>NC_056627.2:154522300-154836905 GCF_002870075.4 Lactuca sativa | reverse complement strand
GATTAAACCGTATTAGGATTCTATAACCCAAATAATAGAATAACAATTTACTTTTATACATCAATATAAAGCATTCAAAGAATAAGATAACACAATAATACATTGAAAGAATAACATTTACATAGTAGATTAACTAAAGAGAAATAATTTCTTGCTTGAGTTTCTTGAGTTGGAGCTTAATTTTCCATGATTAGACAATGTAGGAATTCGTGAATCCTTAGAGACAATAAAAAGGATCGATTTTTTAAAGTCTAAAACAAGAGGAAGGATCGACAGAAGTGATTTCGAGTTTGGAAATACGTAAGAAGATAGGTTGATTTTGAAATGACGAGAACGAGCGTAGGGTTTTTATTTCTGTTATGAACGATGATGACAGAAGTGTGAATCACGATTTTGATTTCTGTCGATCAGAGAAAGAGGACGAGGAATGCTTATTTTGGTCGGGTATTTAGAACCGAATAAGCTCTTATTTGGGTAGCCTAAACTGAATAACCCGAGAACCGAATAAGCATAATATTGATAGCCAAAACCCCAATCGAATTGCTTATTCGGGCCTAATTCGGTTCAATTCGATTCAGGTTTTTAGGCCAAATTCTCATTCCTTCCAGCAACATCAACACTCAGGGACATAAGGTCATTAAGCATCAAAAGATTACATCTTTTAACAAGCTTCAACAACAACATTGACATCAAAGGTGAGATGCTAGTAATATCCCACCAAATATGAATAACTCAGTGAAACTAGAACACTAGCAAAACTCCAAAGGGAAAATAGCAATAAAAACTGGTCACATAAGACTTATAAACCATCACCACGGGTAGAAAAGGTTCAATAATGAGGAAATAACATATCACCAAACAGTGGCGAGTCTAGAACGTAAAACCACATGGTTCACTATTTAAATAAAATCAATAGAAAATTAAAAAAACAAAAAAATAGTAGTTGCGGGTTCGGATCTGTGACAACCCGAATCTTTTCGGTCAACAAAAGTCAAGTTTCCGTTAAATAAATTTCCAAATTTTGCGTATTCCGTTAAGTTCATAAGGGTTGGAAGATCATTTAAATTATATGTAAATAAATTTTATATAAGTGTCGGTACTAATAACACTCGAAAAATCAAGTTTTCCCTCGAAAAATCAGCAAAATTCGTTCAGCCATCCGTTTACGGCCATAAACCTGTTTACTGTCGAGAACCCAATTCCGAACGCAAACCCGACCGGTATAAAGGTTTTTCCCGGAGAGATTCTTCATTTGTCATCTTTTTCTCCCAAAAACTCTATCAAGTTGCTCCCGAGAACCTCCCAAGAACATTCACATCTTTAAGATCACACCTTTAAATCTTCAAGTTTTTCACCAAGAACACCAAGAACAGCCTTCATATCTTCAAGGGCTGCAAACCTGTTCAAAGCCGCAAACTTAGTTCAAGGCCGCAAACCCAGGATCCCAACCGCAAATAGCCTTGAACCGTGAACCTTGGCTGAAAACCCTCTTTTCCTACTTCTAACAAGTCTCGGTAACATTCATAGCCCAAAAACAAGTGTTTTCTAACACTATAATTAATGGTTTCGCTAATTAAAATTCATTTATGTGTTTAATTATCATTAGGATACCATTAATTCCATGTACTCCAACTCGAGGGTCATCTTCCCGGTTTTGATGTCGAGCACGTGCACATAATCAACTATGAGTTCATATCCCTACACTTTTACTATTTTTAACATTTTTAGTGGGGGGGGGGGGAGGAATACAAGCGAAACACATGGAAAATTTTGTGTTGTTATAAAACTTATGCAATTGATACAACCAAGAGATCACTACGTTTTTATAAAATATTTAGATATTTTATCCCTTTTATAACATGCTGAGCATAAGGGAAGTTTTCAACTTACAACCATAATTGCAAAGTTTTCAGAACAATACGTGAATCGAATACATAACATACATGCAAACTATAATAGTTATAGTTTGGGATCCAACACGTGGTTTTATCAATTCTAGAGCTTATACATTAACAAATATATGAACTATGATAGATGTAGCTTATGACATACGATACTATTTGCTGAACACAAGAGTACAACACTAAATAATTATTTAAGTATAATTATTTTTACTCTACAAGTATGCATACAACTTCAAGTACAAGAGAACACTACAACACTACACGTAAACTAGTTAATACATGGTTGTGAGGCACCACTTCAATTGTACCCTTCGGGGGTGCGGACTAATTCCTACCACAGTATAACCTGATTATCCTGGAGAGAGAGAGAGCGTGATATTTGTGAATAGATCTATTTAGGACTGGCAATCCCACACCGAAATTGCTAGCTACAGTTAGGAAGGCATGTCTGGGTTGACAAATATCATACCATTCTGACGCCTGAAGAACGTCGCAGAGGTCACTAGGTCATATCAAGCATGGTTATACCAAACTCACAACAGTATAAAATAACCATATGTTTACGGGATTTTATTCTTCATTAGTTTTATTTTAAGTAATAAAACTACTATACATACTGGTGGGAGGCAAGGCTTTCATACAAGGGTTTTTCATCCAAAAAAACGTTATACGGTACAATTGGTGGTAACCAGGCATACAAACTAACATTTTCATATACTACAACAGAATACAATAACGAACAAACATTTTGGTCTTAGGGTTTAAGACTACCATTCATTACTAAAGAAAATATTGGATTTTCTTGAGATACATACAAACATTTTTACAGATTCAATGGTAGGATTTTCATTACAAAAATCATTCTTATGAATTCACCAACTTAAATGTTGATACACTTTCAAAATCCCTTGTATTATTAGGAAATTAATAGACAGGTAATCCCACGAGCTTTTGAGGAGAAAGAGCACATAGAGTCATGTCTTTTACTCTTTTGTATACTTTTGATGTATACAAACTATGTATCAAACATATGTAAATACCTTATATATTCAATGTAATGATTGTGTTTACTTTAATTACTATGATGAAATTGTTGTGATACTATACATGATGTCCTCCACCCACGAACGTTTCTGCCGTTTCAATTTGGGGGTCTGACAGATTGGTATCAGAGTCATTGTTTATAGTGAACTAAGTATATCAAACCTTACATGGTATACAACTATAAACACTAAGGGGCCAAAGTGCTCTAAACTAAAAGTATACTTTAAAAATCTAAGTATTTCATAAGAAGTATACAAGTATCTATACATACCAAAAACAATATCACAAGGAGAACAAAACAAAAGTATTTAGATGTTGGACACTGAGTTAAACCTAGATAGTTATGTAATCATATCTGGAATAAATATAGCCTGATCTACTATATTTATTTGAGATACGACCAACATGTATTTGGGAGTGACCGTGGTGTTGCAGAAAGTCTGAAACTTACCTAACTCTATACAAAAAGGGAACAATATAATAGAACACATAACCTAAAATACAATAGGAGTATTTTATCTAGAACCAAACACATTGTAGATCATTCATCCCAAGTGTTTCTATTTATTTTCTAGCGATTTCTTACTAGTATTAGTAGACTTCCTTTGTGATCGCTTAGTAGAACACTTTATCTATCGGGTTGAGATATATCTTGTTCAATATCACCCGAATCTAAATCATAAAGGAAGAAGAGACCCAACCGAAAGAACAACAACCCTCTGACAGATCCATCGCCGTCACCTCCTCAGTACGATCCAATTGTTTTTCAAGCAGCAGTGACAGCCGCTGTGGCTGTTATCATGTCCCAAATCAATGAAAATGGCACAAGTAGGACGGGTAGTGGTGCCCCTACATCCAATCCTGGTGACAGTCATGGTCACACAAAGGAGTGTACGTACAAGGATTTCAAAAACGCAAAACCGCAGTCTTTCGATGACACTAGAGGTGTCATTGCTTTAACTCGGTGGTTCGAAAAGACCGAATCAATTTTTGAAATATATGCATGCCCCGAGACCAGCAAGGTGAAGTTTGCTGCAAGCACATTCACTGGCAGAGTGCTAACTTGGTGGAATGGCCAAGTCAAATTCCTAACTCTTCTGGTGGCTAATGCCATGAGTTGGGAGGATATGAAGGATCTAATGCTCGCCGAATATTGCCCGCGAGTCGTGCCGTGATATGCAATGTAAAAACTATGGCAGAAAGGGGCATACAACCTGTTTTTGCAAAGTACAAGTCCAACCACCCAATCAGGCTCCTGGAGCTGGCGTAAGCCAAGCCTGCTATGATTATGGTGAAACCGGGCACCTCAAGAGGGTTTTCCCTAAAGCAACGACAGCTGGCAACACAGGGAGAGTGCTAACTATGGTCCAGGAGGAGGTAGTCGCTGATCCCACCGTAGTTACAGGTTCATTCCTCCTCGACAACTCTTATGCATGCATTCTTTTTGACAGTGGTGCGGTGAGGAGTTTTGTCAGTCATGCATTTAAACACCTACACAAACACAAATCCCAACCTCTAACTGAAATGCTCACCGTCGAGATGGCTAACGGAAATACAGAGAGCACTAACGACGTATTCATAGGTTGTACCTTTACCGTGAATGATTTTTCCTTTCATTTACACAAATCCCAACATTCTTCCAGATCAAGCACTTTCTCCATTAAATGCTTAATACCCGATTCCTTTACATCCAAAAGCTAGATCTGAGTTGTTTAATACGTCCTAAGGAATAAAGTTGCCAACTTTATGCCTTTACATGACTCACATATACCCAAAACCTTCATTAAGACCTTTCCAAGGTCTATAACCCATGCATGAGACCTATACTTCCACCAAGGCTCCATTTTTATGCTTTAAAACGACCAAGGGACCTCATATCTGCCATTCTCCTCTCATGGAGTTGCTTAACTCGCCAAAAGAGGTCCAAAATCCAACAAATGGACAAAACTAGAAAACCCTAGCTAGATCTAAAGATTTAAATGGAAAGGTGCTTGCAAGATGACCCCAATGCAGATTCTTGAAGCACCAAACTGATCCACGCTTGCTTAACAACTCTCCTTCTTGAAAGAACTCCAAAATGGCCACACAACCTTCTTCTTAGGTTCCAACTCTAACTCACACACTAACTCAGTTGTAGGAAGACGAAATTGGGGCTAAAGAGACTGATAGGGTTTGGTCCAAGAGGCTAAGAAACGTTTAAATAGGGGACAAGTCTGGGATTTAGGGTTTTGACCCACTGATGCGTATGCCCGGCGTACCTTCTCGTACGCCCAGTGTATGTGAGGCTCCTCCGCGATCATTCGTGCAGAGTACGCTAAGCGTACTCAAAGGTATGCCCAACATACTCAAGGTACCCATTATGCTAAAACACAAATTCTTGAGGGCTTCAAGACGTACCAGGTTTAGGGCGTTACATAAGGGCCATGCAAGACCATAAGGTTGGAATCTTTATGGTCAAGGACAACATTTGGGGCTTGGATTTGTAATTACGAATTAAGTATTAAGCACTTAATGAGTTGGGAAAGCATCCAGCTGCGTACGTTGGGCATACCAGATGGTACGCCGCGTGTACACTGTCAAGTTCCCGTATTCTGGTTAGCGATTGAGAACACCCGCGTACGAGGCTGGGTCGACTCGGCTGGGTTGACTCAGCTTGTTTGTTGAGTCTTACCAATTTTGATGAAAGGATATTTTGGGTAAATTGGTATAATTTAAGTTGGGCAATATTTTGAATAATATGTGTCAGGTAGAGCCGGTTTTCGGAGCAGGGATTTATTCAGCTTGTGCTCGTACTGAGAGTTGAGTGTTCCTCACTGTAATTGTGGGTCGAAGGTACCAATGTTTTCCCAGTGGATTTTGTATTCTGGTATATCGGGTGTTGTTATGTAGTGATCTGTTATATCTATATTATGGGATATAGGATGTTATTATGCAGTGGTGGTCTGTAGATCTGCCAGTTTGTTTGACTGGTTCTATTTGTTGGATACATGTTATCTATTATGTACATGTCAAGATAGTATGGTTGGGTTGAGGTTGTACGACTTTGTGCGATAGCCAACAAAGTCAGGACCAAGCCAGACATAAACTGTGGGCTCCGAGGGCAAACCGGACTTATGTTGTGGGCTCAGGAGCAAGCCAGCAGACATAAGATGTGTGCCTGGAGGGCAATTCAGACTTATGTTGTGGGCTCGGGATCAAGCCAGATTTGATCTGTGGACCCCGAGGGCAAGCCAAACTCATACTGTTAGCTCAGGGGTAATCTAGTCTTTTAGTTGTGGGCCCAGTATATAATGTTATATGATATATGTTATGTGTGGTGGTAATTAGGGGCAATTCATTAAGCCTTGACTTATAGTTTTAGTTAATTGTTTTAAGTACTTATGAGGATTATGGGAAAGCGAATGCTTGATCTTGCACATTTTCCTATTTTCATAATATTGATTTTTGGAACACTCTGATGTGACTTTACTTTTGAAATAATGGTTCTTTTTTGTAAATAATGATGGTTAATGTTTGTTTTTGAAAATTTTAAATTTCTATGATTTTTGGGATGTAACAGTGCATGACTTATTAATTCATACTATATGAAATAATATACTAGTTATACTCTCTTATAATTATTATTTTCACAAAACAATAATTATTCCCTAATTAAATACAAGAATTGATATTATTTATTAATAATCATATTAATAATAAATATTAAAAATGTGTCAACTTGATAAATGTGTGACTATATATGATTATATATTATTAGCAATATCACTCCATAATGATTATTAGGCATATAGATTCAACAAAGATAACACTAAGCGGTTAGATATCATTTATTTCATTAGCGTATCTAGAGACGTACAAGTTTTATTGAAATACATTTGCATAGATTTGAGGTTTTTTAGGGTTCTTTAATGTTTTTCTAATTCTAGTTTAAAAAAAACATGTGATATCATGATTATTAAATGCATATAATAAGCTATGGTACCATTTTTCAAAAAAGAAAATTACTATAAAAGGTTTCATATAAAACACAAATTCTTGAGGGTTTCATGACGTATCAGGTTTAGGGTGTTACAACTCTCCCCTACCTGAACTAGACTTCGTCCTTGAAGTCCGTAGCTGTAAACAGATCGGGATAATTCTCCCGTATCTCCTCCTCAAGCTTCCAAGTCCATTCGAAGCGCTTCCGGTGCTGCCAGTGTACCTTTGCCAACTTCACTTCCTTGTTGCGAAGACCCTTCGTCTTCCTATATATGATGGCGACCGACTTCTTGACATAATTCAGGCTCCCATCCACAAGAATGTCATCCAAGGAAACAATTGCAGACTCGTCAGCAACACACTTCTGAAGCTGTGACACATGGAAGGTGTTGTGAATCTGACTAAGCTCCTATGGAAGCTCTAAACGATATGCCACTTTGCCCACTCGGGCCATGATCCTAAACGGGCCTATCAACCGGGGCCCTAAATTGCCCCTCTTTCGAAACCTAATAATTCCTTTCTATGGTGACACCTTCAGCAATACCAAATCCCCCACCTAAAACTCGAGGTCTGAACACCGCCGGTCAGCATAACTTTTCTGACGGCTCTGCACGACTCGCAACCGGTCACACACCTGCTGAATCAGCCTTGTGGTCTTGAGCACGACCTTAGTGCTCCCCATGACCCGATGCCCAACCTCGTCCCAACACACCGGGGTCCTGCACCTCCGTCCATATAACATCTCAAATGGAGCCCGGTCGATACTGTCATGATAACTGTTATTGTACGAAAACTCTGCCAGTGGGAGGTACGTATCCTAGCTCCCTCCAAAGTCCAACACGCATGCTCAAAGCATGTCCTCCAGCGTCTGGATCATCCTCTCACTCTGACCGTCAGTCTGAGGGTGGTACGCCGTACAGAAATGCAGCTGAATGCCCAGTTCCTCGTGGAATTTCTTCCAAAACCTGGAAGTAAACTGGACATCCCTGTCGGAGACTACAGACACGGGCACCCCATGTCTAGCCACCACCTCCCGAACATAAATATCTGCCAACTTCTCCGTGGATATACTCTCGGAGATTGAAATAAAGTGGGCGCTCTTTGTTAGTCGTTCTACGATCACCCATATAGTGTCCACTCCCCTCGCCGTTCTAGGCAACTTCGTAATGAAGTCCATGGTGATTTGCTCGCACTTTCACATGGGGATGGGTAGTGGCTGAATTGTGCCATGAGGCCGCTGATGCGCAGCCTTGACCTTCCTACAGGTCAAGCACTGCTCCACAAACCCAACAATCTCCTGCTTCATGCAGGGCCACCAATAACTCAGCCTCAAGTCCCTATACATTTTCGTAGCTCCTGGGTGTATAGAGAACTTGAACTTGTGCGCCTCCTCTAATAACCTCTGTCTCACTCCCCTTGTCACTAGTACCCATACCCGACCACACTGCGTCAAAAGGTCGCGACTATCTTTGACAAACAAAGGATACAACCCCCAAATTTTCTCTATCTTCCAATTCTCCTTCTTTTCCCCCTTGACCTGGGCCTCCCTGATCATATCCAACAAAGGCGAAATCATGGTCATCCTCATATAAATGTCCCTAATCAGGGACCCTGCTGTCTTGTGACTCAAAGCATCGGCCACCACGTTGGCCTTCTCTAGGTGGTATAGAGTCTCGCAATCATAATCCTTCAGCACATCCAGCCACCTCATCTGTCGCATGTTGAGGTTCTGCTGATCCATCAGATACTTCAGACTCTTATGATCGGTATATATAGTGAACCGCACACCATACAAGTAGTGCCTCCAATTCTTGAGGGCAAACACTACTGCCCCTAATTCCAAGTCATGAGTGGGGTAATTGGCCTCATGAGGCTTCAACTGCCTCGAGGCGTAAGCTATCACATGCCCCTTCTGCATCAGTACCTTGCCTAACCCTGAGATTGACGCGTCACAGTACACCACCAAATCATCTAACCCCTCAGGTAGTACTAGAGTCGGAGCCTCACATAACCTCCATCTCAGGGTCTCAAACGCCATCTGCTGATCTGTCCCCACCAAAAAGTCACACACTTTTCTTGGTCAAGCGGGTCAATGGCACGACAATCTTGGAGAAATACTGGATAAATCTCAGATAGAAGTCCCCTAAGCCCAAGAAACTACGAATCTCTAATGCACTCCTCGGTACTTCCCACCGCATTACAGCCCCGACTTTGGCTGGATCAACCGAAATACCCTCTTGATTGATGACATGCCCCAAAACTGTATTTCCCACAGCCAGAAATCACATGTGGAGAACTTCGCATAAAGTTCCTCCGCCCTCAGGGTCTCTAATACCTCCCTCAAATGCTGCTCGTGCTACTCTCTGGTCTTAGAGTAGACCAGAATATCATCGATAAAAACAATCACCGACCGATCCAGTATCGGCCTACACACTCGGTTCATGAGGTCCATGAATGCTGTTGGGGCATTGGTGAGCCCGAACGGCATCACCATACAACTCATAGTGCCCATACCGAGTCCTGAAAGCCGTCTTCGGTATATCCTCAAACCCGAATCCTCCTATAATGATACCCAAACTGAAGGTCAATCTTGGAAAACCAAGACACACCCTGAAGCTAATCAAACAAATCATCGATCCTCGGCAACGGATAATGGTTCTTCACCGTTAGTATGTTCAGCTCCTTGTAATCGATGCACATTCTGTACGATCCATCCTTCTTCTTCACGAAAAGAATCGGTGCACCCCACGGGGAACTACTCGGACGAATGAACACCTGGTCCAGCAGCTCTTGAAGCTGCACAGATAACTCTTGCATCTTCGATGGTACCAACCGATATGGTGCCTTTGCTATCGTGGCGACACCCGACACCAGGTCAATGCGAAACTCCACTTACCTCTCCGGAGGCACTCCTGGTAACTCTTTGGGGAACACATCTCGAAAATCCTGTACAACCGGCACACTGCCCACTTCTGTCATGGCCTCTATTCTCGTATCTGAAACATAATCTAGAAATCCTGAGCAACCCTGCTGTAAAAACTTCCTTGTCCTTGCAGCCGAACAGAGTGTCGGTCCCTGCGAGGCCCTCTCTCCATGAATAACCAGCTCTCCCTCACTTGGGGTTCAAACCCTGACCAACTGGCGCTCGCAATAAACCATGGCCCTCTTGGCCCCCAACCAGTCCATTCCGGCAATCACTTTTAATCCTCGTAACGGTATCATAATTAGATCCACACGAAACCGCTCGCCCAGTACATTCAGAACACATCCCCGATATAACCTCGCCGCACTAACGGTGCGGTCATCAGCAATCTCTACCTCGAGCGGGGAATCCAAGGTCCTCGGCGCGTCCCTAAACTTCTTGCTAAGCGTAAAAGACACAAATTACTGGGTAGAAACCGAATCAAACAAGACATGAGCAGTCATACCATTGACCAAAAAGGTCTCTATACAAACGTAAATCCACATAAGTCATACAAAATAAAAAAAGTAGAGGGTAGAAAACACGTACCAACCACAACATCTGGCGTGGCCCGAGCCTCCTCGGTAGTCAGCTGAAACACGTGACTCTTCATCGCCGGGGCTTCCGCCATAACAGGGCGGCCATCGGTAATCCTCGGTGTGGTGGACGCAGGTGCCGCCACTGCTCCTCCCCCTCCTTGCAACCTCGGACAGTTGGCCTTTTTATGGCCAGTCTGGTTGCAGTGGAAACATATCAGACCCTTCTTGGGGTAATCCCTGCTCATGTGGCTCTGCTGACCACAAGAGTAACATCCCGATATCCCAGTTGCTCGACACGCCCTACTATGAAACTTCCCGCACTTTGCACATCGGCCCCGACCCTGTTGGCCCCTACCCGAAGAATCAGAGGTCTTAGGCTTTTTAGCCTGACCCCTTGCTGCCTGTACTTGCTCAGTCTTCCGCTTTATGCGAGTATCCAACTCCATCTCCCTCTCACGGTCCTTCTCCGCCATCTCATTCAAGGTTTCGCACCCCATAAAACTCACAAACTCCCTAATATCATCCCTCAACATGGAATGATATCGGGTCCTCCTCATTTTCTCATCAGTAACAGAATGTGGGATCATCAAAGCTCGTTCCCAAAACCTGGTGGTGATCTCCTCCACAGTCTCGGTGGTCTACTGCAAGTCATGAAACTCCCTCACTAGATGTTGCACCTCAATAGGTGGTGCAAACTCCGAATCAAACAGCTGAACAAAATCGGTCCATGACATCTCCGCTACCCTGGCTGGCCCCACCTGGCTAGTAACCTCGCCCCACCAATATTTGGGCCATATCCCTCGGCATGCAAGAAGCAAACCCAACCTTTGCCACATCTGGGCAGGAACTCATGCGCTGGGCGTTCTCGATATCTGCCACCCAACATCGGTTGACAATGGGGTCCCTATCCCCAAAAAACTCCGACGCTCCGCACGCCTTGAACTCCTGAAACGAGGGAGTTCGGGCCCCGAGCTGACCCGCCGCCATCTCAGCCCTAAAGGATCTGAGTCTCTCCTCCAAAATCTCCATAATGCCCTCCTTGACCTTCCCAAAAATGACCGGGGTCGCGTCAAGGATGCCCCTGGTAACCTCGGCTGCAATGAGCTTGCGCAACCTCTCATCGATGACATCAGTAGTGTCTCCTAATCCCTCCCTGGATCCAGATTCCGATCCTGATCCTCCTACTCCAAATCATGTCACCACCATGATGGACTGAAATATCATAAATTACAATGATTAGGATTTCCATATAAGGGATCTTCCTACACCGGTCCTCCTTGAAGTCATCAGATTTAACAGTGGTTCGAGTACAGTTCCTGTGCTTCCAGTAGTATAGGCCTAATACTAACCTCCACACCCACCTATACCTTTCCCCACCGCTCTACCTGATAACTCCAATTCGTCCCACAACCAAAATATATCCCAAAATTACCGAGAACATCAACCTCAAGATGTACTAAGACTTTCTCTACTCATATCAATCAAACCAATCATGACAGGTTTCCCTTATGCATGCAAATTGTACACAGAAAAAGGATCAAAAAGACTTTTGAATTAAAGATTCTACCCTAGGATCTCAACCAAACAAGGAACGGGAAATAAGGCCAAATTGATCATTCTGAGGCTATAAAATGCTAACCATATACAATTTTTAGAACATACACATAGCAAGTTCCATATATTCAACAAGGCTCAAATATCAGTATAACATGGCTAACATATTAAGGAAATACTTACTTGGATCGGCTGATCAGGCACGTTGCACTCTCATCTTTAATTTCCTTTTGGAAACCCTTTTTACATTACTTTTGAAAACAATTTTACCATTTCCTTAGTTTGAGTCCTGACACACCCGAGAGTGTGCCCGAATCCCTCAAACCTAGGCTCTGATACCAACTTGTAACGACCCAAATTTTAAAGAAAATTTTTACTTTTAATTAAAAAAACTTAATTGCATAAACCATGAAATCCCAACATAATTGTTTTCAAGTCAACTATTCATTACAACCTATTCAAATCATCAGAGTGTCCCCAAACCTTAACAGTGAAAGAGAGAGAGATAGAGTGCACGCCATGCCATCACGCCTTGCCCTTGCCTTCGGGCTTAGATGTACCTGAAACAAATCAACAACCTGTAAGTGAAATACTTAGTGAGTTCCCTAGAGCATACCACACACTACACATACACATATTCTGTTAGCTAATTAAAGCTACATACATATCACATAAGCCATGCATACACAACACCTATAAGAATGCCATGGGCTACCCTACATGCTCTTTACCTAGGACTACCATGGGCTACCCCTTATGGTCTTACATCCAATACCATGAGCTACCCCACATTGTCTTCACCTGGGAATGTCATGGGCTACTCTACATGGTCTTACATCAATTGCCACGGGCTCCCCCCGGGGTCTTCCATGCAAAACACACAAACACGTATCATATCAAATCGTAGAATGACTAATACATATATCATAATCATGTAATCACATAATGGGCCGACCTTTGTGTTGGGTTTTGAGCATTCTAACACTCCTAAGTGTACATGCAACCCTAAATACCTTGGATCTATGTTTTCTCTATTATACATGCAAATAAGAACTTCCAAGGTATTATCCTAATCTAGCATACAAATCAATTAATGTAACAAGATAGAATACATACCTTTTGATGTAGCTTGATGTCTTCAAGCTTTAAGAGCTTAGCCCCAATAGTGTGGAAGCCTCAAGTGGAATCACAATCACCAAAACACTTAGAATAACTTGAGAGAATTCTACAACTCATGAAATCGGCTAGCCCTTTTACCCCACACACTAGTGGCCGATTTTGGTCAAGAATAAGATGCTTATATAGTTAGGGTTACACCATGTAAACCCTTATTGACATGGCCTTTCATTTCCATGATCCATGGGTACAAATACACCATGGATCATCCATGGACCATCCTATGGGTTTTAGCCCAACTTGATTATCCATGGAGCATTAGCCCACTATACAAGTATGGATGATTTACACAATCAACCCATATATTTAATTAGTCTTCTTTTGATCACTTAATTAATCCTAGATTAATTCTTGATCAATACTAATTAAATAATCTTATTATTCTTATTATTAATATACTAGAACTTATAATATATTAATAACCATAAGTGTCTTATTTCTCTCATTATAGTCTATCCAAGTGCATGATGGTATGCAACCCAAATGGACCATGCCGGGTCGGGTCAAGTCTTACCAATTAAAGTTATGGACTTAGACATTAATCCAACAGTCTCCCACTTGGATAAGTCTAAAACTATTATTGCGGATGACTTCAGGAACCAACCGGCAATCGTAGCTCTCAAAAGCTTCTGTCGAACTCTGACCTTGTAGATGAACTCTGACCTTTGTCAATGACTTGTCCATTAGATAAGGGATCATATATTCCTCCATTCTAGATATCATATGGACTGAGACATGGATTATAATCATTCTCTCTGTCCATTTGTTGTTTCCCGATTTGCGATTTATGACGACTGACTAATTGAACAAATCAAATCAGTCCTGGCCCGGCCGAGCACTTCCATTTGTCATCATCAAATCATCGAGGGGCCCACAGATATCGCTTTTATCCCGAAGGTAAAAGGAACGGATAAACTTCGACTCATATGGCTTGTTCTACTACTTGTTGAATCATACACAAAGGCACGTTTTATAACACCGAGTTACCGTATGCGTTTTCGTGCAATCAATGTACTATCAACTCATAGTAACAACTCATATATCTAGGTTTGAAGAATATAAGATAATATCGTCTCATGATCACTCGTGATAAAATCCATGAAGTGATTCCAATGAGTGCGGGTTGAATCCAATACTCAGAACTTATGAGCACTCATGAGTGTTGTAGCCCTTTGTCCAACACCTTAGACCTCTACAAGCCAACCCATGACAGTCTTAATTTATATCTACTTCCAACATATGACCGACTGTGGATGGTTTGAATAACTTAGTCATTCCGGAAGAATAACCTAGTTTATTCGGGAAGTCAAAACATGCAAAGTGAAACACAATAATAATTGAATCCAATATGGTATCAACCCTTTGAACATAAATAAAACACCTTTTATTTATCACCATATGATTACACATTATTCATTGTATACTGTTTCAGCTATCAACTTTATTCTTGAATTTAAAACAATAGTTGTCCCATGCTCCAAGCATGTACACTATGTTTTCTAAACACTAGTCATGCCATACACCAAGTATGCATACTATGTTTGTCTATGATCTTTACTTTGTGAACTAGATCAATTGAACATACCTTCAATGATTCTCTTTTCACACTCCCAAATCCTTACTGCAAATGCAAGAATTCCAAATTCATGCCATTTACTGAAATCTGTTAGATTCTAAACTTATATGCATTGATCCTCTTGTAAGGATTATGCACAAACTCACAAAGACTTGGCAACAATCATTACAGATTATTCCAAAGGAGATCAACTCCTTGGAAATATCCTTCTTGCATTAAGTTTCCTTAATCTTACACAGATTGAAATTTCTAACTTTGAAACATTTCCAGATTCCATTTTGACTATCACTTCTGAACAAGAGTTGCCTCCTTACAGACTATGTCAATATGGTCCTTCCAGAATTATCACTATACTTCCTAACTGTCCTTGAGCAACCAATCTTTGGAAAACCTTAGATTGTTCTCGACAATTGTTTAATCCTTTTAGTCATATCCAGTTCTAAACCTTTTCCCTTCTTAATGCTCCAGGCATTTGGAAAATTTTAGAAAGGATGAATATATCACATGTAATCGATCCTATATCCGAAGCATATGGGACACGATTCATGATGTCTCACATAAAGACTAAACCAGTCTTTTGCTATAACATTTCCATTTCTATTTGCCAAGTTCTCATAATTCAGATTATGAAAAGGGATGCCGTAATCATAATCGAATTTTAGAACGCAAATAATGGACCCATATACAGAATTTCCTTATGTTGAGCCATTCCAACATGAAATTCATATATATATATCCTTGACTAAATGATTAAAACCTCACGATCTAAGCTTATAGATTTGAGATGAAGTATAATTTCCTCTCCCTTAATTATAGCAAAACAACCTTTTCCCAATTGAAACCTTTTGTTTTCTATAATTAACATTGCTAGCTTGCAATACTTATCATAATTATCATGCTCCCACTAACATGATGATTATTAGCATAACACTTATGCTCCCACTAGCTTTGACATGTTCTCAGAAATCACCTGGACTTCAAGAAATCAATACTTCATTGACTTTCTTACCAAAGTTCAGATTTCTGATACTAGATTGTTTTGATAAAACTTTATCAAAATCATACACATTCCCTTAGATAGCACACTTGTGTGTCTAAACAATTATGAAGAGGTATGCCGTAATCATAATGGTTAGACCTTTTTGCCACTTCTCACAAGTCCAGGTTAGTGTGCCGGTAAACCACACACGCTCCACTAACGACTTTGAGAATGCAAATATCACAATTGCTATCTAGCTAAACTCTACTTAGTGAAAGTGTTTCCTCACCATCATTTTCATGAATCGGAGAGAAACCTTATGACACTTAGATTTATATGGTGTATGAGTTCCTACCCATATGAATTTGTCAAAACCGTAATCACAAGACAAAGATAATGACAAATCCAAAACCATATGGATTGAACTCAATCTTAATTTCTTGCCACCTGGCAGCTCAAGGGCCTGCCATTGCTTCCAAGTTGTTGTGCAACAAATTGAGAACTATAAGAACTCATATGCAAAGCCAAATTTAACTGGAATGGGCACAGATATGTCAACACGATAGGTTATAAACCTCAAGTCGTGTGCTAGTGAAGAACTTCAGGTTCCATTCTTGATTAGTTCTTGAGACTTTCAAGACTTTTCAGACTCCCACTGTCCTCTTGACATATAAGACTCCCTTGTCAAACATCCAAGAGATAGTGCGGATTCTAATCAAGACAAACACTTCGCAACATTGGCCTAAGTTGGTCTTTGTTTTATCCAAAACATCACAACTTACCAATTTCAAATGTACAAGAGTAGGAAACTTTTACTCTTACATTTGACAAGTGTTTTACACCTTCTTTAATACATGTCACTCAAGTTACAATCTTGGAGTATGACTCTAAGACTTGTATTGGAACGAAGTATGACTCATCTTCTTGATTTAACCATTTCAACAATTCAAGTTCCTCTTCTAAGTCATAAGAATGCACTAAGATTTCCTTTGAGAAATAATTTTGATATGGTTTCTTAATCATTAAGATGGTCACAAAACTGATACTAAAGTACTCTCCCATCTTTTCAGATTTGAGAAACTTTTATCCTTCTGCCTAAGTTGATTCTTCTTATTCGCTCTGCCATACATTGGAACCTTTTTCCAATGTCTCAGAATTACACTTAAGCATGTAAGTATAATCATATTTACTGAGCTTTAGTAAACTATGATGAATAGTCTTATCAAACTTTTGTGGTGAACTTAATCAGTGCACAAGAATGTGTACTCGATCCTTTAGTCCTTTACTTGACTCATACATCCATGTGAACAAGTAATTAGTCTTAATTTTTCCAAAACTTGAAAGTTCTCATTCATCATGCTATACAACTTGCATGATTCCAAGTTCTGGTCCAATTGAAACTTGGGTGATGAGAATCTTTCCTTATTTGGTAAATTTAAACATTACCACAAATGAAAGAATCAATTTCATATTTCCACTCTTGCTATTAATGGAATCATATAAGCAACAATTTTTCCTCAAATGCCATTGTAAGGATATTTTAAAATAAATAAAATAAAAAATTTTCTTTTATTTTAAAACTTTACGGAAAAACTTATCCTTACAACCCATATGAAAACTTGTTGTTATCTATTCCTAAGCAATATCTCATAACTCCTAAGAAGTAGCTCAAGAATCCGATCTTCAAACTATGCGATAGAAATCCATCTATGCGATCAGATTCAGCATATTCCTTCTTTAAGTTTCTTCACTTTTCTTTGATTCTGAAAACATCACCATGTGACCCAGTCACATCATGTATCAAGAATCTCAGAATAGAAACTTAACAGAGTTAGATAGTGGACTTTACCTGAAGTAGAGTCAAACTTATTGACTTTAACATCCTTAGGTAAATCTGGCAGCTTCGCAACCAATGCCCCTTCCTTTGGCAATATAAACATATGGACCCTTTGATAAAGGTACACGGGACTATCACAGACTTAGCTTTTCTCTTTACCATTTGGTCAACCGAGTTGACTATGGCCGATCCCTTTCCACTGGGAAGAGAATGCTTTTCGGATTTCCTGTGTCACTATTGTCAATGTCCATCAAGTTTTAAGGAAGTTGATCTTAACAAATAGATAAGATCATAAGGGTCTTGTCATAGTTTGTTTCATAGGTGTCCCAAAGGAACTCACTATGTGACTTAGAAAGTGATTGAACCACCAACTTTCTCAAGACTTTGACACCCAACTCTCCCGGCTTGTCAATATGTGACTACATCTCCAAGATGTGACCACACCTAGACCTTGCCTTGCCAATAGGGCTTGAGTGACCTTAAACTTTTCAAGAACTTGTGGGTTAGGGAGAATAATTGGAGGAGGTGAAAGAAGTATGATATCCATGGGACATCATCTTCATTAGGAAAGCGTGTTTCAAGAGATTTGGGAAGATCATAGGTGTCTAAACCAGACATCTTTTGGGAGATATTCAAGATAGTTGATTTAAAGTCCTTAATATGACACCAATATGAAATATTAAGGCTAGGACCCAACAAACTATTTTATAACTTAGAAGAGGTATGCCGTAATCCAAGCTATAAAATATTTGAAGGTAGGTGAATGACGATTCACCAATTTCCACCAAGATAAACGAAATGTATTATTAGGTTCTAATTGGTTTTTAAACTCCTAGATCTTTGAGATTCATTGAACTGTTCAAAGGCATGTTTCAATCTCGAGTGTGCCCTTCAGGTTTTGTGACTGGGATGCCGAGGATCACAAAACAAGGTGTGAAGTAACCATGCAAATCACTTGGTACCCTTAATAAATTACCCCTCAATCGATGTGCCGGTTAACCACACACGCTCCATCGATACTATGATAAATATTAAGTCACCCTTTACCTACCTTGTTAAGTCCAAGTTAGTGTGCCGGTTAACCACACACGCTCCACTAACGACTTAGACAAAGTGTAAAGTGTAACTTCATGGGTTAGCACCTTATTCACATTTTTCCTAAGTAACTAAGATTGGGTATTATTAAGAGTTTAGTTACTTAGTATTATCATTAATACTTTTAATGAAGGGAGAATTCTAGTCCTGTCAAACCCGTTCGGCTAACGACCCTCCACCAGTCAAGCAAACGGTGGGTGAGAGTGGACACCCATTAAGCTGCCATTTTATAGGCAACAACCTTATACCCACCTTATAGACCGGCTTCGTGAATGAGGCGTACTAGCGGTAAGACTGACTTTACTCTTATACATATATATATTATTAACTTATAATATTATTAAGTATAAGGGTTGAATTTTTAACTTTTAAAATTCTAAGGGCTAACTTGGAATTAAAGTATTCATAAGTGAAAACTTTACAAATTCCAAAACTTGAGGGCAAGTTTTGAAACTATTGAAAACTAATTAATTCCATAACTTATGTGTTTAAAGTAGTTTTAATCCAAAAACTCTTCAAGTTCCATAACTTGAGGACAAGTTATGGAAGACTTTAAACTAATAAAAGAACTAACTTTTTCTTTATTTTATAACTTATGGATTTAATTATGGTTACATATTTTTCTTTAATGAAGTGACTCTTGAACTTCCATAACTTGAGGACAAGTTATGGAGTCATAAAAAATTATTCAATGACACAAGACTCTTCATTTTGTAACCATTGCCAACTTTTATGAGTTTTATGAAACTTAAATGTGACTTTTCATATAACTTGAGGAAAAGTTACACAAACACATTTTAGAATCAACTCTTAGATTAATTTGGATTGAAAACAATAATTTCACTTAACTTTTCTATTAATCTAAGCAACTCATAACAACAAGATAATTCAAATCAAACTTTTTTCATGTAATTAGTTAAACCTTAAACTAATACAAAACATGAATCTATTGACAATTATCTTTGAAAATGGATTAGCATGAACATTACCACATCAAAACAAGTTTATAAGTTCAAAAACAACTTAGGGTAATGTTCCTAGTCCATTTCTAGCCAAAAAAAACTCGAAAATATGCTGTCTAGGGGTCCAACTCGTCGAGTGCATGAACCAACTCGGCGAGTTGGATCGAATTGATCACATTTTAGGCATGGACTCGCTGAGTCTCCTGATGGACTCGCCGAGTCAGATGATCAGACAGCACCAAAATTCGTTTTTTCAGCTTCTATTGCAGGTATAACATGAAAACAAGCCTAGGCTCTGATACCATTGTTGGGTTTTGAGCATTCTAACATTCCTAAGTGTACATGCAACCCTAAATACCTTGGATCTATGTTTTCTCTATTATACATGCAAATAAGAACTTCCAAGGTATTATCCTAATCTAGCATACAAATCAATTAATGTAACAAGATAGAATACATACCTTTTGATGTAGCTTGATGTCTTCAAGCTTTAAGAGCTTAGCCCCAATAGTGTGGAAGCCTCAAGTGGAATCACAATAACCAAAACACCTAGAATAGCTTGAGAGAATTCTACAACACATGAAATCGGCTAGCCCTTTCTTTTCACAAACTAGTGACCGATTTTGGTCAAGAATAAGATGCTTATATAGTTAGGGTTACACCATGTAAACCCTAATTGACATGGCCTTTCATTTCCATGATCCATGGGTACAAATACACCATGGAGCATCCATGGACCATCCTATGGGTTTTAGCCCAACTTGATTATCCATGGAGCATTAGCCCACTATACAAGTATGGATGATTTACACAATCAACCCATATATTTAATTAGTCTTCTTTTGATCACTTAATTAATCCTAGATTAATTCTTGATCAATACTAATTAAATAATATTATTATTCTTATTATTAATATACTAGAACTTATAATATATTAATAACCATAAGTGTCTTATTTCTCTCATTATAGTCTATCCAAGTGCATGATGGTATGCAACCCAAATGGACCATGCCGGGTCGGGTCAAGTCTTACCAATTAAAGTTATGGACTTAGACATTAATCCAACACTTTGTGCCTTAGACCCATGGGTATGGTGAGAAGACCCACCTCTGTCTGCTGAATACAAAAGTTTCTCTCCTAACAGTCTGAATCTCCCGTGCTGAATAAAATATTAATCAATGTTAGGACCTTAAATTAGACAAAAGGAAACCCAAAATCCAAACCTATCCATGAAGCCAAATTATCGTTCCCTTGTTAATGGTCCCAAAAACCAAGTCTAAAATTATTAATGGGCCTCTTGGCTCAATAAGGCCCAACCAAAGTATCCATGGCCCATAACAGATGAAATAGCCCATAATTCACAAAATGCAACCAATCCAATAACCAAAATGAAGACTAAAAGCTCAAAGGCCCAAAACAGATCCGACCGACTTTGTAACGCGTACGCTCGGCGTACCATTCTGGTACGCGCAACGTACTGGGGTCTTAAGGAGTACGCGCAACGTACATTGAGTATGCCCAATGTTCTTCCAGATCAAGCACTTTCTCCATTAAGTGCTTAATACTCGATTCCTTTTCATCCAAAAGCCATATATGAGTTGTTTAGTACGTCCTAAGGCATAAAGTTGCCAACTTTATGCCTTTGCATGCCTCACATACACCCAAAACCTTCATTAAGACCTTCCCAAGGTTTATAACCCATGCATGAGACCAATACTTCCACCAAGGCTCCATTTTTATGCTTCAAAACGACCAAGGGACCTCAGATCTGCCATTCTCCTCTCATGGAGTTGCTTAACTCACCAAAAGAGCTCCAAAATCCAACAAATGGACAAAACTAAAAACCCCTAGCTAGATCTAAAGATTTAAATGGAAATGTGCAAGCTTTTTACCTCCAGAAGCCTTGCAAGATGACCCCAATGCAGATTCTTGAAGCACCAAACTGATCCACGCTTGCTTAACAACTCTCCTTCTTGAAAGAACTCCAAAATGGCCACCAAAACCTTCTTCTTAGGCTCCAACTCTCACTCACACACTAACTCAGCTGTAGGAAGACGAAATAGGGGCTAAAGAGACTGATAGGGTTTGGTCCAAGAGGCTAAGAAACGTTTAAATAGGCGACAAGTCCAGGATTTAGGGTTTTGACCCACTGATGCGTACGCCCGGCATACCCTCTCGTACGCCCAACGTATGTGAGGGTCCTCAGCGATCATTCATGCAGAGTACGCTAAGCGTACTCATAGGTACACCCAGCGTACTCAAGGGACCAATTATGCTAAAACCCAAATTCTTGAGGGCTTCAAGACGTACCAGGTTTAGGGTGTTACATAAAGGGCCATGCAAGACCATAAAGTTGGAATCTTTATGGTCAAGGACAACATTTGGGGCTTGGATTTGTAATTAAGACGACTTAAGTATTAAGCACTTAATGAGTTGGGAAAGTATCCAGCTGCGTACGTTGGGCGTACCATATGGTACGACGCACGTACGCTGTCAAGTTCCCGTATTCTGGTTAGCGATTGAGAATCCCCCGCGTACGAGCCTGGGTCGACTCGGCTGGTTTGACTCAGCTTGTTTGTTGAGTCTTACCAATTTTGACGAAAGGATATTTTGGGTAAATTGGTATTAATTTAAGTTGGGCAATATTTTAAATAATATGTGTCGGGTAGAGCCGATTTTCGGAGCAAGGATTTATTCAGCTTGTGCTCGTACTGAGAGTTGAGTGTTCCTCACTGTAATTGTGGGTCGAAGGTACCAATGTTTGCCCAGTGGATTATGTATTCTGGTATATCGGGTGTTGTTATGTAGTGATCTGTTAGATCTATATTACGGGATATAGGATGTTATTATGCAGTAGTGGTCTGTAGATCTGCTTGTTTGTTTGACCGGTTCTATTTGTTGGATACATTTTATCTGTTATGTACATGTCAACATAGTCTGGTTGGGTTGAGGTTGTACGACTTTGTGCGATAGCCAACAAAGCCAGTACCAAGCCAGGCATAAACTGTGGGCTCCGAGGGCAAACTAGACTTATGTTGTGGGCTCAGGAGCAAGCCAGCAAACATAAGTTGTGGGCCCGAAGGGCAATTCAGACTTATGTTGTGGGCTCGGGAGCAAGCCAGATGTGAGCTGTGGACCCCGAGGGCAAGCCAAACTCATACTGTTAGCTCAGGAGTAATCCAGTCTGTTAGCTGTGGGCCCAGTATATAATGTTATATGATATATGTTATGTGTGATGGTAATTTAGGGGAATTCACTAAGCTTTGACTTATAGTTTTAGTTTACTGTTTTAGGTACTTCTGAGTAATGAAACAAAGTTCAATCAGGATCGTTAGATTCTATGTAGACAAGCAATCAAGAACGTAATTATGAACACGATAATGGCTTTGAATGTGTCATATGATTAATGCTTCAACACCTCAGAAGAGCTCGATTAAGAACTTCGATTGTAGAGTTGTTTAGGGTTAAAAAATAATAAACGTAAAAAATCCGTGTTTCTAATGCATACATGCATGCATATTTATAGTATAACCCTACTAGATAATCACGGATGGATAGGCCCAATCCGGATACAAAATACAAGCCCATGACGCAACACTTTTAAACTCAACAATCTCCCCCTTTGCGTTAATGGATTTGAAAGCTAACTTCGGTTGAGCGACAGAGAACTTCTTTACTGTTTTGAACACCTTCAGTATGATGGCCAACAGATGATGTCAAAACGTTATGTACCACCGCAGCATGTCTGTGAAGTTCTTCTTGTCTGCATCCGAGTTCTTCTTACGCCTATGAATAATGTTGATAATATGCTCCAAGCAGTCTGTTGAAAACATATGTTTATCAACAAGAGTGAACAGAAATCTGTGAGCTTCGCCTTTTTTAAACATCACAGTGAGATGTGTAGAATTTATTTGGCCCATCTTCATTTTGTTCACATCTCCTGGTTTCAGTGTCGGCTTGGCAGTTGGTTTCTTGTTCATTACTTTTGCTATCTCCTGATCCATAATAGCAACCTCAAGGATGTAGGAAGCCAACATCCTCTTCAAGTGATCCTGTATCGGCTTATATTCTTTCGGATTAGTGAGCAGAATATTAAACAAAAGAATTCAGTCATGAGGATTTAAATTCGAAAGATCTACTAGAGAAATAATCGACACCGAGTTTGCTGATCCTCGTGTGATTTTGAAATTAACATTTACGAACTTCTCAGTAGGCGAGGGTTTGAGTACCTTGACAATGATAATCTTCTGTGCTCTCCATGTCAAGTACTACGGTTAAACATACTTCAATTAAAAGTCGATTAGCTCACGATCAACTTTTGGATGAGGAAAAGGAACATCAACAGTCGAATCGAAACAGTGAAATGTGAATGCCTTTCGTTTTATTGGCATGTCGAACTGTGAGTCCTTATAATTGTCACAGTCAAACGAAGCAACAGGTTCCAACCAGTAAACACTTGGAAACTCTATAGCCTGATTGATAAGTGTTTATTTTGTCCAAAGGGGAAACAAGGCCTTTTTGCAGTTTAAGGCTTCTTCTTCCTCCTTGTTCCTCCTTTCCCTCTCCTCAGCTTCCTTTGCAACCTTTAGAGATTCATCCAACTCTCTGTCCCTCTTCTTTCTTTTAAGAGCCTCATCAATGGTGTCTTCAATATCATCATCACTATCATCTTCAATCTCCTTCTACTTAGCTTGAGAACCAGAACCCGAAGCTTCATTACCCTTGGGTTCGGTTGTGACTTTGACATTCGGTTGGGCAGATTCGGTTTTCACAAAAACTTTCGGTTGAGCACCTTCTCCCCCTTGTTTTGGAGGTATGAATCTCTCCGAAACACCCTTCATCTCGTGCAAGGGCAGGAAGAAATTTTGTAGTGAGATGATTCCTTATGGTCAAAGTAAGGATAGGATCATGAGCACCAATAATGTTGGTCAGCATATCCTGGACATCCGCTGCACAGCTCCTAAAACAACTCTCTCGGTTTTCAACAAAGAAATCTCCTTTTCGGCTTGAGAAAGCTGAACCTTCTGAACTTCAATGGTGGATGCTTGTCGTGTAAGTTCTTCTTTCAGAGTACTTTTGTTTGCTAAATCAGCTTGAAGGGATTCCAGCTGAGAATACACAGAACGGAGAAGTGAAGTGTTCTCTTCCTAGATGGAAGAAAAAACAACCTCAAACTTCCTATTGAATGGACTTGGAGAATGAATCCACAGAGGCTTGAACCTTAGCTGCATTTGTATCAGTATGCCCCTTGAGTGAGTTGAGAAAGATTTGAGTTGTATGTACAATGTCTGCAACATCAACAATAGCCTTCTTGCAAGCAGAAGAAGAGTCATTAACAGTCTGTGTGGATTTGTCAATAGACTCTGTGTATTGCTCAAGAGTAGTGTCCAAAAAAGGCTTTTAGCATACGCCACTAGCGGACTTGTTGTTATCAAGCAATTTATCCAGTTTCTCATTAATAGGCTGCAAGTGTTGGCGTGTGATGGGAGCATCATCATCCTCATCGGTAGGAAGCCTATAGGGACTATAGTATGTAGAATCAAACTCATCATTAGCACCACTGAGAGTGGCACCGGAATCAGTTGAGTGGGTGGGAGAAAGAGCTTTAGAAGTAACTGGAGGTTCAGTTCCAGTAGTTGCCCCCGTTTCAGATACGTTGACCTCCACCGTCGGTTCAGGAATGGTAGTGGTAGTTGATTGGGAAATAATTGGAGGTGGTAAGGGGGTTGTGGATATAGGAAAAGAAGTAACCAGTGATGGTGGTGATAAGGAAGTTGTTGTTTGAGAGGTGGTAGGTGGGTGAACAGGAGCAACCGAAACTGAAACTGTCGGTTTCGGTGATGGAGGTGGTGTAGGAAGTTTGTCATGAAGAGAATTTGTTGGAGACGGGGGCCGGGGAGGGGTGTTACTGTTGGGTTTTGAGCATTCTAACACTTCCTAAGTGTACATGCAACCCTAAATACCTTGGATCTATGTTTTCTCTATTATACATGCAAATAAGAACATCCAAGGTATTATCCTATTCTAGCATACAAAACAATGACTATAGCAAGATAGAATACATACCTCTTTGGTGTAGAAAGTCTTCATGAAGCTTGAGTGCCTAGCCCCAATAGTGTAGAAGCCTCAAATGGAATCACAATCACCAAAACACTTAGAATAACTTGAGAGAATTCTACACTTCATGAAAATCGGCTAGCCCTTTCTTACTCTCACTCTAGTGGCCAATTTTGGTCAAGAATAAGATGCTTATATAGTTAGGGTTACACCATGTAAACCCTAATTGCCATGGCCTTTCATTTCCATGATCCATGGGTTCAAATACACCATGGAGCATCCATGGACCATCCTATGGGTTTTAGCCCAACTTGATTATCCATGGAGCATTAGCCCACTATACAAGTATGGATGATTTACACAATCAACCCATATATTTAATTAGTCTTCTTTTGATCACTTAATTAATCCTAGATTAATTCTTGATCAATACTAATTAAATAATCTTATTATTCTTATTATTAATATACTAGAACTTATAATATATTAATAACCATAAGTGTCTTATTTCTCTCATTATTGTCTATCCAAGTGCATGATGGTATGCAACCCAAATGGACCATGCCGGGTCGGGTCAAGTCTTACCAATTATAGTTATGGACTTAGACATTAATCCAACAGTCTCCCACTTGGATAAGTCTAAAACTATTATTGCGTATGACTTCAGGAACCAACTGGCAATCGTAGCTCTCAAAAGCTTCTGTCGAACTCTGACCTTGTCGATGAACTCTGACCTTTGTCAATGACTTGTCCATTAGATAAGGGATCATATATTCCTCCATTCTAGATATCATATGGACTGAGACATGGATTATAATCATTCTCTCTGTCCATTTGTTGTTTCCCGATTTCCGATTTATGACGACTGACTAATTGAACAAATCAAATCAGTCCTGGCTCGGCCGAGCACTTCCATTTGTCATCATCAAATCATCGAGGGGCCCACATATATCGCTTTTATCCCGAAGGTAAAAGGAACGGATAAACTTCGACTCATATGGCTTGTTCTACTACTTGTTGAATCATACACAAAGGCACGTTTTATAGCACCGAGTTACCAAATGCGTTTTCGTGCAATCAATGTACTATCAACTCATAGTAACAACTCATATCTCTAGGTTTGAAGAATATAAGATATTATCGTCTCATGATCACTCGTGATAAAATCCATGAAGTGATTCCAATGAGCGCGGGTTGAATCCAATACTCAGAACTTATGAGCACTCATGAGTGTTGTAGCCCTTTGTCCAACACCTTAGACCTCTACAAGCCAACCCATGACAGTCTTAACTCATATCTACTTCCAACATATGACCGACTGTGGATGGTTTGAATAACTTAGTCATTCCGGAAGAATAACCCAGTTTATTCGGGAAGTCAAAACATGCAAAATGAAACACAATAATAATTGAATCCAATGTGGTATCAACCCTTTGAACATAAATAAAACACCTTTTATTTATCACCATATGATTACACATTATTCATTGTATACTGTTTCAGCTATCAACTTTATTCTTGAATTTAAAACAATAGTTGTCCCATGCTCCAAGCATGTACACTATGTTTTCTAAACACTAGTCATGCCATACACCAAGTATGCATACTATGTTTGTCTATGACCTTTACTTTGTGAACTAGATCAATTGAACATAACTTCAATGATTCTCTTTTCACACTCCCAAATCCTTACTGCAAATGCAAGAATTCCAAATTCATGCCATTTACTGAAATCGGTTAGATTCTCAACTTATATGCATTGATCCTCTTGTAACGATTATGCACAAACTCACAAAGACTTGGCAACAATCATTACAGAGTATTCCAAAGGAGATCAACTCCTTGGAAATATCCTTCTTGCATTAAGTTTCCTTAATCATACACAGATTGAAATTTCTAACTTTGAAACATTTCCAGATTCCATTTTGACTATCACTTCTGAACAAGAGTTGCCTCCTTACAGATTATGTCAAGATGGTCCTTCCAGAATTATCACTATACTTCCAACTGTCCTTGAGCAACCAATCTTTGGTAAACCTTAGATTGTCCTCGACAATTGTTTAATCCTTTTAGTCATATCCAGTTCTAAACCTTTTCCCTTCTTAATGCCCCAGGCATTTGGAAAATTTTAGAAAGGATGAATATAGCATATGTAATCGATCATATATCCGAAGCATATGGGACACGATTCATGATGTCTCACATAATGACTAAACCAGTCTTTTGCTATAACATTTCCATTTCTATTTGCCAAGTTCTCATAATTCAGATTATGAAAAGGGATGTCGTAATCATAATCGAATTTTAGAACGCAAATAATGGACCCATATACAGAATTTCCTTATGTTGAGCCATTCCAACATGAAATTCATATATATATCCTTGACTAAATGATTAAAACCTCACGATCTAAGCTTATAGATTTGAGATGAAGTATAATTTTCTCTCCCTTAATTATAGCAAAACAACTCTTTCCCAATTGAAACTTTTGTTTTCTATAATTAACATTTCTAACTTGCAATACTTATCATAATTATCATGCTCCCACTAACATGATGATTATTAGCATAACACTTATGCTCCCACTAGCTTTGACATGTACTCAAAAATTAGCTGACTTTCTACCAAAGTTCAGATTTCTGATACTAGATTGTTTTGATAAGACTTTATCAAAAACATACACCTTCCCTTAGATAGCACACTTGTGTGTCTAAACAATTATGAAGAGGTATGCCGTAATCATAATGGTTAGACCTTTTTGCCACTTCTCACAAGTCCAGGTTAGTGTGCCGGTAAACCACACACGCTCCACTAACGACTTTGAGAATGCAAATATCACAATTGCTATCTAGCTAAAATCTACTTAGTGAAAGTGTTTCCTCACCATCATTTTCATGAATCGGAGAGAAACCTTATGACACTTAGATTTAATGGTGTATGTGTTCTTATCCATGTGAATTGTCAAAACCCTAGTCACAGGGCAAGGGTAATGACAAATCCAATCTCATATGGACTGAACTCAATCTTAACTTCTTGCCACCTGGCAGCATAAGGGCCTACCATTGCTTCCAAGTTGTTGTGCAACAAATTGAGAACTCTAAGAACTCATATGCAAAGCCAACTTTAACTGGAATGGGCACAGAATATGTCAACACGATAGGTTATAAACCTCAAGTCGTGTGCTAGTGAAGAACTTCAGGTTTGTTCTTGATTAGTTCTTGAGACTTTCAAGACCTTTAAGACTCCCACTGTCCTCTTGACATATAAGACGCCCTTGTCAAACATCCAAGAGATAGTGTGGATTCTAATCAAGACAAACACTTCACACAATTGGCCTTAGTTGGTCTTTGTTTTATCCAAAACATCACAACTTACCAATTTCAAATGTACAAGAGTTTTAAACCTTCTTTAAGACATGTCACTCAAGTTACAATCTTAGAGTATAACTCTAAGAATTGTTTTTAGAATGAAGTATGAATCATCTTCTTGATTTAACCACTTCAACAATTCAAGTTCCTCTTCTTAGCTATAAGAAGGCTCTTAGAGGATGAATTGTGATAAGGTCTCTAAATCATTAAGATGATCACAAAACTGATACGAAAGTACTCACTCCCATCTTTTCATATTTGAGAAACTTTTATCCTTCTACCTAATTTGATTCTTCTTATTCGCTCTGCCATATATTGAAACTTTTCCAATGTCTCAGAATTACACTTTAGCCTGTAAGTATAACCATATTTACTAAGCTTTAGTAAATTATGACGAATAATCTTATCGATCTTTTGTGGTGGACTTAATCAGTGCACAAGAATGTGTACTCGATCCCTTAGTCTGTTACTTGACTCACACATCCATGTGAACAAGTAGTTAGTCTTAATTTTCTAATACTTGAAAGTTCTCATTCATCATGCTATACAACTTGCATGATTCCAAGTTCCGGTCCAATTGAAACTTGGGTGATGAGAATCTTTCCTTATTTGGTAAATTTAGACATTACCACAAATGAAAGAATCAATTTCATACTTCCACTCTTGCTATTAATGGAATCTTATAAGCAACAAATTTCCACAGATGCCATTGTAAGGATATTTTAAAATAAATAAAATCAAAAATTTTCCTTTTATTTTAAAAACTTTGCGGAAGAACTTGTCCTTACAATCCATATGAAAACTTGTTGTTATCTATTCCTAAGCAATATCTCATAACTCCTAAGAAGTAGCTCAAGAATCAGATCTTCAAACTATGCGATAGAAATCCATCTACGCCATCAGATTCAGCATATTCATTCTTTAAGTTTCTTCACTTTTCTTTTATTCTTAAAACATCACCATGTGACCCAGTCACATCATGTATCAGGAATCTCAAAATAGAAACTTAGCAGAGTTAGATAGTGGAATTTACCTGAAGTAGAGTCAAACTTATTGACTTTAACATCCATAGGTAAATTTGGCAGCTTCGCAACCAATGCCCCTTCCTTTGGCAATATAAACATATGGAGCCTTTGATAATGGTACACGGGACTATCATAGACTTAGCTTTTCTCTTTACCATTTGGTCAACCGATTTGACTATGGCCGATCCCTTTCCATTGGGAAGAGAATGCTTTCCAGGATTTCCTGTGTCACTATTGTCAATGTCCATCAAGTTTTAAGGAAGTTGATCTTAACAGATAGATAAGATCATTAAGGGTCTTGTCATAGTCTGTTTCATAGGTTTCCCAAAGGAACTCACTATGTGACTTAGAAAGTGATTGAACCACCAACTTTCTCAGGACTTTGACACCCAACTCTCCCGGCTTGTCAATATGTGACTACATCTCCAAGATGTGACCACACCTAGACCTTGCCTTGCCAATTGGGCTTGAATGACCTTAAACTTTTTCAAGAACTTGTGGGTTAGGGAGAATAATTGGAGGAGGAGAAAGAAGTATGATATCCATGGGACATCATCTTCATTAGGAAACCTTGTTTCAAGAGATTTGGGAAGATCATAGGTGTCTAAACCAGACATCTTTTGGGAGATATTCAAGATAGTTGATTTTAAGTCCTTAATATGACACCCCATATGAAATATTAAGGCTAGGACCCAACAAACTATTTTATAACTTAGAAGAGGTATGCCGTAATCCAAGGTATAAAATATTTGAAGGTAGGTGAATGACGATTCACCAGTTTCCACCAAGATAAACGAAATGTATTATTAGGTTTTAATTGGTTTTTGAAACTCCTAGATCTTCGAGATTCATTGAACTGTTCAAAGGCATGTTTCAATCTCGAGTCTGCCCTTCAGGTTTTGTGACTAGGATGCCGAGGATCACAAAACAAGGTGTGAAGTAACCATGCAAATTACTTGGTACCCTTAAGTGTTTACCCCTTAATCGATGTGCCGGTTAACCACACACGCTCCATCGATACTATGATAAACATTAAGTTACCCTTTGCCTACCTTGTTAAATACGCGTTAATGTGCCGGTTAACCACACACGCTCCACTAACCGACTTAAACAAAGTGCAAAGTGTAATTTCATGGATTAGCACCTTATTCACATTTTTCCTAAGTAACTAAGATTGGGTATTATTAAGAGTTTAGTTACTTAGTATTTATCATTAATACTTTTAATGAAGAGAGAATTATAGTCCTGTCAAACCCGTTCGGCTAACGACCCTCCACCGGTCAAGCAAGCGGTGGGTGAGAGTGGACACCCATTAAGTTGCCATTTTATAGGCAACAACCTTATACTCACCTTATAGACCGGCTTCGTGAATGAGGCGTACTAGCGGTAAGACTGACTTTACTCTTATACATATATATATATATATATATATATATATATATATATATATATATATATATATTATTAACTTATAATATTATAAAGTATAAGGGTTGAATTTTAACTTTTAAAATTCTAAGGGCTAACTTGGAATTAAAGTATTCATAAGTGAAAACTTTTCAAATTCCAAAACTTGAGGGCAAGTTTTGAAACTATTCAAACTAATTAATTCCATAACTTATGTGTTTAAAGTAGTTTTAATCCAAAAACTCTTCAAGTTCCATAACTTGAGGACAAGTTATGGAAGACTTTATACTAATAAAAGAACTAACTTTTCTTTATTTTATAACTTATGGATTTAATTATGGTTACATATTTTCTTTAATGAAGTGACTCTTGAACTTCCATAACTTGAGGACAAGTTATGGAGTCATAAAAAATTATTCAATGACACAAGACTCTTCATTTTGTAACCATTGCCAACTTTTATGAGTTTTATAAGTCTTTAATGTGACTCTTCATGTAACTTGAGGACAAGTTACACAAACACATTTTATACTCAACTCTTAGATTAAAATGGATTGAAAACAACTATTTCAATTAACTTTTCTATTAATCTAAGCAACTCATAAGTACAAGATAATTCAAATCAAACTTTTTCATGTAATTAGTCTAAACCTTAAACTAATACAAAACATGAATCTATTGACAATTATCTTTGAAAATGGATTAGCATGAACATTACCACATCAAAAAACAAGTTTATAAGTTCAAAAACAACTTAGGGTAATGTTCCTAGTCCATTTCTAGCCAAAAAACTCGAAAATATGCTGTCTGGGGGTCCAACTCGTCGAGTGCATGAACCAACTCGGCGAGTTGGATCGAATTGATCACATTTTAGGCATGGACTCGCCGAGTCTCCTGATGGACTCGCCGAGTCTGATGATCAGACAGCAACAATTTCGATTTTTTAAGCAGTTTTGCAAGTATAACAAGAAAACAAGCCTAGGCTCTGATACCACTGTTGGGTTTTGAGCATTCTAACACTTCCTAAGTGTACATGCAACCCTAAATACCTTGGATCTATGTTTTCTCTATTATACATGCAAATAAGAACATCCAAGGTATTATCTTATTCTAGCATACAAAACAATGACTATAGCAAGATAGAATACATACCTCTTTGGTGTAGAAAGTCTCCATGAAGCTTGAGTGCCTAGCCCTAATAGTGTAGAAGCCTCAAATGGAATCACAATCACCAAAACACTTAGAATAACTTGAGAGAATTCTACACTTCATGAAAATCGGCTAGCCCTTTCTTACTCTCACTCTAGTGGCCAATTTTGGTCAAGAATAAGATGCTTATATAGTTAGGGTTACACCATGTAAACCCTAATTGCCATGGCCTTTCATTTCCATGATCCATGGGTTCAAATACACCATGGAGCATCCATGGACCATCCTATGGGTTTTAACCCAACTTGATTATTCATGGAGCATTAGCCCACTGTACAAGTATGGATGATTTACACAATCAACCCATATATTTAATTAGTCTTCTTTTGATCACTTAATTAATCCTAGATTAATTCTTGATCAATACTAATTAAATAATCTTATTATTCTTATTATTAATATACTAGAACTTATAATATATTAATAACCATAAGTGTCTTATTTCTCTCATTATAGTCTATCCAAGTGCATGATGGTATGCAACCCAAATGGACCATGCCGGGTCGGGTCAAGTCTTACCAATTATAGTTATGGACTTAGACATAAATCCAACAGTTACCTCTCGGTGATTCATGATGAATTTCATCTTCGTCATCCTCCTCGTCATTTTCTGAACTGGGAGGAGTGGGACTCTTGGACCTTTTTGCCATTTTCTTAATCTTCTTTGGTTTAGAAGAATCCGCTTTCTGGGAATTTCACTTCATGGACTTATCATCGTCCGTAGTTTCTTTCTTGGTAGTAGTCCGTTTCCCTCGGTTGCCAGGCTTGTCCACAACATCTAGGACAGCTTGCTGTTCGGTAGATAAGACTCTCGGTTCCTTGGGAGGAAGCTTGCGATAAGTTGCCATGACTTTACTCTCGACTGTAACACACCGATACATTGTTACCGGGATATAGCCAACGTGAGGGAACTTCTTAGGATCGGAAATTATGATTTTCTTGGTGTGAAACGTGGAAATAGACGCAACTAGGGAATCCTTCATGACCGGAATTTCCAAAGAATTAATCGCCCTTCTTGTAATGAGAGTCCAGAATCGACCACATGAAATTTCAGAATGCCTCGTAGAAGAGTTGAGGCTTTGCACCACTTGTGACCAAATAATCGACCCATAGTCGAGATTGATACCATTATAAAGACCGTATAGAAGGGTTAGAAAACCCTTGCTGCTGCCATCAGATCCACCACTCCTCTCTGCCAAACTCTTGATGAGAAGAGTAAGCAATCCATTCCATGGGGACGGTAAGCATGACTTCTTAACATTTGTAACCGTGGTTAGCATGTCAGTATATCCCATATCGTAGAGCATCGAGAATAGTTGAGTAGTAGTGATGAAGTCTGGTGAAATCACAGACGAATCCACTGCAAGGTGAAATAGGGAACAAAATCTCCTTTTTGAAATAGAAGCCTTTTTAGAATGGATTTGAAAGTAGATTCTTTCCTTGTTCTTGTCATATGAGGCAGTAGAGTAATCTTGTGATAGAAGTGACATTGGAACGGCTTCCACCTATGTTAGGGCTATAACCAAAGGTGAATATTTCAAACACTCAACCACTTGTAGCATATACGAATCATACAGAAACATATTGAGTTCAATAATCATGTTCTGATTTGGCTTGATGGAGAGCAATAGGGATGAAGCAGTTTGGTTGTGAGCCGATGAAGAAGTCGCCATTGTTGATTGAATGAAGAAGATGAACAGTTGGGAATCATCGTGTAGATATAGAGACTTTGTTGCAGGTGAAAGAGACAAATGGAATTAGAACTCCTTTATATACCATTGCCAAGAGAGAGAAAGAGTCGTCATCATATTGATGAGATCACTGAAACGTCGCCTGAAAAAGCGCGATGTGACAGGTTGGTTTCTCCTAGGTATACGTCACCACGCGTGGTTTAAGTAACCGTTCAAAGTCACGCGCCTAAGATCTTATCCTCAATCGTCGTTTGAAATTCAGCGTCCCTCCAAAAATAAACAAAAACCGAACCAACAACGACCAGAATGTAGGAAAATAAAAAGTTTCGTGCAATAGGGTGACAAAAGATAAAGAAATAAAGCAAAATGTGTATGGGATGTGAGTGATGTCTTATTAGAAGACATGAAGCAGATGATTCCAGGCAAAAATCACTTCCTTAAAAGTCAAGAGAGACTTGAAGTGCTTGTGTGGTTTCCCGAGAAAATACGATCAACTGTTTGTAGAGAAACATTGAAAGGCTTCTTTTAATTTGTAGGCTTAGGGTAGCTTATCTTCAACCGAACATCAATACTTAACATAAGATCGATCGTTGGTAGAAGTACTTGTGAGACCGATGTGGTCTGTTGAACAAGTAGGTTGGATTTAATTTATAGTGACTAAAGAAGTGATAGAAATCCAAAAAAACAATCGGATCCTTTTGGGAAGAAAGGCCTTGGTGTTAGACGATTTCATAAAAGACCACGCAAAAGGAAATGAGATTTCAATAGGTACACAGTAAGATCTTGAATATAATAATTCACCGTCAATGCATTGTAGGTGTTGGATATTGGGTTTCACTCAGCATGTGGTATACGTATCTAAGATCACAAACACAGATGTTATGCAACCATAATCCTCAGTGGTAAGGACCGAGAGTCTCAAGGGTCACAGTGGTGAATCGAAGGTTAATGGAGAATAGAAGGAGGATGGTTTAAAGAACTGAAAGTACCTCTGCTATATAAATATGACAAAGCAGAAAACTCTTAACTCATATGAGAAGAGTAAGGTAGCTCTTGACTTGACTTAAATGTAGCAGCCCGATTGGGAAGAAACGATAGGTATACATCGAATCATTAAGGCCTTACTCTGAGTCATAGAGGTTTTGGTCAACATTGTCACAACTGGAAATTTTGTGTCATGTAATCTATACATTCAAGCTAATGTGAATCAAAAACTTCAATCAAATACATCATACAAGTACTACAAATAGTCATCAAACAATTGGAAACCCAAGAAGTCCTTGTTTAAGTCCATTTTGGACTAGGACTCCCATATTGGATCCACATGGACCAATAAGCTTCCAATTTGACTATCAAGGGCTTAGAACCCTAATTGGACTCTAATTGGACCCACACTAATTTATTTCAACATTTTGGGCCATGTTGGGCCTAGAATGAAATGAATTAAAAGCTTTGCTCCATGAATAACCTAAACTAGTCCAACAAAAATGTAAAAATCCTACCACATTCTTTTAGGTATAAAACACACCCTAACTAACTCTAATTTTGGGCTTAAGGGAAAAGGCCCAAATTTTTCTTTTCCCTTTCAAATTCTCTGCCCAAGGCCCAAACCCAAGGAGATATGGAAGTGTTGACTTTGGATGCCACCTCACTATTACCCAAAGGATATCCATGCATTGTATCTCATTCTTCCATGCAAACATCACTTCAAAATCACATCTCTTCTTCCTATCTCTCTCACTCTCGGCCATACACCCACACACACCCACAAAAATCTCTCAAATTCTCTCTAGATCACTCAAGAACTCTCCTTCCTCTCCACTCAAAAATCTCGAGTTTTAGGAAGCATTCAAGAGGAAATTTCCACAAAATTCTTCATCTAAGGTAAGAAATGCTTGGATCTATGAATTAAATTCTTTGTTTTATCAAAATCCTTTCCTAATCTATGCAAAAATCGTGATCTTGCATCCTAGAACCATCTCAAACTCGAGATCTTCATCAAAGGGAGCTAAGGCCAAAAATCACTTCATTTTCCTTCCATTTTCTTTGCAAAACCGAGCCCCCACACCCATGGTGAGCTTCATACCCCCTATTTTCTGTTTTTATGAGTTTTGGGGGGGGGGGGGGGGGGGGGAATACAAGTGAAAGTGTAGATCTATAAGTGTTTATATGCCTTGTATGATTTCCATGCTTATATGTATGCTTTTATGTGTTTTAATGTTGGATCTAGCCATAAAACTCCTCAAAACTGAGATATAACTTATGTTATATGATTTTAGCATCAAATGTATTTCTACATACAAAGTGTTTCAAAAAAATAGCTAAGTGGTTTAGTAACAATTTTCTTTAAGCTAAAAACACAAATTTTGGGCCTAAAATGTGAAAAATACAAAATTAAGGGCCCAAATTGATATTTCATGAAATCTGATGGATGAAGCGTGTCAAAACAGTTTCAATAAAATAATTTCTGGAATTATACTCATTTAGAGGGTTAAAAACATAAATTTCAAGCTTAATGGGCTAAAAATGACAATTTCGGCCCAATGAGGCCCATTATGCGAATTTTTCTGTTTTGGAGGGCCAAAACTATGATTTTCTGTAAAACAGTGGACCATAAGTGATCCAAGTCCTTTTCAAAGGTTTAAAATGCTTTTTAAATTTAAAAAGGACCAAAGTTGCAAAAATTTTACAATTTGGGCCAAAATTGTCAAAATTGCGAAAAGAAGGGTTATAACCGAGAAAAACTGAAATTTCAGGGACTTAAGCTGTTTTCTATGAAAAATATGCTGGAAAATATTTATTTCAATAATCTTTGGTGTTAAAATGTCAAAAAAAATTGATTTGAGGACCAAACCGGAAAATATTTAAATAAAGGGTTGAAAAAGTAAATTTTACAAACAAGGAGGGGCTGAAAACAGAAAATTTTCAAGACTAATTCATTACATGCAATTTGACCAGATAATGGTACCACGACTATCGACAAAATACAATACATTACAACACCAAAAGTCGTTGTTAAACGAATTGGTTCGGTCTCGAACCAATAAAAATCCGAAACTACTAACACGACGACACTATGATAATTCAACACTGCGATTCATACGACTAACGATTTGGAATTCATTATACATGCGAATGTGCACAGACGTCTACGCACTATCTTTGGGCCCCACAAGTGTAAAATCTTGTTCGTTGAGCCTAGCTAGCCCGACGACCTGATCTTAAGGCCCAAAGACTTCATCTTACGAAGTGTTGGGTTTTACCGATCCGACACGACGTAACCGGACTTTCAATGGCTTGTAGACTACTGGTCCCCAAGGGTCCTTTAGTGTCGCTAGTAGAGTCTGCCTTTTTGCGAGGCGGGTCTGGGACCCCTCGTACCTTTTTATCCCCAACCGGCTAATGGAGTCGTCGAGGCCTTCGTGTCCTCCTTCTCTTCGGATGTGGGACTACACGTAGTCAGGACGGTTGGATAACGTGATTAGTACGGACGACGCCTACGGGATCGTTAGTATCGCTATAGACTAGTCGTTTGTGTAACGCGTGTTTGTAGCAGATAATCATGCTCAAAAATAATCCAATGTCGTCTGGTAATGATAACTTCATGCGTTGCAATGGTTTCAAAGTAAATTCATGGAATTCAAAGAATTAGGAAAACATCGGGTTTTCCTAGGGTTTTCAATATATACAGATTCAAAATACATACGATTTCAATGAACAATTTTTACAAGTATAGAAAACAAACAAGCATACCTATAGATCTTCACACCTTTTTGACGATACTATTTTCAGAAAATATCGGATTTTCTGGTGGTTTTCAAACGATACGAAACATTGTTTTCAAATACAACTTATGAACTCACCAACATTTCATATGTTGACGTTTTTCAAAATACTTGTATTCTCAGGGAACCAGTGAATCAAAGGAAATCGTATTCAATGATGGCTTGCAGTTTATTTATGTACGAATCGAACAATTTATTTTGGAAATGTAATGTTTAAACAATGTACTTCATGTAAACTTTACTGGTTGTACAATATTAATGCATGGTGACAAATGTTGTTACGTTTCATATATACACAATGTTATGGTATTCAATTGAGTCACGACAGCCCCCGAACGTTTCCGCCGCCTGGTTTGGGGGTGTGACAGGTTGGTATCAGAGCTTTGTTTATAGTGAACTAGCATGTCGAGCCACACATTGATATGCAACTATAAACCAAAAAGAGGGGCTAACAGAACTCTGAACAAAACAAGTAAATAAAACACGCTTGCTTGCATTAGGAATAAGAGCCTAACGCCGAATCAAACACAATAATGCTGGTATCTCGGTTAATTCGAGACTGTTCTTAGTGATACCAAGGAGTGAATGTAGCCTGATCAACTACATTCTCTCCAAAGTAAAACTAACACACGTCTTGATGAGATCGGGATAGCTAGGGAACCTAAAACTATACCCTTTATCATCAACAAGAGAACGTTTGCTTGGTCTGTATAATAGTCATAGAACCTAGGAATACTGTTAGCATATTTACGTACTCGCGCAGACAGCATGGCTGGTTTTCATCACCCTGGAGACCCCTATTTCCCTAATCAGGGAAACAACGGGTGGCTAGAGGAGGAGGAGCCTGAGGAAGAGCAGCAGGGTATCCAGCTTCATCCGGCTCTAGTAGCTCAAGAGATATTTGGAGAGGAACCGGAGGAAGACCCCGAAGAAGAATCTGACGGAGAACTGGAGGCAGAAGCCGAGGGCGAGCCTGCCGAACCCGAAGAAGACGAAGAGCAATTCGAAGAGGAGCTTGAGGACAGCGAAGGGGGTGATTCGGACGCAGAGTCCAAGGTCATCGACCCCCCTTACCCGATCAGGGTGCCTGCTTATCGTGTGGGTCCCACTGGACCTACCCCTCCTTGGGGCATCGATCTTTGGAGATGGAGCAGACATCAGGGACAGCGACCCCCATTTGGCAGGTCACGGGAGTTCTTTGATCTGAGGGACGGAGGACCGGCCGACCGAGCCCTACCGGTCATGGTGAGACGATTACGGGACACCGGCGACCTTGCTCAGGGCACTGCTGATCAAGTGCGCCAGTTGTGGACTAGGGTCGAGCGTGCGGAGCAGGAGACGCGTGATGTCCTCCGGGAGTTTCACATGAGGCAGGTAAGGTGGGAGTCTCGACTTCAGGACGCAGAACGCCTAGTGGCTCGTCTTCAGGGAGCATCCACATCTTCGGCACCACCTCCAGACGCAGCACATCGCGATTAGAGATGGACCTACCATGGTAGGACATTAGGAACTATATTATGTACTTCGGCTCTATGTTTAAGTGACTACACTACTCATGGAGCCGTTATGCTGTCGGATTAGTGTTACTTATGTATGCCCTTACGAGCAAATTTTCTTGCACTAAACTCGGATAATATTAATAAACTTTTATGTGTTTTGCTATGGTATTTCAAGTTGTTATGTGTTGAGAAGTTATGATTGTATACTTGATGGTAGTAATGTTTAGGTTCGCACCATACATCTAGCTAGTAGAATCACGACCTCACAGAGACCACCTACACTCAACATCTTTCCGTTTCATGACAGAAAGATGCCTCGCCGAGCTACCCACGGAAATCCCGAGCCAACATCGCCCGAAGTCGACACCACTGCTTTCCAGGCAGCCGTGTCCGCTGCGGTCACCGCAGCTATGGCACAACTTCACCGAGGGAACAACGGAGGAGGCAATGGGCAAGGCTCTGGAAGTTCGAACAACGGGACGAATCAAGGACCCACTAAAACGTGCACCTACAAGGACTTTGCGAACGCTAAACCCCGAACTTTCAACGGCACTGGAGGGGTGATTTCCTTGAAGCGATGGATCGAGAAGGTAGAGTCGGTGTTTGAGATATGCGAATGCCCCGAGCAGATGAAGGTGAAGTTCGCGGCCTGCACTTTTGTGGACCAAGCCCTCACTTGGTGGAATGGACATGTGGAAGCTATGACGTTCCCTGTCGCCAACTCTATCCCATGGGCAGAAATGAAAGAAATGTTAATGGCTGAGTACTACCCCCGAGGCGAAATTCAAAGGATGGAGCAGGAACTATGGAACCCCACGGTGCAGAATGCTAACATCGACGCCTACATCTCGAGATTCAACGAATTATCTTTATTGTGCCCGGGTATGATCACGTCAAAAGGAAAGAAGGTTGAACGATTCATTTGGGGACTGACATCCCCCATTCAAGGAAATGTGATAGCTGCGAACCCTGAAACGTTTGACAGTGCGAAGAGATTGGCCAAGAGGTTGTACGATCATAACAACAAAAGAGGCGAGAAACCAATAGAGACTGAGAAGAAAAAGGAGGGTGATGGCAGGAGAGGGAAGAACCCCAAGAGGAAGGGGCGTCAGGGCCCCGAGACCTCTAAAAGGCAGCAAACAGTGGCAGTTAACGCTATCACCGCACCGGTTCCAGTCACACCACATGCTCCAGCCTCAGCTGCTTCAAATGCTTCAAGACCCTACTCCGGTAATCTTCCTAGTTGCAATAAGTGCGGCCTCCACCATCACGGCGAATGCAAGGAACTCCACTGCACCAGTTGCAACCGAAGGGGACACACTGCAAGGTTCTGCAGAACGTACCCTCCTAGGAACCAGAGTCAGGGAAACAACCAGAACAACAACAACAACAACAACTACCGCAATAACAACAACACCAATGCCGGCGGCAATAATGCAGGGCCTAGCCACACCTGCTTCGAGTGTGGAAGGACGGGGCATTTCCGCCGAGATTGCCCTAACAACAACTCAGGAAACAGAGGAGCAGGAAGAATGCTGACTATGGGTCAGAGTGATGCAGTCCAGGATCCCGCAGTTGTGACCGGTACGTTCCTCCTAAACCACACTTATGCATGCATCTTATTTGATACCGGAGCGGAACGAAGTTTCGTGAGTGAGAAGTTTAAACATTTATTAAAACAACAACCCCAGAAGCTAAATGAAACATATACGGTGGAAATGGCCAATGGGAAAACCGAATCCACTGAGGAGATCTACACTGGATGTACCCTAACCCTTAACCAGCACGTCTTTCGAATAGACCTAATGCCAGTATCAATTAGGAGTTTCGATGTAATTATCGGCATGGATTGGTTAAGCCCCCACCATGCTGAGATTTTGTGCCGCGAGAAGGCCGTTCGCCTTCATCTTCCGAATCACGAAACGCTAGTGATTTACGGAGACAAACCCAGTACGAATCTTCGCCTCATCTCGTGCATCAAAGCACAAAAACACCTGCGAAAGAACAATTTGGCGTTCCTGGCTCACATAGTGGACAGGACCAAAGAAGAAACTAACATCCAAGACATTCCGGTAGCGTGTGAATTCCCGGACGTGTTTCCTGAAGATCTTCCAGGAGTACCCCCAGAGAGACAGGTTGAGTTCCGAATCGACCTTGTTCCAGGAGCGACTCCTCTCGCTAAATCACCATATCGGTTGGCTCCTGCTGAAATGCAGGAACTGTCCAGCCAACTCGGTGAGCTTCTGGACAAGGGATTTATCCGACCTAGCTACTCGCCGTGGGGAGCCCCAGTGCTCTTTGTCAAAAAGAAGGACGGATCTTTCAGAATGTGCATCGATTACAGAGAGTTGAATAAACTCACTGTTAAAAACCGCTACCCACTCCCACGAATTGATGACCTATTCGACCAGCTCCAAGGAGCTAGTTATTTCTCCAAAATAGATCTGCGGTCTGGATACCACCAACTCAAGGTCCGAGAAGAGGATATTCCCAAAACCGCTTTCCGAACCCGCTATGGACATTATGAATTCGTCGTAATGCCCTTCGGTCTAACAAATGCACCTGCCGCATTTATGGACCTAATGAATCGAATCTGTCGACCGTTCCTTGACAACTTCGTCATTGTATTTATCGATGACATCCTCGTCTATTCTCGAAGCAAAGAGGAGCATGGCCAACACCTACGACAAATTCTAGACCTTCTGCGATCGGAAAAGCTTTACGCCAAACTCTCCAAGTGTGAGTTCTGGCTTCGGAGTGTGAATTTCCTAGGCCACGTGGTTAGCCAAGACGGAATTCATGTGGACCCCTCTAAGGTCAAAGCTGTGGAAGGATGGGCAACTCCGACTACGCCCACAGAAATTCGTCAGTTCTTAGGCCTAGCAGGCTACTATAGGAGATTCATCCAAAACTTCTCTAAGATCGCCAAGCCGCTTACCTTGCTTACTCAAAAGGGCGTGCCATTCAAGTGGACAGACCGACAAGAGATTGCGTTTCGGACCTTGAAGCAAGCTCTCTGTAGCGCTCCTGTACTATCACTACCTGAAGGAACAGAAGATTTTGTAGTCTACTGTGACGCGTCGAATCAGGGCCTAGGCTGCGTTCTCATGCAACGTGGAAGAGTGATAGCATATGCGTCCCGCCAACTAAAGACGCATGAGGTAAATTACACGACCCATGACCTAGAACTAGGAGCTGTGGTCTTCGCTCTAAAAATTTGGAGGCATTACCTGTACGGTACGAAGTGCACCATCTTCACAGACCACAAGAGCCTCCAGCACATCTTGAATCAAAAGGAGCTGAACATGAGACAGCGAAGATGGGTGGAATTACTAAACGACTATGAATGCGAGATCAAGTACCATCCAGGTAAGGCCAACGTGGTAGCTGATGCATTAAGTCGGAAGGAGTACACAAATCACCGTACGAAAATGCACTCGATAACCATTCAATCTCATCTGGCCACTCAAATTGCATCAGTCCAGCCGGAGGCTATGAAAGCGGAAAATAGAATTAGCGAGGCGTTGCGCGGGATGGAAAAGAACCTAGAAGCAAGAGAGAATGGGGTATACTACTTCATGAATCGTATTTGGGTCCCAAAAATCGGAGGATTTAGGGAGACCGTTATGAAGGAAGCCCACAAGACACGATACTCCATTCATCCTGGATCGGACAAGATGTATTTGGACATTTAACAACACTACTGGTGGCCTAACATGAAGGCGGAAATCGCAACTTATGTTAGTAAGTGCCTTACGTGCGCCAGGGTAAAGGTGGAATACCAGAAACCTTCAGGATTGTTACAACAACCGGCAATCCCTGAGTGGAAATGGGAGGGGATTTCTATAGACTTCGTGACCAAGCTGCCCAAGACGTCGGACGGACTGGACACCATATGGGTAATAATCGACCGACTGACGAAATCTGCCCATTTCCTACCAATCAAAGAGTCCTACAAGATGGAGAGACTGACGCGTTTGTACCTACGAGAGATCGTAAGACTCCATGGAGTGCCAAAATCTATCATCTCGGATAGGGACAGTAGATTCACGTCGCGCTTTTGGCAATCACTCCACAAGGCAATGGGTACTCATCTCGATATGAGCACCGCATACCACCCACAAACGGACGGTCAAAGTGAACGAACCATTCAAACGCTTGAAGACATGCTTCGTGCATGTGCGATAGACTTTGGAAAGTCTTGGGATACCCACCTACCGTTGATCGAGTTTTCATATAACAATAGTTACCATTCTAGCATCAAGGTGGCTCCTTTCGAAGCACTGTACGGGCGTAAATGTAGATCACCGTTATGTTGGGCGGAAGTAGGTGACACCCAGCTAGCAAAAACGCATACGTCAAACAGGGCATTAACGGGACCGGAAATCATTCGCGAGACCACAGAAAAGATTGTCCAGATCAAAGCTCGATTACAAGCATCGTGTGACCGACAAAAGAGCTACGCCGATAAACGGCGAAAGCCCTTAGAATTCCAGGTCGGTGATCGAGTTTTGTTGAAGGTCTCACCCTGGAAAGGGGTCATACGTTTCGGAAAACGGGGAAAGCTGAACCCGCGATACATTGGACCTTTCGAAATCGTCGCCCGAATAGGCCCGGTAGCCTACAGACTACAACTACCCGCGGAGCTACACGGTGTACACCCCGTGTTCCATGTCTCAAACCTAAAGAAGTGCCTATCAGACGAAACCCTTGTCATTCCTCTTGACGAAATCGAAATCAATGAGAATCTCCTATTCGTCGAAGAACCAGTCGAAATCATGGACAGGGAGGTGAAGCGTACTAAACAGAGCCGCATCCCGATCGTGAAAGTACGGTGGAACGCAAAGCGTGGGCCAGAATTCACTTGGGAACGCGAAGACCAAATGAAGCAAAAGTACCCTCACCTATTCTAACATTCTCAAATCTAGCTTTCAAACAGAATTTCGGGACGAAATTCCCTCTAACGGGGGGATGATGTCACAACTGGAAATTTTGTGTCATGTAATCTATACATTCAAGCTAATGTGAATCAAAAACTTCAATCAAATACATCATACAAGTACTACAAATAGTCATCAAACAATTGGAAACCCAAGAAGTCCTTGTTTAAGTCCATTTTGGACTAGGACTCCCATATTGGATCCACATGGACCAATAAGCTTCCAATTTGACTATCAAGGGCTTAGAACCCTAATTGGACTCTAATTGGACCCACACTAATTTATTTCAACATTTTGGGCCATGTTGGGCCTATAATGAAATGAATTAAAAGCTTTGCTCCATGAATAACCTAAACTAGTCCAACAAAAATGTAAAAATCCTACCACATTCTTTTAGGTATAAAACACACCCTAACTAACTCTAATTTTGGGCTTAAGGGAAAAGGCCCAAAATTTTCTTTTCCCTTTCAAAATCTCGGCCCAAGGCCCAAACCCAAGGAGATATGGAAGTGTTGACTTTGGATGCCACCTCACTATTACCCAAAGGATATCCATGCATTGTATCTCATTCTTCCATGCAAACATCACTTCAAAATCACATCTCTTCTTCCTATCTCTCTCACTCTCGGCCATACACCCACACACACCCACAAAAATCTCTCAAATTCTCTCTAGATCACTCAAGAACTCTCCTTCCTCTCCACTCAAAAATCTCGAGTTTTAGGAAGCATTCAAGAGGAAATTTCCACAAAATTCTTCATCTAAGGTAAGAAATGCTTAGATCTATGAATTAAATTCTTTGTTTTATCAAAATCCTTTCCTAATCTATGCAAAAATCGTGATCTTGCATCCTAGAACCATCTCAAACTCGAGATCTTCATCAAAGGGAGCTAAGGCCAAAAATCACTTCATTTTCCTTCCATTTTCTTTGCAAAACCGAGCCCCCACACCCAATACCCCCTATTTTCTGTTTTTATGAGTTTTGTGGGGGGGGGGGGGGGGGGATACAAGTGAAAGTGTAGATCTATAAGTGTTTATATGCCTTGTATGATTTCCATGCTTATATGTATGCTTTTATGTGTTTTAATGTTGGATCTAGCCATAAAACTCCTCAAAACCGAGATATAACTTATGTTATATGATTTTAGCATCAAATGTATTTCTACATACAAAGTGTTTCAAGAAAAATAGCTAAGTGGTTTAGTAACAATTTTCTTTAAGCTAAAAACACAAATTTTGGGCCTAAAATGTGAAAAATACAAAATTAAGGGCCCAAATTGATATTTCACGAAATCTGATGGATGAAGCGTGTCAAAACAGTTTCAATAAAACAATTTCTGGAATTATACTCATTTATAGGGTTAAAAACATAAATTTCAAGCTTAATGGGCTAAAAATGACAATTTCGGCCCAATGAGGCCCATTATGCGAATTTTTCTGTTTTGGAGGGCCAAAACTGTGATTTTCTGTAAAACAGTGGACCATAAGTTATCCAAGTCCTTTTCAAAGGTTTAAAATGCTTTTTAAATTTAAAAAGGACCAAAGTTGCAAAAATTTTACAATTTGGGCCAAAATTGTCAAAATTGCGAAAAGAAGGGTTATAACCGAGAAAAACTGAAATTTCAGGGACTTAAGCTGTTTTCTATGAAAAATATGCTGGAAAATATTTATTTCAATAATCTTTGGTGTTAAAATGTCAAAAAAAATTGATTTGAGGACCAAATCGGAAAATATTTGAATAAAGGGTTGAAAAAGTAAATTTTACAAACAAGGAGGGGCTGAAAACAGAAAATTTTCAAGACTAACTCATTACATGCAATTTGACCAAATAATGGTACCACGACTATCGACAAAATACAATACATTACAACACCAAAAGTCGTTGTTAAACGAATTGGTTCGGTCTCGAACCAATAAAAATCCGAAACTACTAACACGACGACACTATGATAATTCAACACTGCGATTCATACGACTAACGATTTGGAATTCATTATACATGCGAATGTGCACAGACGTCTACGCACTATCTTTGGGCCCCACAAGTGTAAAATCTTGTTCGTTGAGCCTAGCTAGCCCGACGACCTGATCTTAAGGCCCAAAGACTTCATCTTACGAAGTGTTGGGTTTTACCGATCCGACACGACGTAACCGGACTTTCAATGGCTTGTAGACTACTGGTCCCCAAGGGTCCTTTAGTGTCGCTAGTAGAGTCTGCCTTTTTGCGAGGCGGGTCTGGGACCCCTCGTACCTTTTTATCCCCAACCGGCTAATGGAGTCGTCGAGGCCTTCGTGTCCTCCTTCTCTTCGGATGTGGGACTACACGTAGTCAGGACGGTTGGATAATGTGATTAGTACGGACGACGCCTACGGGATCGTTAGTATCGCTATAGACTAGTCGTTTGTGTAACGCGTGTTTGTAGCAGATAATCATGCTCAAAAATAATCCAATGTCGTCTGGTAATGATAACTTCATGCGTTGCAATGGTTTCAAAGTAAATTCATGGAATTCAAAGAATTAGGAAAACATCGGGTTTTCCTAGGGTTTTCAATATATACAGATTCAAAATACATACGATTTCAATGAACAATTTTTACAAGTATAGAAAACAAACAAGCATACCTATAGATCTTCACACCTTTTTGACGATACTATTTTCAGAAAATATCGGATTTTCTGGTGGTTTTCAAACGATACGAAACATTGTTTTCAAATACAACTTATGAACTCACCAACATTTCATATGTTGACGTTTTTCAAAATACTTGTATTCTCAGGGAACCAGTGAATCAAAGGAAATCGTATTCAATGATGGCTTGCAGTTTATTTATGTACGAATCGAACAATTTATTTTGGAAATGTAATGTTTAAACAATGTACTTCATGTAAACTTTACTGGTTGTACAATATTAATGCATGGTGACGAATGTTGTTACGTTTCATATATACACAATGTTATGGTATTCAATTGAGTCACGACAGCCCCCGAACGTTTCCGCCGTCTGGTTTGGGGGTGTGACAAACATGCAGCAACATGCTTCTAGGGACCCTTAACTAGTTCAAATAAAAAAACAAAAAAAAATATACCAGCATTAGCTCCAAATATTGTTGCACTGACATACTTGTGACCTATGTAAAAGAACAAGCAAACAAACACACCACACAAACAAAACAAACAAAATAATAAATTTTTTTTGAGGTTTTGAGATTTTCTGAAAAATAATAAAAACAGAAAGAGAAAATATTTTTGGATTTTTGAAGTTTTGAAATTTTTTGAAAAATAATAAAAACAGAAAGAGAAAATATTTTTGGATTTTTGAAGTTTTTTTGAAATTTTCTGAAAAATAATATAAACAAAAAGAGAAAATATTTTTGGAATTTTGAAGTTTTGACATTTCCTGAAAAAAAAAAAAATAGAAAGAGAAAATATAAAGTAACATAAAATACCAAAAAGATATAGTTAATAGTATAAACAAAATGTACAACCGAAACCTTATCTTAAAAGAATGAAGCGAAATAAGTCGAGCGATCGGTTCATTTCGGTTCCGTAAAATTTTAGAGCCGAAATAGACTGAGCGTTCGGTTCCCAAAAATTATGGAACCGAGATAGACCGAGCATTCGGTTCATTTCGGTTCCTGAAAAATCTGGAACCGAAATAGACCGAGCGTTCGCTCTATTTCGCTTGTCTAATTTTTAGAGAGAGATTTGAGGATTCGGTACCGAATCTGCTTCCATCATACCCAGGCCTTGTAATATTTTATTGAAGCTCGCTTCAGGTAAGGCTTTAGTGAATATATCTGCCAATTGATCAGAGGACCAAACGAAATGCACTTCCACGTTTCCATCTTCTGCATGGTCCTTGATAAAGTGATATCTCAGTGCTATATGCTTTGTCTTTGAGTGTTGCACTGGATTGTAACATATTCTTATTGCACTTTCAGAGTCACAATAGAGAGGAATCTTCTTCATACTCAGCCCGTAATCTCTTAGCTGACTTTGAATCCATATTGCTTGTGAAGTACAAGATGCAATAGCTATATACTCAGCTTCGGCTGTTGAAAGTGACACACAGGTTTGTTTCTTGGACTGCTAGCTAACAAGATTATCGTCAAGGAACTGACATCCACCTGTAGTGCTCTTTCGGTCTAGACCACATCCTCCAAGATCAGCATCAGAAAAAGCTTGAATGAAGAATCCAGATCTATCAGGGTACCAGAGACTGAGAGATGAGGTTCGATTTAGGTAACGGAAAATATTTTCATAGCTACCATGTGAGGTTCTTGTTAGGGTACAAAGTTTTCCATGAATGACTTTGTAATGTTTGACTTTTGTAAAACCCACTTGCATGTGGAGTATTAGCCTTTTGACACATGAGAGATAGAGAGTGAGAGAGAGAGACATGTAAACACCTCTATATAAGGTGGGTTTGTCCACTTGTAGAGGTGTGCTTGAGAGATGTAGAAGTGAGTGTGTAAGTGTGTCTTAATTATGTAGTCTAGATCTAGTCCTTTTTTGTAACACCATATACATTCAATATATCTCTTAAACACCCAAATCACCATGTTCAATTGTGCAAGCTTTAATTCCACATGCCAAACCATGTTCTTTGTCACTACAATTGGTATCAGAGCGGGTCTTCAAGATCAAGGTGATTTTTGAAGAACGATTCTCGGTTTGGAAATTTTTGTCGCAATTTGATCAATTTTGGTGAGTCTCTCTCTATGATCTCTCATAATATTTGGATTCGTGCTTTGCGTTCTTGTTTTTTGATCGTTTTGATTCATTGGATCTAATTCATTTCAAACCTCATGGTTGATCCAATCAATTTTTTTTAGATCAAATTCAACCAAAAATAAAATCATTATTCATTGTTATTGTTCGTCAATGAAGCCCAAAATGCCATTGAATATTATTCGAATAATTGAGCCCAAAATTTGATATCCATTACTGTTCATCAGATTTTTTTTTCGATATCTTTACTTGAGCCCAAATGATTCTCCAAAACAAGTTTGATTATCTGCTTGCATCGTCTTTTTGCATCATACGCATAGATCAATTGTACATCTGGTCTACATAAGCAGTATCCGAGTTCTTGAGTATCGATTTCTTTCTAGTGTTTCAAAATAATCGATTAATGCTTGTTTTGTAATCTGAATCAATTTTGTGTAGTATTGTCAATCTTAAAATCGATTTTGTTCAAACCTTGTATGGAAGTCGGCCATTGAGTTTTTGATTTGAATAATTTGATCAAGAACTTTGAAACCGATGAAGAACAAGTATCGATTTTCAGTTCTTATGATTCTTCTTGATATTTGTAAGGTGTCGATGATCGATACTTGTATATGGATATTGTTAGTCGACTGAATCAGGAGGAACTGGAAATCTAATCTATGTGATTTCAATTTTGAACTGAAAAGTGAAGAATGAAAAGTTTTGGAATCGAATGTGTTTGGAGTCGATCGATTGGAGTCTATTTGATGGGTTCGCAAATGTTGGAGTCGATAGAATCGAATTGAGATTATGTTTACTGTGATTTGGAAATATTTTGGAGTTGTTGACGCTGATTTTGCGAAAGTATCTCAATAAAGTTCGCATCTGGATCTTCATTGGATTCGCATTTGATCTTGTTTGGGTTTGCATCTGAAATGTTTGTTCAATTCGCATTTGTGTGAATGGAGTTCGAATTTGGTAATTTTGAGTTCGCATTTGGTTACAGAGATCACGTGAGTTCGCATTTTGTTCAATTTTGGAGTTAAGATGCGAAGTATTTTCTTATCCATGGTTCGCATATCTGGAAGTTGTTCATTCGCATTTGGTTCATTTGATTAATTGGGTGAAAGATGCGAACGGTGAGTGAAAGATGCGAAGGGTGTGCGAAGCATTCCCTGTTAATCGTTCAATGAAGAAGAAAACAAATATGTTCGCATTTGGTCCCTGCTCTTTTCAAGAAATAATATAAGTGGTCCAACTTCGCAAATGGGGTCATAAAATGATGAAATTGCAGAGTTTTCAAATCTGGTTCCTACAGTTTGTGTGAATTTACACATTCTACCCAGTTTCGCAAATGGGGGTGTGTTTCGCATATTTGACTGTTTTTGGAGCAACGGGTCACTGCAGAATTTTGAAATTGACAATTTCTACCCATTTTTGAGAAATTTTGTCAAAGGCGATCCGTGAACGAAGATAAAAATTCATTATTTTTTGGGTTTTCCGGATTGAAGCACAAAGTTTATGTCACATGTTAAGGGGGAGTTTTAACATGAAAAATTCCGAATAGAGCATGTTCTTTTTCCTTTGGAGTTTTATAATCAAATTTCGATTATAAAAAGGGGGAGAAGTTTTATATGGAAATTCGAACTTGAATTTTTCATATTACGCGGATTTGAAGACCGAAGTGATCTTGAAGTTTTGAAGATTACGATATGATGCAATTGGATGTTCGGAAGTGATGTATTCAAAATGGGTTTGGTTTATTGAAGATTTTTGGGGTGTGTTTTTATGCGCAACTTTGGGTGATTATTTGGAGTTTGAAATACTCTTGATCATTCGTTGCTTCTCGGATTGTATGGTCTCACATCCTAGAGCCCAAATTGAAGAATCATGGAAGAATTGAAGATTGAAGTTCGTGCCGACATGTGTCACCTTTGAGGCTCGAACCGCGTAGTGCTTGACTTTGGAAGATTTGAAGTGGGTCATTCATTCCTAACTTTGAGGGGGAGAATGTTAGGCTACAAAGTTTTCCATGAATGACTTTGTAATGTTTGACTTTTGTAAAACCCACTTGCATGTGGAGTATTAGCCTTTTGACACATGAGAGATAGAGAGTGAGAGAGAGACATGTAAACACCTCTATATAAGGTGGGTTTGTCCACTTGTAGAGGTGTGCTTAAGAGATGTAGAAGTGAGTGTGTAAGTGTGTCTTAATTATGTAGTCTAGATCTAGTCCTTTTTTGTAACACCATATACATTAAATATATCTCTTAAACACCCAAATCACCATGTTCAATTGTGCAAGCTTTAATTCCGCATGCCAAACCATGTTCTTTGTCACTACAGTTCTCTTGGATTAGCTTGCAACCTAGCACAATAACAAACAGAAAACATTATGTCCGGTCTACTAGCTGTTAGATACATAAGGGACCCTATCATTTGTCGATATAGTGTTATGTCAACAACAAGTTTTTACGGAGAAGGTGTTAACTTAATTCCAAATGCCATAGGAACCTTCACTTTCGAATCTCCCATCATACCGAATTTTGCCAGCAAGTTCTTTGTATAAGCCTCCTGGTTGATAAAGATACCTTCTGGTCCCTGTCTAATATTCAAACCACGGAAAACGTTAATTGGACCTATTGCGCTCATTTTAAATTTAGTCTCCATCAACTTCCTGAATTCAACCGTTAAGCTAGGATTTGTGGAGCCGAAGATGATGTCATCGACATAAATTTGAACTATCATTAGATGTTCGCCTTCTTTCTTTCAGAAGAAGGTTGGGTCAATCAAACCTTGTTTAAATTTTGACATTTTCCGAAAGCGAGTTAAAGTTTCATACCATGCCCTTGGTGCTTGCTTTAAACCATATACAACTTTATCCAACACATAGAAATGATCAGGAAATTTCTCGTTCACGAACCCGGGAGGTTGCTCAACATACACCGTTTCTTCTAGTTCTCCATTCAGGAAAGCGCATTTCACATCCATTTGGAAGACTTCAAAGTTTTTATGAGCAGCATATGCCAGAAGATTCTAACAGATTCCAACCTTGCTACAGGAGCGAAGGTTTCCTTATAGTCTATTCCTTCCTCTTGGCAATATCTTCTTACTACTAATCGAGCCTTGTTTTTAATAACATTCCCCTCTTTGTCCAATTTATTCCTGAAGACCCATTTCAAGCCAACCACTAAAGCATCCTTTGGTGTGGGAATCAGCCTCCAAACTCGATTGCATTCGAACTCATGGAGCTCATCTTGCATTGCTTGAACCCAATCAGAATGATCAAGTGCAACATTAACCATTTTCGGCTCAACCTTGGAGATAAACAAATTAAACATACATAATTCAACTTTAGAGTAATGCAATTTGTTTCGCTTTCAACTGAGAACGAGTAAGAACTTTCTCAGATGATTCTCCAATAATTTGAGCTTTGGGATGATCCTTGACCCATTTCACTAAAGGAGGATAATTTGGGTCATAGGCTCGATCCAACTCTGCGTTTACTTCCTCTTCAAGTTCTGATTGATCACCTTCGTTAGTTGCATGCTCATTCTCCCCCTCGACTGGCAAAGTGTAACCTTTGTGAGAATCCGAGTTTTCATCCTCAGTGGGACTCATATACTTCCCCTCGATTGGACTACTATTAGGTGGGTTTGGAACTGTATGTTCCCCTTCGCGTGGACCTTTATGAGTTGGGGACGAAATTGGATTCCCCCCCTCGAAAGATATTTCGGTTGTCTTTGGTGCTGATGAAATCTCCCCCTTGAACAATGAGCCACTGTTTGGAGAGTCAGTGGAGGGTTGACCACTTGACGGTTTAGGAGGTTTAGTTTCTATTTCTTTGGCAGCTTCATCTATAATCCTTTTGAGATTATCGATTTTGTTGTCTGCCGCTTTCGCTTCTGAGTGTAATGCTTTCTCTGGTTCATCAAATAACCGAATGTACTCTTCAAACAAGTTGGATATGGGAATCGAGATTTGTCCTGATTTAGGAAAAATTTCCCCCAAGTCATTTTCGCTCCTTTGAACTTTCTTCATGTAATTATCGTCAAAGGTAACATAATATGTTTCTTCAATTCGTTTGGAACCTCTGTTCAACACTCTATATGCTTTTGATGTTAGCGAGTAACCTAGAAAGATTTCCTCATCAGCTTTGACGTCAAACTTATTTCGGTTCTTTTTAGAATTGAAAATAAAGCACCGTGAACCGAATATGTGGAAAAATTTGACATTGGGCTTTCGATCGTTTAAGATCTCATATGGAGTGATTGAGAATCTTTTGTTGAGCAAGGATCAATTCTGAGTGTAGCACGCAGTTGCAACAGCATCAGCCCAGAAGTATAACGGAAGGGAAGCGAAGCTTAGCATGGTTTTGGTTGCCTCACATAGAGAACGGTTTCGTCTTTCAACAATCCCATTATGTTGTGGTGTATAAGGAGCTAAAAAGTTGTGAGTTGTCCCCTTGTCAGCCAGAAGGCCCTCAAATTCTTTAGTTTTGAATTCCAGCCCATTGTCGCTTTTGATGTTCCTCACCGTCTTTCTCAGATGTACTTCAACTTGCTTGATAAACACCTTCAACTTGGGAGTGGCATCTGATTTCTGTTTGAGAAAGAAAACCCAGGTGAAGCCGGAAAAATCATCTACAAAGACAAGAATAAACTTACTACCACCGAAGCTTTCGATAGCCGAAGGTCCACATAAGTCAATGTGCAGAAGTTCGAGAGCTTCAACAATCTTTGTATTGATTCGTGTAGGATGGCTCTTTCTGCTCTGTTTTCCCATCTCACACGCTGCACACAGATGTTCCTTATCAAACTTGAGAAGAGGAAGGCCTCGGACATGATCACGAAGCACTAACTTATTAATGTCTTTGAAGTTCAGGTGTGATAGGCGTCGATGCCATAACCAGCTTTCATCAGTATTCGCCTTTGATAGGAGACATATTGCTGGTTTTCCTCGAATTGGGTTGAGATTTAAAGGATACATCTCTCCCTTGCGTTCAGATTTCAACAGAACCTTTTTAGATTGCTTCTCAATTATCTCAGAGCCCTCATCATCAAATGAAACCTTCAAACCTGTGCCCACAACTAATTGAAACACTGATGATATTATGCTGCAATCCTTCCACATACACAACTTTTCGAATTGAGAAGTATTCGTTGGTTATCATCCCATATCCTTTGATTGTTCCATACGAGTTATTTCCATACTTCATAGATCCACCATCCTTAAGGGACCGAAACTCCCTCAGCTCTTCCTTCATTCCTGTCATGTGACTCGAGCATCCACTGTCTATATACCATTCATCATCAAACTGCTCGTCATATATCACCTGTAAATTTAAGCAGATTTAGGAACCCAAAGTTTCTTGGGTCCTTGTGAGTTTTTCACAGAAAAAGGAATTGCAGTAGAAATATCAACCAAATATGTTTGTTTTACTAGAGTGGATTGATCTTTTCTTTTGATGGTATACACCTTGATTTTAGTTTTATCTTGTTTAAACTTTGGTGTATTAGTTGGTGTGTTGTTAAATGGTTTTGGTGTTTTCTTTTGAATCCTAGGGTTAGCTGACTTTTTCTTATTATGAATCTTAGAATTGAGCTTTCCCTTTCCTTTGATATTCTTTACTAAATCTGATTTGCTGGAAGGACCGAAACTAGACTTGGGACCGAAGCTTGACTTTCGGTTCTGAGAGCTGGTTTGGGGACCGAAACTTAACTTTCGGTTATGTGAGCTGGTTTGGGGACCGAAAGTCAACTTTCGGTTATGTGAGCTGGTTTGGGGACCGAAACTTAACTTTCGGTTATGTGAGCTGGTTTGGGGACCGAAACTTAACTTTCGGTTATGTGAGCTGGTTTGGGGACCGAAACTTAACTTTCGGTTCTGAGATTTGGAATAATAGGAATTTGGGCTGAAATTTTCTTTTCCTTTCATTTTTTCTTTTCCTTTATCACTTGATTCTTCCTTTGGAGGAACATAGTTGGGATTTTGAGATTGCCAATGACATTTTTGCTCATTTAGATTCTTCATATATCTCTGATTTCTTAAGCGTTTCTGTTCAGCTAACTCCTTCATAGATTTGTGGATATTGAAGCTAGCCTTTGGCTTCTCTTTTTGAGTTTCAGTTTTCCTAGTTGGAACTCTCGGTTCTTTCATTGGTTCTTCACGGATTTCCTTGGTTCCACTTGTTCTTGGTTTGTCGAAACTCGAGGGTTTGTTGATAGGTTCAGCAACGTATCTTCCTTTAACCCTCCATGAAGTTTGCTAAGATAAGCCTATGGTTTCGTCTACGTTGTCAATAGGAGCTGATGAAAAGTAATCGTCACATCCTTCAGTGTTGTCTTTGTCGACCAGTATTTTTAACCCTGTCGTTTGTTTTTGCAGTGACACCCGTAACTGCATAGACCTGATTTGGCACTGTTTGAACCTTTTGATAGACCATAGCTTTTTCTTTGAGTTTATGTGGCTTTTCTTTTGACAGGAAAGCGAATTCAACCGAATTTTCAGATATGAGAGGTTTCTCATTTTCGGTTTCACTCTTCATAAACTCAGAGCAATCAACTGCGTCTTCCACTAAGATTTCACTCATCTCACTCTCCTCATCAAATTCAGACGTATTATCTAAGTTCATTTTATTTTCTGAAATTAATTTGGTGTTTGACGTGTCAAAATATCGAATAGTTTCAGACTTAATTTTTAACCTATCATTTTCATCCAAAAGATTTTTTAGTATACATTTATGTTCCTTAGAATCGATGAAGGTTTCTATCTTGTACAGTCCAATTTTGTAAGACATTGATGTCTCTTCTGACGACACTATTAATTCACACTCAACAATGACCTCATCCTCCTTAAATTGAAGGAAGGGTAAGATCATCTTGTGAATCTTCTTCCCTATCTCACAACTTAAATGCAATTGAGCAATATTGGTATATAAGCACTTAGCAATTAAACAAAAAACATTCCTTTGTTTTAAAAAATTTAAATTGTTTCTTTGCAAATAAATACTTTCATCCCTATCTCTATTTAATTCCGCCTCCTTCAGCTCAATCGTCATCCTTTTCTCCTCACTTTTTGAAGACACCCTGCTGAGTTGGTCCGTTAGGTTAGAATTCGCTAAGCGAGTTTGCATGAAACTACCACTTAAGTTAGAAAATTTGAATTTTAATTCTTTTAATTCTTCTTCATAATCTGTTACTAGAACTTTAAGTGATTCGAGGATGGATTGTACCTTTTTGATCAGCCAATCGTAGTCGTTGATGTTCTCACTCACAGGCTTGGTTACAAAACACTTGTACCCTCAGTCAGGTTCGGTTCCTCACTTGCACTTTCGGTTGATGAACCAGCTGTGACCATTACACACCTTCCAGCCGCACCTACTTCCTTTGCCACATAAGCCCTTCCATGAGTGGGCTTCACCTCTTCATCTTGAGAGTCGGTTGACCAAACTTCAACGCCACCGAGCTCATCTTCATCTGCATTCTCCTGCACAATCAAGGCATTCATAAAACTGTTAGTCGCTTTATTTTTCTTGATCTCTTCCAACTTGCACATATAGTGCACCTCATCATCTTCACCATCTCTTTTCTCAGCCATTTTCCTTAGCATGCAATCTTTGGCAAAGTGATTCTTGCCATGACAATAATTGCAGTCGAACCCAGAGTCTCCCGCAAGCTTGCTCTCCTTCTTGTCTTATCCTTTTGAGAAGAATTTTTCGCTTCATCCTTCACCTTCTTAGAGATATAACTTCCCTTCCAGTTTCGGTTCTTGTTGACAAAAAATTTTCTTCGTGCAAACTTCTTTGGATTGGTAACCATCAAAGCCTATTCCTCTATTGTAAGGTCACATTCAGACATATCAGATTCTTCTTCTTCTTCTGCAATGCTTTTTCCTTTTGAGACAAGGACCATTGATCCCACACCTGAAACTACCTTTTCTTCTTTGGTCACTACGCTTTCATGAGACTTAAGTATTCCCACAAGTTTCGCTAGTGAGTAAGATTTAAACTGTTCATATGCTTTCACGGTTGAGACCATGGCCATCCATTCTGGTCTGAGATCGTTCATGAGGGTCACCTTTTGCTCGATCAACTTTCGTTCTATTCCGTGCTTAATCATCTTACTTAGGAGATGATTGAACCGATCGAAAGTTTGTATGAGTTTTTCTTCTGGTTTCTATTCGAAAACTCCAAATTCTGACAGCAACAAGGTTTGAATGGAGTGTTCCAGATCTTCATCGGCTGAATAAAGTTCTTTCAACCTATCCCAAATTTCTTTGGCCGTCGTGCATGAACCAACCAACCGAAAAGTGTCAGACTGCAAAGCGAATCTGATCATTCTCATTGCCTTCACATTACACAACAACTTGTCTTTCTCGTCCTGTGGCATCTTCTCTACATCCGCCACCAGCTTGTTATATTCCTTTTGGGACTTAACTGTTGTGTTCATTCCTGAATGAACAAACAGCCCAAGCATGATAGCTTCCCAGATGAGATAGCCATTGTCTTCAGATCCAACAACGTAATCTTCAAAGTGATGCGCCCATACTTCACAGTCTTGAGTGTAAAGAATGGGAATTCTGGTAGCGGATCCAATGCTGTTTGAGATGTTGATGGGATTTGTTTTCGAATCTTCGTGAGACATGGTGAGCTGCTAAAATCAAACCTGTAAACTTGAGATTAGGGTTTTATCAGAAACAGAGTTGCCGTCGATATGAAGAAGACAACTTCTATTTATACGATAAAAGCGGAAACCTTAAAGTATTCTGAATACAGAAGGAATGTGTATTGATCACATAGTCTCCTGCTCTGATACCAATTGATGAAACAAAGTTCAATCAGGATCGTTAGATTCTATGTAGACAAACAATTAAGAACGTAATTATGAACACGAGAATGACTTTGAATGTGTCGTATGATTAATGCTTCAACACCTCAGAAGAGCTCGATTAAGAACTTCGACTGTAGAGGTGTTTAGGGTTACAAAATAATAAATGTAAAAACTCCGTGTTTCTAATGCATACATGCATGCATATTTATAGTATAACCCTACTAGATAATCACGGATGGACAGGCCCAATTCGGATACAAAATAGAAGCCCATGACACAACACAATTAAACTCAACACTGAGGATTGTGGGAAAGCGAATGCTTGATCTTGCACATTTTCCTATTTACATGATATTGGTTTTTGAGACACTCAGATATGGCTTTACTTTTGAAACAATGGTTCTTTTTTGTAAATAATGATGGTTAATGTTTGTTTTTAAAAATTTTAAATTTCTATGATTTTTGGGATGTTACAGTGCATGACTTATTAATTCATACTATATGAAATAATAACGAGTTATACTCTCTTATAATTGTTATTTTCACAAAACAATAATTATTCCCTAATTAAATACAGGAATAGATATTATTTATTAATAATCATATTAATAATAAATATTGAAAATGTGTCAACTTGATAAATGTGTGACTATATATGATTATATATTATTAGCAATATCACTCCATAATGATTATTAGGCATATAGATTCAACAAAGATAACACTAAGCGGTTAGATATCATTTATTTCATTAGCGTATCTAAAGACGTACAAGTTTTATTGAAATAAAATTGCATAGATTTGAGGTTTTTTAGGGTTTTTTAATGTTTTTATAATTCTAATTTAGAAAAAAACATGTGATATCATGATTACTAAATGCATATAATAAGCCATGGTACCAATTTTCAAAAAAAAAAAAATCACTGTAAAATGTTTCATATAAAAACTAGTTTTTATATAGAACAACCATCATAAATGGTCCCTATGGTTTCCTAAAATCTCAAGTTTAGTCCCCGTGGTTTAAAAACATCATAGATGATCCTTGTGCTTTCAAAACTTTTGACAATTGGTCCTTATTGCTAACTCCGCTAAATTTTGTCCATTAATTGAAGGACATTTTCGTAATTTCACTACCATAGGGATCATTTATGATGTTATGTCTTTTTAAAAAAATTAAATATAAAATATAAAGGGTCCCACCCCCTCTCTCTCTCTCTCACAAAAACCCCACCCCAATGCCTCATTTTTCCTTTCCCCTTCGTTCATATCTTTCTTCCTTCGGCCCATCATCACCGACCCATATATGTTGCTCAGCTATCAAATCGACATCTAAAATATCAGATTAATGATCTCAAGCTTCCTTAGTCCCTAGGAATTTCAATGGAATCCCTTCGTGTTTATAGATTGTATCATATTCAAATAAAGTACCGATTATGTTCATCATGCTATAAGGAGAAAAACCGAAGATAGTTCCAGGTCGATGAACTAACTAGGTTAATCCTTGCTTCTATTCCACAACGAGGTAGACCTTCGTGAAAAAGGGGATCATGAGCGAATTTTCCCTACACATAACAGTTGGTATATGACGTTGATTCCACAGTCCAGTCAGATTTAGAAGGTCACCGGATTCCACCGTGCATTCAGATCTACATAGTGTTCAGTTCTTTCACTATCTCTCTATTGTATGTTCGACGGAATTAACCACCACCATAGTATGTTCGCCTGAGATGTAGAAATCAACATTGATCTGGTGGTTTTTGAGCATAATGAGACTAGGTACGGTGGGGCAGTGGATTTACCATGGTGACTTCTTCCATTTATGTTGATTCAAATGATAGACCCTTTTTGTTGGGATTTTGATTTCTTTACATGAGCGAAATCTGAAATGCATCCTATTGTTTGTATAAATGATGCTATGGAGCCATTTATTTCAACATGGAAACATATATGTGCATTCTTCGTTGACCCACCTGAAGAATCAAACTGAAGAAAAACTCTCGCATGTTCTTCGATTTGATCCTTTTACATAGACATGTTCTTGTAAGTGGAGAGAGGGACCTCGATTTTCTGGAAGGTTTATATGTGTGTATCACGATTTTTAGGGTCTCAATTTTTACAGGGATTTGAGGTTTGAAAGAGGGAAGACAAAGGGTAGTTTGGAGAGAGAGAGAGAGAGAGAGAGAGAGAGAGAGAGGAGTAGGACCCTTTATATATTAAATAATTTTTTTTAATAAGATAAAACATCATAAATGGTCCCTGTCGTAGTGAAATGACGAAAATGCCCTTCAATTAACGGAAAAAACTTAACGGAGTTAGCAATAAGGACCAATCGTCAAAAGTTTTGAAAACATAGGGACCATCTATGATGTTTTTAAACTACGGGGACTAAACTTTAGATTTTGGGAAACCACAAGGACCATTTATGATGTTTTTTCTTTTATATAATAAGAATGATAATTGATTCTTCGTAAAGTCACACAGATCGCCGACGTAGGCCTTTAGTGACGTCACCTTTAGCAGAACGTTGGCTTTAGCGGTAACATTAGGCGTGTCCGACTTGATGTCGTCACTAAAGTCAATCTTGCCTCTAAAGGTGGCGTCGCTAAAAGCTTTATTTCTTGTTGTGACAGTGAAACACTTGTTCTATTGTTCCTAGTCATCAACACATGCAATTATGACAAAAACTTTGTTAATTTTGGTAGTCCAACATATATAAGTATCATACATAAGGGGAATCAATATCACTCTGTTTATTTATGTATATATATTCATGAATTGATGTTATGTATTATTAAATATTTATGATTTATTATTTTTATCCTTATTTTTTAAGACTTCTATGTTAAAATTTGTGGTTAAAAGTAATTTGTTGTTCATGTTAGACTCATAATACATGCATAAAAATCAACGGTTGATCATTGTCGATCATTTATGGGCATGTTTCATGCTAAAGAACATACGTATGAGAAAATGTTCCCATACAACATACAACATGGGTTATTGCCAAAACGGTACAACTATGATCTTTTGACGGCTATATCTAATTAATTTCCGTGATGTTTATCGAGACATTGTATACATTCACTTGTATAACAATTATTCATGAACACACTTGCAAATTACAGTTAGAAGGATCTAATTTTTTATTTATTTTTCTATAATGTAAAAAGAACCCTAATTAAGTACTAATATCACCTCGTGGATGATGAAGTTGGTACGGGATGAAATCGTTGATGATGAAATCACTGAGTGTGGCGTAGCTGACAACGATTTTCCGTCGTGGAAGACGTTGATGGAGTGTCAGATCAAACTTGGTCTGAGTCTAAGTTTGTTTCCAAAGCTCAATCGTTGTTTATGGTAGATACAATTAGCCACGACTCATAATGGTACCAATGTTATTATTGTTAATTAGTTTTTAAAAAAATATTAATATGATTTACGTACAAATAACTAACAAATAATGATTATAAAAATATTAAAAAAAATTGATTTGGACAAATATAATATATTTTGAATACTTATTTTAAAGATAGATATATATATATATATATATATATATATATATATATATATATATATATATATATATATATATATATATATATATATATATATATATATATATATATATATATATATATATATATATATATATATATATATATATATATATATATATATATATATATATATATATATATGATATCTAGATATTAATCGGGTGTATATGAAATTTTCTCTACTTCAAATTATACATGGTAAAGATTCAATAAAAAAAAACAATTTATGGTAACAAGTTTTAATATAAAAAATTCCAGGATGAAAAGTTTCACCCAAAATACAAAAACAGTCCGTTAATTAACATCAATCACAAACTTTAAAGTTAAGAATAAAACACAATGACATTCTTAATTTGGTTATTCATGTGTCTCGGGGGAAGCAAGGTAAGAAGCCCGTTTTTATTTGAATTAGTAATTTGGTAAACCAATATTGCTTTCTTTTTACCTTAAGCAATATTTCATGAAAAAATGACGTAAACTAATTTCTTGCCGATCAAGTATCACACTAGTCGGGTTGCTTTATTACTACGCGTGATTGAGTGATAAATATCCCCAGTTTTACTTCAGTTATTTCAAAGAAAGGAAACAATTGTGGAAAGCCTGTTAAAAGTAGTGAGAGAGTGATCTTATTCCTTTAATGCATCAATCTCTTCTCGTCGTCAACGAAAACATCCGTAGCTGTCAATCTCAGTTACTACGTAGTACGTACTGTTTAACGTTACAAATTCCGCAGAAACCCTATCATCAAAAATCCACTTAGTTTTTACTTCTTACGTTGCCTCGCTCCAGTTCAAGTTCTTGATTCTGGGTATCACATCGAAATCAGGGTTTTCTTTAATTGAAAATAAAATCTGATGGAAGACTCAAAATCCGCTGCATCAGTGACGGAGGAATGGAAGAACAACTTACACACTGCGAAGAATGGAGATATATTTGAGATCATCAAGACAGCGATCGTGTTGGCTGCTTCTAATCGCCCTTCGGAGTTCCACATTAGAAGACACGAGATTGCTCAGACTCTCTTGTCCGATGAGTTGATCAAGCACTCTGAATGTGATAAGTGTAAGAATCAGAGCCCCAAAGTCAGTAATGAAACGGAAGACAAAACTAAAATAGTTTTTGAGACGTTGAACACTTCTGTTGTGATTAATGAAGAAAGCCGGGAATGGAGCAACAGCCATGGAAAGCCACCGATAGAGAAGCAAATCGTACCCACCTGCAAACAGCAACAGCCGATAATGGTGAACACATTGAAGTCCAATACGGAAGCGAAGTTCCATATTTCAAAAGTTAACGATGATCTTGGTCCTAGGGTTTACAGTCAGGGAGTTGCTGAGGTCCTGAGGATGAAAAAGATTCTTGAAAGGAGTGGAGATGAATCTGAATCTGTACAAGTGGTGTGTGACTTGTTAACGAAACTTCAATCAATGGAGTTAACTATGAAAACTCTGGAGACAACGAAGATTGGGAGAACCATAACCACTCTTAAAAAGCATGCATCGGAAAAAGTTCGCCAGATTGCTGTGAAACTCGTTAAAGAATGGAAGCGCACAGTGGAGGAATGGATCAAGAAAGAATCAAACCATGTCGAACTAACATCCCAGCAAGTAAACCCAATCAATTTGAATATGAACACGAAGAGGAAGTTGGAAGGTTCAGAAAAAGATGCGAAGATTGGAAATGGCGGAGTGGTGGATTCCTTGGAGAAATTTGAAGCAGAAAAGAGAACGATGCAAAAAGTGTATGCCAAAGAAGAATACATGAAGAAGAAGAAGAGAAGAACACAAGTGATTGAGGTGCATGAAGCCGTTCTCCTCCCATGCATTGACGACAACAGAAGAAAGGTTAACTGGCGCCGGCGATGCTGATGGTTTTCCAGAGCTGGTTTCACTAACGAATCTCATTAGATAGCGATTATTTGAATTTTCCGCATATGTTTGATAAATGTATACAGTATATAGTAGCAAGATATTAATGAAGGTTCTTTTAATGGATTCCAACCTGTAACTATAAGTGGTTTAATTAAGTATATGTAATTCGATCGATATCAGTTGAATCAAATTATGTCATTTTCACGAGTTGCAAGATAAAAGATTCTTGAATTGCATGTGGTTTTCTTAATTAAATATATACTATAATTTAACTAAAAAAAATCCAATTTTAATATTCTATGCTAAATTGTAAATCTCGTCGTTTGAACTTTGAACGGTATCTATACCCCAAACCCATCTTAGGTATAGATGTTGTGTTATAGGGTGATATAATTAACTTTCCATTGGATGCAACTTTATATTTGCCTTGGATATAAAAGAAATTAAAGTCATTAACATGAGCAAGGTGGCGGTTGCGGCCAATGGTTACTTGTCTTTCAACGTGTCGGTATTCTAGAGCGTTTTATGGCAAAAATAAATAATCGGTTGTGAATTATTTTTTTACTCTCAACTTTTTTATTTTCTTAATTTAACTTATATATATAACTAGTTGTGAAACCCATATATTATACGGGTTAATTAAAACATAATGTTAAACAGAAACGATTAAATGAAAAGTTTATTTGAATTTGAAATATGAAATAAGTGAAAATTATGAAAAAAAAAACATGCAAAAAATAAATTAATTAAAATTATGTGTTTATTGTTAGACCCGTGTACTAAACGATTTATTATAATAAAATATTAAATACAAATGTTTAAAGTGTAAAATTATTTGAAATTGAAATTGAAATTTGAAATTTAAAATTTAAAATTTGAAATTAATAGTTATTATAGTAGGTTTAATTTATGGAAACTAAATTAATGATATAGTGGAAATGAATAATGAAGTAATTGAAAAGTGGAAAATAAATATATTTCAAAATTATGACAAAATGACATGTGGTCAAATAAATGAGAGAATGCCAAGTGGCAATAACATTTTCATTTATCAGGATAGATTAAGTAATATTCAAATAATCATAAAAGGAAAACTTTATTTAATAATCTATAAACATAGTAGTATAATTATTTTTTGAAACCAGATAATATATAAAATATGAAAAACTTTTACAAAATTTTTAAAGTGTTTTCATTTCTTCGTACCTAAATTGCCATATTATTTTCAATTGATCATTTCATGATCAATGTTATGGATAGATTATTCCAAACTTGCAAGACATTAAAAAAAATAATTAACAACGAACACTCACACAAAATGCATGTATGCATATAGATGTACGCATGTATGCATATCTACATATGCACATGTGCATATCAACATATGTATAAATCACACAAGATTTGTAGGTGATTATATAATGTGCTATTCACATTTGATTATATCATGAAAGATTCAAATATGATTATATAATATGCATATCTATATATATATATATATATATATATATATATATATATATATATATATATATATATATATATATAATATAAGGTTCACATGTATTTTATCATGAAAGGTTCAATTGTGAAATTCAGATGTGATTATAAAATATGATATTCACATCTGATTTTATTATAAAAGATTCAAATGTAAAATTCACATGTAATTATATCATTTAAGATTCATCTGTGACTACGTAATGAAATATTTACATGTGAAACTTATATGATTCATATGTGATTATATCATGTAAAATTCATATGTGAATATATCATGTAATATTCACATATGACTATTCACATGTGATTATATAATGAAAGATTAATATCTGATTATATCATGTGGATATCGACATATGTATATATCATGTAAGTTTCATATGTGATTATATCATGAAAGGTTCATATGATTATATCATTTAAGATTCACATGTGGTTATATGATAAAGATTCACATGTGCTTATATCATTTAAGATTTGTATCATGTAATATTTATATGTGATTTTATCATTAAAGATTCAACTATAAAATTCACATGCGATTATAACATATGATATTCATATGTGATTATCATGAAATATTCAAATGTGAAATTGATATGGTTGTGGTGACTTGGTAAGACATGTGGAAGATATGGTGGATAACCTATTGACCCATGTTCAAATCTTGGCACCACTCAGCCCTTGTGGCCATGGAGGTTTGCCTGCAATGACTTCAGGGCATGAGGCAACGTCTCATGTTTGCAGCGGGGGATTAGTCGGTACGCGAAAGCTGACGTGGAAACCCTCATTAGGGAAGTTACCTTTCCAAACAAAAATGAAGATTAAAATGATAGTTTTATACCAAATTTATCCCTAAACACATACCTCAAATTATTTTTTATAATAGCAACCAACTTTTTTTAATAAAATATAAAAAGGAAAGTACGTTCACCTTTTGAGGCTTTCAATCAGGAGCATATACACGGAAATGACTCGATTGGTATCCAATTATCACATGCATTGATTGAAACAAGATTTAGAGCAACAACTATAACCACAAGTCCAACCCAACTAGGCAACATTTTCTTTGCATCCACATGTACTGCAATTGAGCTCCCCATTCTACATGTGGTATTCTATTTAACATAAAACATATTGATATTTTTCTATATTATTTTATTTTTTGTTTCCAGTACTAATTAAAAGTAACAAAATTAGGTGTTTAAAGTGAATCAGAAACCTGTGGCCATTAAGCACGATTACTGGTGGAGCATCTCCATACATTTTCTCCACAACAGCTTGAACATCACTTCATAGAGTCTGCAATACACAAAGATACACTTCATACTAAGAAAACATATGATATATGGAATTTTATAATGAAACAAGTGATTATAAGATGTATATTAAACTTGCAAAAAATCAATTCATCATCATCATCATCATCAGTTTTACTTCCAAAAATTTTCCAAATCCTATATAACAACTGATTAACTAAAAATTGGAGGAAATCAAAATAGAAAAACCAAAACACTCAAGGAAACGAAGTCAAGGAATAAACTTACAAGATATAACAAAAAAGAATAGTGGTTGATCTAAAGAGAGGGGAAAGCAATGGTAGCATGGATTTCTCAATCAGAACTTATGAATTAATAATCAACCATGTCAATTAAAAATTTGCTTATAGCTGGGTCATGAAGATTAGCTCAACCGGATTCAAGCTACCGAAGGACTAGTCATATACTGGGAAGGTGATAGAGTTCTCGGAGTTCTGGCCATATCATTCAAAATATAAAATTTGAATTATCATGTTGATTATATAAGCGACAGTTATCTGATAGTTTACGTGAGTTGCAAGCTGAAAGTAATGATTATAGAATGGGTGGAAAATATAAGTGTCTAATTATTACAAGTGACGAACATATGTGGAATGGCGAGAATGTGTTTGAAAGGGAAGGGACCGACAGTGAACATGAAGAATCCGTTAGACAACAAAGAGTCAGAGTCCGAGAACTATGACAAAGCTTGTTCTGATGCATATATGCTACTGAAAAAGTTCGCATTATCACGACAAAGCACAAATAATGTGATTGTTGTGGTTGTCGATATTCACTATATGTGTGTGAGTTTGATTTCCATGGAGGAATGCTTTTGTATGACCTAATGTTGGATACTACTTCGATCTATTACTGAATGACTTAGGGATTCATCAATCTACAACTACAATCGAAGATGAACAAGAACGACATCGATCTCTTGGTTGGTGGATTCGACATGAATGATCTAAAGATTCAGGACATCAGATTGGTCTTGGTAGTTTGGGGGGGGGGGGGGGGTCGATGAAGGGATGGGGGAAGCAACCGATGCAAAGTTAAGAGAAGTTGAGGATAACAGGCTAGAAAGAAAAAGTGATATAGGGAATATTTATAAATTGGTAATTTAAATTGAGTTATTAAATTACAAGTATGCCACTTTTAATCTAAACCACTAAAACTTTTGATTTAACGTTCCACCTTTAGTTCTTGGGGTCTCATGAAACTATGAGTTCTCAAATGATTATACATACAAACATATATATATATATATATATATATATATATATATATATATATATATATATACATACATACTAGTCTATAACCCGTAGGAACTACGGTTACAAAATTAGTTAAGTTTTCTGTAACGACCATAAATTTCAACAAATTTTAACTTTTTCAAAAACAATCCATTTTCTCAATGTTATTACAAAAAGGTTTTCAATACAATTATTATCAGAGTCTTTCTAGAATCACATCATAAAACGTAATCATGAGGAGCGGTACGATCACGCCTTTGCCTTGCCACGGTCTCCTGAAGAGCTGAAAAACATTAAACCACAACTGTAAGCCCGAAAGCTTAGTGAGATACCCCCAAAATACCAACCACATATACCATACACGCATAACATGCCATATCATATCAGGACACAGAACAACCATGCACTTCGGGTCTACTGTGTGACTGGTCCGCCGCTCCGGCCAACAGTCCACCTGGTCCACCCTCCGAGTCTAGCCATATACATCGAGTCTGCAGTGTGATTGGTCCGCCCGCACCGGGCCTTCAATCCACCTGGTCCACTCTCTGAGTCTACAGTATGACTGGTCCTCCCGCACCGGGCCTTCAGTCGGTCTGGTCCACTCTCCGATCCTCAGCACGTCTAGTCCGCCCTCTTGGGGCCTACAGCCTATCGGGACTGCTCGCTGGGCCTTCGGGACAACCGGTCCACCCTAGGTATCTTGGCCTACAGCACAAAGCAGGACCCGCCTCAACCCAACCCCAGTCTAACAACCATGTGCACATAAACATACAATCATATAACAATTCACAGTTAACAATCCGATCTAACAGATCACATAACATATCATCATCCTAACCAGGATACCCACCTAACCGGTCACTAGCATAGCATCACCCTACATAACAGGATACCGACCTTAACCAGGTCTCTAACATATACCATCCTAGCTACCAGGTAGCAAACATATCAAAGCAATAACATAACAACAAATACTCGGATCTCAATCCGATAAAGGGTCAACCTTGGTGCCTTAGACCCTGTTGATATAGTGAGGATAACTCACCTCGAAAATTGCCGACTGAACAGATAAACCCAAGCTACTCCAACCGCTGATACGATCTCCAACATTGGCCAACACCAAGACTCTGAACTCAAAACAAAAGCTAACAATTACCAAAATGCCCCTTGGAAACAACTGGTTAACCCTTGGTCAAAGACAAGACAAAGTCAACCCCTGACTGACTCTACTCGCCGAGTCAACCCGATGACTCGCCGAGTCCCCATGCTTAGGATTTCCCACAATTCGCGACTCAACTCGCCGAGTCACCCCGAGACTTGCCGAGTCCAACAACTCTGAGTCCTTCCTCACTCGACTCACCGAGTCATCCCTTGACTCACTGTTACACAGCTCAACCGGAAGAAGGATTAAGACCTCACGACCAGACTCGCCGAGTCTAAGGCTATCTTCAACCTACTCGCTGAGTTGTTCTTCCAAATCGCCAAGTTCCAGTCAATCTTCAAGCAACTCGCCGAGTACACCTTTGTGACTTGCCGAGTGCCTCTAGATCTCATTCCATACAGAAGCCTTCCAGGCCATGCAATTGATCCAAAACATAGATCTACCCTCTTACAACCCATCCATCACGTAAAGTGGCAAACTTTACATGAATCCAAGGAGTTCTAGGCATTTTACACTCTAGGGATAGGGTTTGGGACAAGATGGCTTCACCAAACACTCAAGAACAGGGACTTTAATTCACTCTAGACCTTCTCCATTCTAGATTTGAGGTAGCAACCTCAGATCTATCCTTCAAGCTCAAAATACCACAAGCTAAACCTCCCACACATCCCAAAAATGATGAATCTAGATGAATAGCAGCCCAAGAACGAGATAATACCTGAAAAGGAAGCCCCAACAGCAAGGAAATTCGAAACTAAGCAAAGCCCCTTGCTCCAAGCCTCCTAACCTTCCAAGTTCTCCTCCAAAATCTCTTTTCCAAGGCTCAATTGCACTCAAATCCTTCATAATCGCATTACTAGGGTTTTCTGGACTTCAAGGGAGGGTAAGGAGGCTGGGAAGAGGGTATAATGTCCTTTATATAGGGCTCATCATCCGAAATTAGGGTTTTCTCCACTCAGCACCAACTCGCCGAGTCTAGCCACCGACTCGCCGAGTTGGCCACTTAACACGAGACCAAAGTCGTGACCCTGCTCGCCGAGTCCACTCGTGGACTCGCCGAGTTGCCCTTTCCCAATTACACTTTTAGCCCTTCAACTTTACTCTTGATATTCCGGGATGTTACATTTTCACAATAAAAACTAAAAATTAATAATCAATTATTTTAAATAAATTATTAATTAAAAGATATTTTTTTAGTTATATAAAATTATAATCGTTAATTTAAATAAATACGTGAAACTATACAACCTTATAATTTCTATTAATTTTATTTTAATTTTTATTCTAATGTTATTAGTTTAATGTAATTAGGGTGGGAAAATTTAAATTTTAAAATTTGAAGTGGAGAATTAATAGGTTGACAAAGTGACATGATACTAATTAGAAGGCCTAATAGGATGACAAATGAGAAAAGAAGAATAAAAATATTCTTTTATTAGAATATGGATATATATATATATATATATATATATATATATATATATATATATATATATATATATATATAACTTCCTATTGGAGTAAAAGAATATGTAACACTCGGTTTCTGATTTGCCTCGTTGTTTGGAGCTGCGGCCCACTCATCAGTTGTCTTAGGGTTTAAGGCTTCGGGAAAGGAAGGATCTGACCCATTTCGGATGTGAGTGTCATGGTACTAGTGGTCCTAGTATTCGATTGTGTCTTTAGAGGCCAAAGTTATAACCATAAGCTGATATTCCGAAATTTTATGGAGTTTTGGCTTTGTTTGGGAGGTTTTAAGGATTGGGGTATTGCTAGGAGCGTAGGGCTTCTCGCCAACTTTTCGTTGATATAAGGTTCGTTGGAAACGGACTTAGGATGAGTGAGTTATGGTATTTTGAATTTATTGGCAGAATTGACCATTGGATGGAAAAGTTTGCATATCAGTCCCATGCACGCGAGGATGCATGCACGTGTTGGTTGGGTGCGCCTAGCATATAAGGATGAATGGTCGCGGGTGGTTCGTGAGTACGTCAGGCGTACTAAGGGGTATGAGGGGCATACTCTCTTCAGACGCAAACCCTAAATTCGGGGTTCCTACCCTATATAAGCAACATTATACTACCCCTTTGGTCATTTTAGGTCGGCCACCACCTCTTTTGACTTTCATGAAACCCTAGAGTGCCTTGGGTGAAGCTTGGAGCTTGAAAGAAGACTTTTGGTGGTTTTTGCAAGAAAAGAAGAAGGTTAAAGACTCAACTCCTGGGGAAGAGCTTAGAGATCCAATGTTAGCATCTTCATTTCGAGACTTCTAAGGTGTAAAGTCTCTACCTTGACTATTCATTATATAGATCTTTTTGGGGTCCAGGGGAGTATGCTGGGTGTACCCACCTGGTACGCATCGCGTACAGGCCCAAAGGGGTATACGTTAGGCGTACCAGATAAGTACGCACGGCATAATCGGCCTGGTTAACCTTTCTTGTTTTGTGGACTTTGAGCTTTGGACCATGGACCAGGAGTTGGCTAGGGTTGACCATTTAGTATTTCAGACCGTTTTGGATATTGGCCTTTTCGGGATAGGCCCATAATGGATTTGGGCTAATTGGAGTAATTAGGCCTTATTGAGTCTTGAAGTGTCATTTCGAGTTTGGGCTTGCACAATTTAAGGTTGAGTTGGGTTGGCTATGATTATGTGTTTTGGTTCAAGAAATGTAAATGGACTTTAGAAAAGGCTCATGTAAAGGTTTGCGCCTAATTTAGAAAATTGGGCCATTAGCGGGCTTTGTAGATCTTATAGTTTTGGGCTTATTGGTTTTGAGTTTGGGTTTTGGTTGAAAGTCTTGTTAGGCTAGGGGTAAAATGGTCATTTTACCCCAAGTATGGATTATGGATCATGGTTTGGAACCCAATTGCTAATTGGATGATATTTTGGTATTGATAGCTCGGGTAGTCGTTAGGGTTGAAGCTGGGGAATTCTTTCTGTGAGCTTCAACATTTGAGGTGAGTCTCCCTTGTTAGAATACGTGGGTCAAAGACACCAAGGCTGGACCACTTGTTATGTTATAGTATGATGATTGTCTTTGTGATAATTATCAGTTGTGCATGTGTTTGTTTGATGCTTTCTGTGTGATTATTGATGGGTTTTGGTCATAAGACATCATATGTGCTCATACAAACCCTAATGCTTGGATCTAGGTTTCTCTATTGTACATGCTTTGAATCCAAGACTATAAACCCTAATTCTAGCATATGGAAATCGATATTAACATATAATTAGGTTTAAGATATTACCTTGATTGTTATGTAGCAATAACAAACCTAATTCCTCCTTGAATTGACTTTGGAAGGCTTAGAGTCACAAGTGTCACTCCTCTAATGGCTTACAAACACCAAGAGCAAATGGAGAAGGTATAAAGAGAGAGGAGAGAAGTAGGAATTCGTCCTTAGGACTTCTTGGGAAGGCTTGGACGAATTCATGAGCCTTAGGGGGTTTATATAGGTGTAAAGATTAGGGTTTTAGTCCTTATCCTTATCTATTTGCTTACCCACCAAGCAGCCATAAGATAAGTCTTAGAAACCCTTATCCTAGTCGAATTCTAAGGCATTATCTCCTTAGATCCGTTCACCCTATATTTAAGATAATCCTTACCTTATTTTGTAACTATCACATAATTACAATTCAGCCCCTCTAGTTTAATTAATTACACTTGATCACAAAATTAATTCTTAATTAATTATTGACCAATATTAATTAAACATATATGATTTCTCCTTTAATATATTATTCTTATAACATATTAATAAATCATAATAACCTCTCTCTCTCTCTCTTTATTTATTTCTCCAATCAAGTTGCTTTGGTAAAGGCAACCCAAAAGGACCATGCACCATCGGGTCAAGTACATACTAAAATAGTTATGGACTTAGACACTAATCCAACAGTCTCCCACTTGGATAAGTCTAATAACTATTATACGTATGACTTCAGATCCTGATCTGCAATCGTAGCTTTCCAAAGCCGCTGTCAACTCTGATCCTATCATATACGCGTGTCCTTAGATAAGGGATCATATATTCCTCCATTCTAGATATCGTATGGGATATGATTTCAAATCATTCTCTTTGTACTATATCTCGATTTCTGATTTATGACGACTGACTAATTGAACAAATCAAATTAGCCCTAGCCCGGCCGAGCATTTACGTTTGTCATCAATAAACCATCGAGGGGCCCAAAGATATCGCTTTTATCCTACTTTGAATAAAATGAATGGATAAACTTTGATACAATGCTCGCTTGCACTCACTCACCGAATTACACACAACAATATGTTTTATAACACCAAGTTACTAGTGTGTTTACATATTATCAATGTGCAACCGATTCGCAAGATACAACTCACACATCTCGGTTTCAAGAATATAAGATGTTATCGTCTCACCAATCACTCGTGATACAATTCATGGAGTGATCCAAGTGAGCGTGGGTTTAATCCAATGCTCAAATCATATTCGTAAGCACTCATGAACGTTGCAGCAAACATTTGCTTATGTCTAATACTCTTCTAGACAATCCACACACCAATTCACGACAGTCTTCATTCATATCTACTTCCAACATATGAATGACTGTGGCCCGTTCGAATAATTCGATTATTCTTAATAAACTCAATTATTCTGGAAGTCAAAACATGCAAATGTGAAACACAAGAATAATACTAATCCCATATGGCCTCAAACCTTTGAGTATAAATAAAACGCCTTTTATTTATCACCATATTGATTACTCATTATTTTTCGTTTCGGGTAATTAACTTCTTACTTGAATTATTACACTTGTCCCATGCACCTAGCATGCACACAATGTTTACCTATGGTTCTTACTTTTGTGAAATAGACAAATTGAACACATTTCCAATCATTCTCATTTTACAACTCCAAATTCTTTTTCATAAGTGTAAGAATATCAAATTCTTGCTACTTATAGAATATGCTAGATTCTAACACTTTATGCAACGATCCTTTCGTAATGTCACTGCACCAAAGTCACAAAGACTATTGCCAATGATATTACAAAGTCCTCTATCGGAGATTGTTACAAGACAATTCCTTAGATATGATGTCTCTCACTCAAAATACGTTCCTTTGAACATCCTTTTGCATAAAAGTTTCTAATCTAGACATAGACTTTCAATATTTACTTCTAATATGGACACGCTTCCATATTTTCCTCATGACAACTCATTCTTAATAAAATCTTATCTATTCGTAATGATGTCAATATGGTCCATCCGGTATGGAAACATTTCCATAATTTCCATATGACAACTCATTCTTAATAGAATCTTTTCTATTCATAATGATGTCGATATGGTCCATCCAATACCATGCTTCCAACTACTCACAAGCGACCAATCCTCGTCGAACTTTGGATTGTCCTTTGATAGTTGTTTAATTATTTTAGTCAAAACCAATTCTAGTCCCTTTTCCCTCTAAATGCGCTAGACATTTGGAAAATTTTAGAATGGTCAAACATTAAAGCATTTGCAATCGATCCGAAGCGTATGGGACACGACGCATAATGTTTTATTTGCTATGTTCTTAAAATTCGAATTGTGAAGAGGAATGTCGTAATCATAATCGAAATTTTAAGAACACACTATATACCTTTGACTAAATCTATTAACATTCCACAACCTAAGCCTTTAGATTTGAAATGAAGCATAATATTCTCTCCCTTAATTATAGCAAAACAACCTTTCAACTCTTACAACTTTGCAAAATATGACTCTTGTTTTCTATAATTAATATTGCCAACTTGCAATACTTTCCTTAATAATCATACAATCATAAGATTTATGCTCCCACTATCATGATGATTATTATAAAACATAACACTTATGCTCCCACTAGCTTTGACATGTATTCATAAACATCTTAACTTTCAGAAAAACAATACCTATTGAATTTCTTAAGTCCATGTTTCTAATACTTAGTGATTTGATAATCTTTTATCAAGGCTTCTTGAACATATACACCTTTGCCTTCAATAGTTCATATGTGTTTCTAAACACTTAAGACTAATTGCCAAACCTCACAATTCAAATTATGGAAAGGGATACCGTAACCACAATTGAATTCGAGAATGCAATTTTACAATCACTATCTTCTTAAAATCTTTCTTAGTGAAAGCATTTCCTCACAATCATTTTCATGAAGGAGGAAATCTTATGACACTTAGATTTAAAGTGGTGTATTTGTTCCTATCCATGTGAATTTGTTAAAACCAAAGTTTACGACAAATTCAAACTCATATGGACGGAACTTTCTTAATCTTGATTTCTTGTCTTATGGTAGCACAGCTGCCCACCATGTCTTCCAAGTAGTTAAGCAGCTCACCCTTTCCTATCAATGTACCTTTCATTGATTAAGGTGCTTTGCCTTTTATGCGTTCAAAATGAGAACTCATAGAACTCACATGCATAATTAACTTAATTGGAACAGCACAGAATCAAAATATTGTCAACACGATAGGTTGTAAACCTCAACTCGTGTGCTAGTGATGATCGTTAAGGTTTATTTGATTTATTCTTGAAACCTTTCAAGACCATTAAGACTCCCACTGACTCCTTGACATATAAGATTCTCTTGTCATTAACCATTTCTTGACAAACAAATATTCAAGAGTTAGTGTAGCTTTTATCAAAACACTTCATAAATTGGTCCTAGTTGGTCTTTGTCTTATCCAAGACATCACAACTTACCACATTTAATGAATGTTATAAACCTTATTAATATTTTTTCACTCAATGTCACAATCTTAACTTTAAGACTTGTACCGGAACGAAGTATGATTGACTTATTGATTTAACCATTTCTTCAATTCTTGATTCCTCTTCTTAGACATACAATTGTACTAAGACTCACTTAGAAGATCAATTGAGATATGGTTCTTAATCATTAAGACCTATCATAAAGCATAAAAGGTACTCTCCCTTCTTCTTAGAATGGAGAAACTTTTATCTTTCTGCCTACTTGATTCTTCTTATTCGTTTTGCTATTGATTTAAACCCTTTTTAATCAATTCCGAATTACACTTAATCTTATTAGTATAATCATATTTACGAATATCTTGGTTACTCTTATGGTGGACTTGATCAATATGCAACTTTGTGTACTTGATCTCCTAGTCCTTCACTTGACACTTTGTCAATGAATTAGTCTAATTTCCAAATACGAAATTTCTCATTCATCGTGCATCCACGTTGCATGATTCCAAGTTTCTGTCCAATTGAAACTTGGGCGATGAGAAACTCTCCTTATTTGGTAAATTCTCGACTTTCCATAACATAATAAGAACCAAATCCATTATTGCTAATAATAGAAACATTTTAACATCAATTTTTCATACACGCCATTGTAAGGATAAATAAATAAAATTTAAAATCAAAATTTATTTTATTGCGGAAAAATTTGTCCTTACAATGAAACTCATTGAAAAACTTATGCTAATACATCTTTCTTAGCAATCTAATTCTAACTCTAAGTAGTAGCTCAAGAATCTAATATTCGAGAAACGCGATCGAAATCCATTCCTTCACGGTTAGATTCTGCTCACTTCTTCCCTTAAGCTTCCTTTCTTTTCTTCGATCCTTCAAAACATCAATTGTAATCTTATCATATTATGTATTCAGAATCTAGAATGAAGCTTAAAAGTGTTAGTCAATGGATTTTACCTAAATTAGAGTCATACGTTTCGACTCTCCCATCTCTTAGATCTCTTAGGTAAATGGGGCAGCTTTGTTTCTAATGCCCCTTCTCATGGCAATAAAAGCAAATCGACTCTTTTGGAACAGGACTTGGAACTACTTCAGACATCGCCTTTCTCTTATGATCAATCTTTTCAATCATAGCATGTCTTTCGTTGCCATTGTCTATATCCATATAGGTCTTGAAGGCAGATTCACCAATCAACTTTGCTTTTCTATTGCGCCAAGCCATTGCTGATTCAGCAGCAATAAGCATATAGGTGAGATCTATAAGGGTCACATCGCGGTTCATCATATAGTATTCTCTTACGAACTCACTATATGAGTTGGGAAGTGACTGAAGAACCCAATCAACAGCCATTTCCTCACAGACAACGGATCCCAACATTCTTAACCTATCAATGTGTGACTTCATCTCTAGGACGTGTGCACACACGGACTTTCCTTCTTTATGTTTACTTGCCAAAAGGGCTTGAGTGATCTTGAACATTTCAAGCCTTTGATCTTGTGGGTTAGGGAGAATAATTGGAGGAGGTAGAGGAAGTGAAGCATGATTTCTTGTTCCTTGATTGAATCGTGGAATATCATCTTCATGTGGAATGCTTGTTCCACGGGATTTGAGAAGACCATAGTTGTCGAACTTTGACATCTACAAAACGGGAGAAAAACGAATTCAAGTTAGTTGATAGATTGAGTCCTTAGTAAATCACCCAAATGAAATACTAAGGCTAGGACCCAACACAATATTCTACAACCCGGGAGAGGGATGCCGTAACCCAAATTGCAGAATATTTGAAGGTAAGTGAATGACGATTCACTAATTTCCACCACGAAAAACGAAAAAGAAATTTAAGTTTTAAATCTATGAAAACTCCTAGATCCTTTGAGATTCATTGAACTTTCAATGGCATGTTTAAATCTCGATATGCCCCTCTTGTTTGTGACTGGGATGCCGAGGATCACAAAGCGGGTGTGAATAACCATGCAAACTTACATGGTACCCTCACATGTTACAGTCACCTATTCGATGTGCCGGTAAACCACACACGCTCCACCGAACTATGACAAACATTGAGTCACCCTTTGCTACCTTTTCTTAGACCCATTTAGTGTGCCGGTAAACCACACACGCTCCACTAATGTCTTCGCAAGGGCACAAAGTGTAATTTCATGGAATTGCATCAATTCACTTTTGCCTAAGTAACTAAGATTGGGAATTTTATGAAAACATTTAGTTACTTTTATACTTCATTATACTTATAATGGAAGGTTTTGTCCTATCCTACCCGTTCGGCTAACGACCCTCCACTAGTCAAGAGTGCGGTGGGTAAGAGTGGATACCCATTCAATCGCCATTTTATTGGCAATTTCCTTCAACACCCCTTATAGACCAGCTTCGTGAATGAGGCCTACTAACGGTAAGACTGACTTTTACTCATACATATATATAATGTTAGACTTTTAATGTTACATATAGTATAGGGTGTATTTTATACTTTCAAAATACTAGATGGTCTAATTTAACAATTATACCTTTAATTCAATTAAATTGTAAACCTAAACTTGTATGGATTTATTAAACTTCTTTTAATTATACACCTTAATTAATTAATAAAACCATAAGGGTGTGATTTGAACTTTTTCAAAACATTACTAGGGTTTTAGAATTTAACATTCCTAATTAAACTTTTAATCAACTTTTAAATTCCAAAACTTGAAGGCAATTTTTGAAACCTTTTTTCAAAAAATTAGGGTTCCAACTATTTAAATTTCAAAACTACAAAACTATTGAGTTCAAATTTAAACTATAAAATCTAAAGGGCAAAATATGAAACTTTTCATAACAACAAGGATCAAATAACAAATAATCTAAACTAACATTTAATTACATAATTATCCATATTTGATTTGTTTAATGATTTCTTGCAAAACAATTTATCAATTTACTCAAAATAATTAATCAATTATCTTATAAGGAAACAATTATCTTATTAATTGATAAATATCTTCAATTAGATCAAAAATATAGTCAAATATATCATATAATCGGATTAATATTGATCTAACATGATAAGGTAACTATCCCAATGCAAAAACAGCAAGAAATCCCGAGATAAGCTCTATCTGACGAGTTGACTCGTCGAGTCAAGCCTGGACTCGTCGAGTCACCTTGGACTCGGCGAGTTCAGCTATGGACTCGGCGAGTCCAGCCTCCAAAACACCAAAAAACGAATTTTTTTAGATATATTAAGCATCAATACAATTGAAACTAGTCTAGGCTCTGATACCACTGATGGGTTTTGGTCATAAGACATCATATGTGCTCATACAAACCCTAATGCTTGGATCTAGGTTTCTCTATTGTACATGCTTTGAATCCAAGACTATAAACCCTAATTCTAGCATATGGAAATCGATATTAACATCTAATTAGGTTTAAGATATTACCTTGATTGTTATGTAGCAATAACAATCCTAATTCCTCCTTGAATTGACTTTGGAAGGCTTAGAGTCACAAGTGTCACTCCTCTAATGGCTTACAAACACCAAGAGCAAATGGAGAAGGTATAAAGAGAGAGGAGAGAGGTAGGAATTCGTCCTTAGGACTTCTTGGGAAGGCTTGGATGAATTCATGAGCCTTAGGGGGTTTATATAGGTGTAAAGATTAGGGTTTTAGTCCTTATCCTTATCTAGTTGCTTACCCACCAAGCAACCATAAGATAAGTCTTAGAAACCCTTATCCTAGTCGAATTCTAAGGCATTATCTCCTTAGATTCGTTCACCCTATATTTAAGATAATCCTTACCTTATTTTGTAACTATCACATAATTACAATTCAGCCCCTCTAGTTTAATTAATTACACTTGATCACAAAATTAATTCTTAATTAATTATTTACCAATATTAATTAAACATATATGATTTCTCCTTTAATATATTATTCTTATAACATATTAATAAATCATAATAACCTCTCTCTCTCTTTATTTATTTCTCCAATCAAGTTGCTTTGGTGAAGACAACCCAAAAGGACCATGCACCATCGGGTCAAGTACATACTAAAATAGTTATGGACTTAGACACTAATCCAACAAATATATGGTAGTCGTAGGGGTGAAATAGACCCGGTATCCGATTAAGATAGATCGAAGGGGTAGGCTAGCACCCATATATGTTCGGTAGTATCCAGTTGGAAATAGACCGAAGGGGTTGACAAGCACCCAGATATGCTCGGCAATATCCGGTTGAGATAGACGGAAGGGGCAGGTCGAGCACCCAAATATGCATGGAAGTATCCGGTTGTGATAGACCGAAGGGGCAGGTCGAGCACCCAGATATGTTCGGCAGTATCTGGTTGAGATAGACCGAAGGGGCAGGTCGAGCACCCAGATATGCTCGGCAGTATCCGGTTGAGATAGACCGGAGGGGCAGGTCGAGCACCCAAATATGCTCGGCAGTATCCGATTAGAAACAGAACGAAGGGGTAGGCCAACACCCGAATATGCTTGCAATATATTTGTTATGTATGGTATGTGATATTTGAGGAACTCACTAAGCTTTATGCTTGCAGTTTTCAGTTTTGGTTTCAGGTACCCCGATTTTCAAATGAAAGAGCTCGGACGATCGTGGAGCACACACATGTGGTTTCCGCAATATGAGATCTTTGGGAAATGAACTCTGATGATTGTTTTATTAAAAATACTTTTCAATGTTTTAAACAAGTTACCGTAATGTTTTAATTATAATAAAAATGGAATTTTTATCCTTGATTTTTGAGGTATTACAGAATAGTTTTTGTCAACTAGTGTCAGTTTTATGGAGCTTCTCATCTTTTATGTGAAACGTGTTAATTTTGTGGACCGTCTCATATTTTTAACCTCCCATTTTAATTCATTCTTGAAATAGAACTAGGTGAGTTACCCCGCCTTGCGTGGCTAGATGTGTGATTTTTTTTGTTCTAAGTCATTAAAGACATACAAAGACAAATTTATGCTTTTTGGTCTCCTTAACATGCAGTTTCTCTACAGAAGACGATTTAGAATTGTATTCCATTTCCTGAAGCATCTCTTTGATTCAATAGTAACCACCATACATGGTATATCATGTATATGCTACATAAATACTATATAAAAATGAGTAAATTCTCACACAATAACTGGACACTTGTTTACAACATTGGAGTTAAAACTGTTTTCTTATTAATGCATTGTAGTTTGAAGTAATTCCATTGTCCTTCTCTTATGGTATAGGATGTACAGAAGATACTATTCTTATGCGAGACGCAGACGTAGCCACCTTAGCACCACATGTCTTATATCTGAAACGTTACACAACTAAGTTATGATAAATACGTTAATAAATAACAATATTTATTTCCTTGAGTGTCACATCATTATAGTGTTATGTTGTTACAAAATTCCTACCTGAGTTGGTCACTGTTTGGGTCTCCAACAACTTTAGATACAACATATCCTCCAAAAGAATGCCCAAGCAATATAAACTTATCAAGGATTTTGGCTTTTCTCCATTCTTCAAGGGAATCAATGAAGTAATCCTCTGTTTCTGCATTATTATTTAGAGATACAATCATTACGAGAGCTTAGGCAAAAATCATATTAAAAAAACGTTAACTAGCATTATCAAACCTGAAAAACAATCTTTGAATTACATCTTGGTTTTTTCTACTGTTTCTACATTAACTTTAAATCACTTATAACAACAAACTCTAAAAAGTTTGCCTTTTTTGTAAAGGATGAATCAACAAAAACAGACACTTGGTTATTTGTTAGTAGTACTTTTCAAATCAATGATTTACTAATTGAGCTATACACTGAACCTTCACAACTGAAACATCCTTTTCATCTTTTTCTAATATATGGTGTTTGTTATTTTTGTTGATTCTATTGAAGGGTTGGAATAAAATGGGTTAAATAACTTGAATCACATAAATTAAGGTTTACAGAAATGAAGAATGCTCAAGGTTTGAACAACGGAGTTTGGAATTTAGGACATCTAAGCATGAAAACAAAAAGAATCAGTGACTGAATTGGATTATGTGAAAAGAGAACAGTTATAAGGACATTGTACCTTTAAGAAGCTTCTACGCTGCTCTCTGTGAGAAATGGTAAACAACAAATAGTTCCAAAACTCGTATAGTAGTAGCAACAGTAGTATGAGATAAATAAATATATCTAAGATAGATTACATAAAATCTGTTACTTACTTTGCTCTCTCAAGGGCTATTTCTGTTTGAAATTTTTGTCTCCATGAAAATATATCAATCTTCAATTTTATCTACCCATTTTTTATTTCTTCTGTTGATGAATGGTTTGATGTTATTGGAAGCGGTTTTTGCCTCAGCTAGCAATGTTTGAAGGTATCAAAGTACCATTCTTACTTCGCTTTTCTTCCCTTTGGTTGATTCTAGGGCTTTTTATGGATTTTAAAGTTGGGATGTTGAGCTATGGGCTAGATCTGAAGTTGTAACTTCATATCTGGACCCTTATTGGATGCTAGAGGCATAAAGTTACTGTATTGGTTGTGGTTGGAGTACCTCTTAGACTAGAAGCTCCATTAAGAACTTAAAATAGACATTTGGAGCCTTTATAACCATGCATGCACGTAAAGTTTGCAACTTTACGTGGTAAGTATGCTCTTGAAGCTTGGATCTGTGATTTTGAGCCGCTGTATGGCTTAAAACAAGTCTGTATGGAAAGAGGACTGAATGGACTCGACGAGTCTCAAGGATGACTTGGCGAGTCACATGAAGATGGTCATTGAACTCGGCGAGTTGGATGAACAACTCGGTGAGTCCGATGAAGATCGCCATAAAACTCGACGAGTTGAAGAACGACTCACCGAGTCGGATGGCTTTTCCCTTGGATAGGCATGCGTGTGTACCCGTTGAGTTGCAAGGAGGAAACTCGACGGGTGGCCCTTAAGAATTTATCGGGATTCGAAGGAACTCAACAAGTCTCTTCGATGACTCAGCGAGTTGGAATGTGCTCCACGGACTCGGCGAGTGTCCGAGTGCACTCGGCGAGTTGAGGTCAACATGGACTGTTGACCTTGACCGAGGACTCTGACCATGATCAGGAATTACTAAGAGGTTATGGGGTGTCTCATAAGAATAAGAACTTATGAGTATATTGTGCCATGGTTATAGGTGGTGGTGCCAATGTCAAGTGATCCGATAGTTGGAGTTTGCATTTCAATCGACATCTGCGAGGTGAGTTATCCTCACTATATCGATAGGGTCTACGACACCAAGGCCGGCCCTTTATGATTTACACCCTGGTTTAGGATGGTTGCTTTGTTATTTCCATGCTAGATTTCATCCTGGCTTAGGAGGGGTGTTATGTTATTGCCTTATTAGATTCATCCTGTTTAGGATGATTGTTATACTAGAGATCGGTTAGATCTATTGTTATGGTATGCTACATATGACTCTGATATGTTAGATTGGAATCGTGAGAGATAGTATGTTATGCTTTTATGATCCGTAAGGATTGGTATGCTAGTGACCTGTTAGGTCGATACTCTAGTTATGAGTGAAATTCTATGATTGATGGTCAATGAGATAGATATGTTTGCTATGTCTATATGCCAGTATATGATAGTATGCGTACATGGTTAGTTGCTTGTTGGTTGGGTTGAGGCAGTCCTGCTTTGTGTTGGAGGCCAACACACCCTTTGAGCGGCCCGGGGAGACTGTATGCCCATGCGGCGGACCAGTCATGCTGAAGGCTCGGGATAGATTCAGATAGACTGTAGGCCCAGTAGGGCGGACCAGTCCGGCCGATGGCCCAGTATGTATGTTGTTTGATTGATCGTTATGCCTGTGGTTTTTTCAGTATGGTGTTGGTATTTTGGGGGCACCTCACTAAGCCCTCGGGCTTACAGTTTTTAGTTTATTGTTTCAGGTACTTTAGGAGAGCGAGGGAAGGCGAAGGCGTGACCGTACCGTTCCTCATCCTCATCATCTATTTTAGGACACTCTGAAAATAAATGGATTGGAAATGTTTTGTAAAAACAACTACTATTTGACTCTTTTGTTAGTATTAAAAGTTTAAATTTGGCGTAAATTTTTGGGTGTTACAAGTTGGTATCAGAGCCTTGGTTTGAGTGAATTGGAGGAACACTCGTGTGAACCTAGTTTCAAACCAAGGAGGTTTTCGGAAAATAAGTTTTTATAAAATGGTTTTCAAAATAAAGGATGGAGGATGCAGAGGGTACGATCAGTTGGAGCTTGTAAGTAAGCCCTAAAATACCATACAGTTATTTGATATTCTGATATGTTAGAATAGCATGCTAAGTGCTAGGCTACGTATTTTCAGGAATCGCATGATAGATTGGCCTGAATTTATGATACCTATTAGCCTAGGGTTTCTTGTATATAGGATTGACATCATAATTGTAGAAGATTAGTGTATGCACCACGGCTGTGGATAGTCAAGATCTTATAGCCTGAGAATGTCCGATTCGACCTTAATGTGGGATTGGACATTCGAAAGGCTATCGGGTCCAGCGCTATGTGCGGCCAGTGTACACTAGCGCTGCAGGGGATGATGGAAGTTTCATGGATGTGTGAGTGATGCGGAATTGCAGGATCAATTACTAGTTAGGCGATGTCGCCTGTTAGTGAGGGTTGAGCGCATATTACGTTAAATATAGTTTAAGGCGTTGTGGTGATACTTGAGACAAATATGGGCAGGTGTGGAAGGTAGTAGGGGCCCATACTACTGAAAGCATAGGACCCATATGCGTATCAAGGAAGTCAAAACCCCTAGGGATTGAGATTAATTGGTTTTCCGTCATTATATGATCTGTCTAAGACATTGAGTGTGTTTGTAGTATGGTGGTGACGATACGTGTTGCTTCGGGGTTCGGATCCGGATCAGGATCAAGATCGGGGTCAGGAGACGGAGGATTGGAGGTGCTGGTAGCACCTGAGCTCGTGGTTCAGATAGGGACTGAGGAGTTGGATGCCCGGATCCGGGAGATCATGCACGATGAGATTGCTACTGCATTCCGAGCGTAGCTGCCAGAGATGTTTGGGTCGATTAAGACCACGATGGTCAAGTATTTTGATGAACGGTATGCCGCTCTAGCAGAGACTGCTGTCGCTGCAGCCACTTCGGCTGTAACTGCTGAAGGGGTTGGAGGAGGAGGAGCCGGCAGGGCTTTCCAGTACCGGGACTTCGAAAATACAAAGCCCCCGACATTTGATGGTACACAGGATTCCATTCAGACTATGAGGTGGTTATCTGACGTGGAGGGGTGTTTCTTCACGTGTTCATGCCCTGCTGACCAAAAGGTCAGGTGTGCCCTGAACCTGCTGAGGCTTGGGGCGAAGGACTGGTGGAGTCTGACGACGGGTTTGTATACTGATGATCAGAAGGCTGCTATTACCTGGGAGCAGTTCCGGGATATGTTTCGCATCCACTGCGTTCCGCGTGTGGAACGGGAGCGGCTTGCTTAGGAGTTTTTGACTTTGAGATAGGATGGGTAGTCTGTGATGGATATTACCCGTATGTTCACAGAGAGGGCTATGTTTTGCCCGGATTTTGCTTCAGAGTAGTCTCAGATGAATCGTTATCTGAGTATGCTCAAGACGGATATTCGAAAGTTTGTGTCTACTAAGCGATGTGATACCCTCCTGGACCAATAGAAAGCCACGCGGCGGCGTGAGTTGGAGATAGAGCTACAGCTGAAGGAGCAGCGCCAGGCACCGGAATAGTCTCAGCTGGCGCTTAAGCGGTCCAAAACCGCTGATACACGGTCCGAGGGTCATCAGAGTCGCACTTGTGGAAAGTGTGGCAAGGCTCATTCAGGGGTTTGTCGAACAGGAGGGGGGTGCCACAAATGTGGCAAGGAGGGGCACTATGCCAGGGGCTGCCGTCAGTCCGCCCCTCCAGCAGATATGAGGATTTGTTACAATTGTCATCAGGTTGGTCATGTGAAGACTAACTGTCCGCAGCTCGCCGCCAAGCCGGCGTAGGGTTCTGCGCCAGCTACTGTGAGGATTGGAGATAGGAGGCCAGTCAAGATGGAGCCTCCGAAGGCTCAGGGTTGTGCCTTCCATCTCACGGCCGAGGAGGCCAAGGCAGCACTGGATGTGGTTATTGGTATGTTCCTATTCTCTATCTCAGTTATTGTATTTGTACTATGCTTATTGGTTGTGCCTATGATCAGGTACGTTTTTAGTAAATTCTTTTTCTGCTTTGGTTTTATTTGACTCGGGGGCGAGTCAGTCGTTCGTATCTCAGACCTTCTCTAGAGGGTTCAGTGTGCTGATAGATGATCTTAAGTGTCCGTTGCGAGTTTCGATCGCCAACGAGCACGGGGTTTCTGCTTCTTTGGTCTATCGAGGATGCGAGTTGGAGATTTTTGGGGTGCCTTTCCCGATAGATTTGATTCCTATCCCCATGGGCGATGTATGCGTGATTGTAGGAATGGATTGGCTTAGCCGTTTTGGCGCCATGATCGACTATGAGGGACAGCGGGTAGTGGTTCGAACCCCAAGTGGGGGAGAACTGGTGGTATATGGTGAGGGCACCAGGTCGGGATTAGGGTTTTGTTCGGCGGACAGGGCTCGACAGTATATTCAGCACAGTTGTGCCGGTTATTTGGTGTATGTGGTAGATAGGCGGGTTAGGGAGCAGCTCTTAGTTTCAGAGGTCCCTGTAGTTAGAGAGTTTGCTGATGTGTTTCCGGAGGAGTTACCCGGAGTGCCTCCGGTGAGGCAGGTTGAGTTTAGGATTGATCTAGTGCTAGGTGCGGCCCCAATTGCCAAGGCGCTGTACCGTTTGGCACTGCCAGAGATGCAGGAGCTATCATCTCAGCTGCAGGAACTGCTGGGTAAGCAGTTCATTCGACCGAGTAGCTCACCCTGGGGAGCACCAATCCTCTTCGTCAGGAAGAAGGATGGTTCGCACAAGATGTGTATTGACTATATGGAGCTGAATAAGTTAACAGTGAAGAACCGTTATTTACTCCCGAGGATAAATGATCTTTTCGACCAGTTGCAGGGTGCATCTTGGTTTTCCAATATAGATTTGAGATCAGGATACCACCATGTCAGGGTGAGGGAGGAAGACGTAGAGAAGATTGTGTTCCGGACTCGTTATGGTCATTACGAGTTCGTGGTGATGCCGTTTAGACTCACCAACGTGCCAGCAGTATTCATGAATCTGATGAACCGAGTCTGTAGACCGATGCCCGATCGCTCGGTCATTGTGTTTATAGATGACATCTTGGTGTATTCCAAGACCCGAGAGCAGCATGAGGAGCACCTCAGGGAGCTGTTGGAGGTGCTGCGACGAGAACAGCTTTATGTCAAGTTACCGAAGTGTGAGTTCTGGTTGCGAGAGGTTCAGTTTCTTGGACATCTCATTAACCAGAATGGGATTTTGGTCGATCCGGCCAAGGTGGAGGCGGTTATGCAGTGGGAGACTCCGAGATCTCCCTCAGACATTAGGAGTTTTCTGGGTTTAGTAGGGTACTATCGGAGATTCATTCATGATTTCTCCAAGATTGTCGTACCCCTCACTCGTCTAACGAGGAAGGGAGTGGATTTCCGGTGGGGACCGGAGCAGCAGAGGGCATTTGAGACCCTCCAACAGCGGTTATGCGAGGCGCCAGTGTTGACACTTCCGAGGGAGTGGAGGATTTCGTGGTATACTGTGATGCGTCCATCACAGGCCTAGGGGCAGTCCTCATGCAGAGGGGGCGAGTGGTAGCTTATGCATCGCGACAGCTGAATCCGCATGAGACGAGATACCCCACGCACGATCTTGAGCTAGGAGCAGTGGTCTTCGCTCTCAAGGTTTGGAGGCACTATTTTTACGGGGTCCGTTGTACCTTATACACGGATCACAAGAGTTTGAGGCACATTATGGATCAGCCGAACTTGAATATGAGGCAGCGCAGGTGGCTAGACGTAGTCAAGGACTATGATTGCGAGATCCTTTACCATCCTGGTAAAGCGAATGTAGTTGCGGACGCTTTGAGCCGCAAGTCAGCTAGGTCTTCTACCCCAGCCAGATGTATGAGGATAGCGGTGGATTCCCCGCTGGTGGGTTTGGTCAGGGATGCTCAGATCGAGGGTATGGAACCGGAAAATTGGAAATTAGAAAGGATTAAGGGCGAAAGCACCCGGTTTGTTCAGGATAGCCACGGGTTGTTGACCCGATATGGTCGGGTTTAGGTTCCAATGACTGGAGGAGTTAGGCAGACAGTGATAGAGGAGGCTCATAAGTCTCGTTTTTCTATTCACTCGGGGGCTACCAAGATGTACCGAGATTTGAGTTTGAGTTATTGGTGGCCTAGTATGAAGCGAGATATCGCTTGGTACGTTGAGAGGTGCTTGACCTGCAGGATGATCAAGGCCGAGCACTAGAGGCCGCATGGTAAGCTGCAGCCTCTAGAGATTCCTAATTGGAAATGGGAAGGGATCATGATGGATTTCATCACGAAATTGCCAAGAACGGCAAGGGGATTCGACGCTATATGAGTCATCGTGGATCGATTGACGAAGAGTGCCCATTTCCTAGCTATACAGGAGAGTTCATCGGCGGAGAAGTTGGCCGACTTATATGTCCGCGAGATTGTCTCTCGCCATGGGGTTCCAGTTTCCATAGTTTCCGATCGGGATTTCCGATTTACATCCCGTTTTTGGCAGAAGTTCCACGAGGAAGTAGGTACAAGGCTGGATTTCAGTACAACGTTCCATCCACAGACGGATGGGCAGAGTGAGCGGACCACTCAGACCCTCGAAGATATGTTGAGGGTGTGCGTCATTGGTTTCGGTGGCAGTTGGGATTCCCACCTACCACTTCTAGAGTTCGCTTACAACAACAACTATCATTCCAGTATTGGTGCCCCATCTTTCGAGCTGTTGTATGGGCGGAAGTGTAGGACCCTAGTCTATTGGGGCGAGGTTGGGCACAGGGTGATGGGTCGGACAGAGGTAGTTTTGCAAACTACCGAGATGATACAAAAGATTAGACAGCGGCTGCAGACCGCTCAGAGTCGACATAAGAGTTATGCCGATCGATGCCGATCTGAGTTGGAATTTCAGGTGGGTGACATGGTTCTCCTGAAGGTCTCACCCTGGAAGGGTGTGATCCGTTTCAGGAAGAGGGGGAAATTGGGTCCCCGATTCATTGGGCCGTTTAGGATTGTTGCCAGGGTTGGCAAGGTGGCTTATAGGCTAGAGCTTCCAGAGGAACTTAGCCGGATCCACAACACATTTCATGTTTCGTAATTGCGAAAGTGCGTCATGGACCAGGAGGCAGTGGTATCGTTGGATGACATTCAGGTCGATGAGCGTCTGAACTATGTGGAGAGGCCTGTAGCAATTTTGGAAAAGAAGAAGAAGATTCTGCGGAATAAGGAAATACCTTTAGTAAAGGTGCAGTGGGAACATCAGAGGGGATCCGAGTGGACGTGGGAGCCCGAAGCAGAAATACGTGAGCATTACCCGACATTGTTTTCTTCAGCGGACTTCGAGGACGAAGTCTAGTTCAAGTGGGGGAGAATTGTAACGTGCCGATCCTCAGGTATTAATTAATTAAGAATTTCTGGATAAATCTCTACTCGACGAGTTGGTCGACCTACTCGTCGAGTAGCAGCGGGGTGAGAACGTGTGGTTAGTGACCTACTCGTTGAGTCCACTATTGGGACTCGGCGAGTAGGAGCTGGCAGATGAAACCCTAAATCTCGGGGTTTGCACCCCTATTTAAAGGAGCCTCAGCCTCCTGTGGGACTCTTTACAGTCTTTACGAACCCTTGAAACCCTATTTCGTGTGTGTGTGCCTTGGTGTGGGTTTGAAGCTTGGAAAAGAGGATCTTGGAGGAAGGAAGCTAAGAGTGCAAAGGAAATTGAAGCAAGAAAGGAGTGCGAAGCGGGTTTTGCCTCAGCTAGCAATGTTTGAAGGTATCAAAGTACCATTCTTACTTCCCTTTTCGTCCCTTTGGTTGATTCTAGGGCTTTTTATGGATTTTGAAGTTGGGATGTTGAGCTATGGGCTAGATCTGAAGTTGTAACTTCAGATCTGGACCCTTATTGGATGCTAGAGGCATAAAGTTGCTGTATTGGTTGTGGTTGGAGTCTCTCTTAGACTAGAAGCTCCATTAAGAACTTAAAATAGACATTTGGAGCCTTTATAACGATGCATGCACGTAAAGTTTGCAACTTTACATGGTAAGTATTCTCTAGAAGCTTGGATACGTGATTTGGAGCTGCTGCATGGCTCAAAACAGGTCTGTATGGAAAGAGGACTGGATGGACTCGGTGAGTCTCAAGGATGACTCGGCAAGTCACATGAAGATGGTCATTGAACTCAATGATTTGGATGAACAACTCAGCGAGTCCGATGAAGATCGCTATAAAACTCGACGAGTTGAAGAACGACTCGGCGAGTCGAATGGCTTTTCCCTTGGATAGGCATGCGTGTGTACCCGTCGAGTTGCAAGGAGGAAACTCGACGGGTGGCCCTTAATGATTTATCAGGATTCGAAGCAACTCGACGAGTCTCTTCGATAACTCAGCGAGTTGGAATGTGCTCCACGGACACGGTGAGTGTCCGAGTGCACTCGTCGAGTTGAGGTCAACATGGACTGTTGACCTTGACCGAGGACTCTGACCTTGATCAGGAATTACTAAGAGGTTATCGGGTGTCTCCTAAGAATAAGAACTAATGACTATATTGTGCCATGGTTATAGGTGGTGGTGTCGGTGTCAAGTGATCCGGTAGTTGGAGTTTGCATTTCAATCGACATCTGCGAGGTGAGTTATCCTCACTATATCGATAGGGTCTACGGCACCAAGGCCGACCCTTTATGATTTACATCCTGGTTTAGGATGGCTGCTTTGTTATTGCTATGCTAGATTTCATCCTGGTTTAGGATGGTTGCTTTGTTATTGCCATGCTAGATTTCATCCTAGTTTAGGATGATTGCTATACTAGAGATTGGTTAGATCTGTTGTTATGGTATGCTACATATGACTCTGATCTGTTAGATCGGAATCATGAAAGATAGTATGTTATGCTTTTATTATCCGTGAAGATTGGTATGCTAGTGACCTGTTAGGTCCATACTCTAGTTACAAGTGAAACTCTATGATTGATGGTCAATGAGATAGATATGTTTGCAATGTGTATATGCCAGTATATGATAGTATGCATACATGGTTAGTTGCTTGTTGGTTGGGTTGAGGCGGTCCTGCTTTGTGCTGAAGGCCAACACACCCTCTGAGTGGCACGGGGAGACTGTAGGCCCACGCGGCGGACCAGTCATGCCGAAGGCTCAGGATAGATTCAGATAGACTGTAGGCCTAGTAGGGCGGACCAATCCGGCCGATGGCCCAGTATGTATGTTGTTTGATTGATCGTTATGGATGTGGTTTCTGTCAGTATGGTGTTGGTATTTTGGGGGTAGCTCACTAAGCCATCGGGCTTACAGTTTTCAGTTTATTGTTTCAGGTACATTAGGAGAGCGAGGGAAGGCGAAGGCGTGACCGTATCGCTTCTCATCCTCATCGTCTATTTTGGGACACTCTGAAAATAAATGGATTGGAAATGTTTTGTAAAAACAATTACTATTTGACTCTTTTGTTAGAATTAAAAGTGTAAATTTGGCGTAAATTTTTGGGTGTTACACAAACTATTAACAATAAACAAAAAATAATTTTTATTGATAAAATCAGTCAATTTTAATTTAAAAAAAAATCCCATTCAATTTGAACATAAAAAAACTCCAAATATTGTCCCATTTTACTGCACTGAGGCATATTCGAGTGCCGGGGTAGACTGGTATGTATGAACAAAATAACTTTACATGTAAAATTGAAATATGAACAAAATAACTTTACACATGGGTAGTTTAGTCACAAAACTGTTGACGATAACAAAAATTATATGTATTTTTTTTTGCTGCTAAAATCAGTCAATTTTAACCAAAAAAAAAAATTGGATTTGATTTGAACATAAAAAACTGCATACTCAGTTCAAGATAACCAGATAAAAAAAGTATTTGATTTAAAAAATGGTGAAATACCTGCTATTCTATCAGGAATGTACTTGAGTGCAGCCCATGTACGTATGCTTCCACCTGAGTATCCAACTACTCAAAACTTACGATAAATTAAACACATACGTTGGCCAAATATTCTCCTATTTGAATGCTTCCATCATTAAATAGTAATTTCAGAAAATTCCTTCACCAAAATTGTCAAATTAAAAAGAGATATATAACATTTTGTTTTATAATTGGTACCCCTAGAAAAAACTATTATTATAGGTTCGTTTCAAAGGCTACTTATAGTTGCTTGAGCTTAACCCTGCCTCATGTCTATGATTTATTGATAACATACATAAAATGTATTTCTAATAGATTTCTACTGTTAATCCATTGTGAAACGTTCCCAAAGTATCGATTTCTTTCTTTTTCTGGGATGAAATGAAGTCTTTATTTTCTTCAGAATCTTTGCTAAAAAATTGATGTCTAAAAAAATGAAGCATGAAGAAAAAAGTGAATGATACTAGCCACCTGTAGTTGCCACTAACTCCACCTCAGATAACATAAGCCTCTTTGAACCCATTGTTGAATAATAACTCGACTACCTTCATGGAGTTACCATCAAAAGTACCTTACAAACAAAACAAAGGAATCATATACTGATTAATTAATTTCAAGTTGAAAGCATCAATAACAGATATGTCCTTGTAAGAGAGGAAGAACCATGTTGCAATTCAACAACCCTGATGATGTTAATCCAAGAAATTAATGTTAGTCCTCATCTTATTTAAATTGAAACATGAGATAAACTCATTAAATTAACCAAAAAAACTAAAAGAATTGAGATGAAACTAATTCACACCTGAATAAACACCAAAACCAAAAGATAATACAACGAAGTCGGCATGATTTACATAGACGATCACTGTTGTAGAAGTATCTATGTCTTCAATATAAAGTCCCTTGAATACATATGAAAAAGTGTCATTTCTCCCTGCCAAAAAAAATATATTCCATAGTAACAAACTATTAAGGATTTTTCTGTCATTAGATGGTCAAAAACACAATCAACAGATACTATTCATTTTCAGTAAGTATTGAGAAACAAAACGGAAAAAATAACAAAAAACTTTGAACGAACCTTGTGTTTGAAGTGGGTCATTGGAACATGTTCTTGGGATAACATTTCACAGAAAGCCGTTAATTAAGTCTAACTTGTGATCACTACCAACGTAATAGAAAAAGAAATCGATGAAATTAGCAGATGAAGAACGAAATCAGAAACAAGGACAGTCACTTGTTTTTGCCCTAGAAATGGAAAGTAAGCAACAAAAATCAGAACATGTAAAACTTAACTATGTGTTGGAGAGACCTGGGACAACAGTATTCTCATTCATTCAATCCCTACCAATAAGGCGACGATGATATGATTGCTATATGAAATTGCTTCTGCTGAAAGTTAGAAAATACATCAAAACAATTTCAATCGACTCATCACTATCGTCAAAAATCCAAAAATTAAAAGAAACCTAATCAAAAGTTGAAGAGTGATTTACCTGAAAACATAAAGCAACATCATCTAGTTAGTTCTCCTTTCAGCAATATCATCCAGGTAGTTCGACGTTAATAGCGAATAGAACTAGGTCATCGGACCAAACATGAAGCAAGAGCAGACGTGGTCAGTCGAACTGCGGAATGGAAATGTGGTGATCGGTGAGTGGTGGTTTGCTCGTGCTGAAGGTTAGAGGTGGTGGCTGAGATTAGAGCGTTTTTGAAAAGGAAAAAATTTGATGGAAAAGAAACATGCGGTGGTGTTGCATGCTGGTACAATCGAAGGCACATACCTTGTATATAAGCGGTGGTCCATAACTTACCATCTACATCCAATTTCCTTTCATCAGTCAAGTTGAAAGCTTGGAGATGGTATATTTCAGTAGCTTTCTTGAAGATCAATTGGGTTTACGCGGTGGTTGAAAGCAGAGGGTTAAAGAAGGACTGGAGATAGAGATGATCGGAAGAAATCGAAGGCAAGGCTACCAGAAGGATCTAAATCAATTGGAAGGAAAACGGAAGCAGTGGAAGGTGGGAAGAGGTGAAGAAGAAGTACACAAATCCGAACCTGATTGGGTAAACAAACGGTGAAGCAAAATCAAAATAACACGTGAGTACAACTGATCAAAGACATAGAACTATAAGCATACCTATAAACTGATAAGCGAAAAGGCAAAGCTTTGAAGTGAGTTCTTCCCATGGCGCCAATATTGAAGAAAGAAAGTGGAGGAGGAAGTAAGCGGTGCAGATATGAAGCAGAGTGTCATTGCTTCGTTGCAGAAATCATCACAAAAAAACAATCGACCTACAACTCCATTAGGGTTGTTCTAAGCAGCCTTTTTTAAGCGGTGTAAGGTAAATAGGATGGGGAGGCGACGGTGAACAGATGAGAAAACATGGAAGAGGAAACCGTAAAAAACGGAAGCAGACGGTGGTGATGTGGTGCTCAATCGGTTCTAAAGAGACACCCTCATAGAGGGTGGAAGGATTGAGATGAAGAAGCGGTGGCCAGATAAAAGGAAAGACAGTGGAAGGATTGGGAAGTAAAAGAAAATGTAATGGAATAACAATGATGATAACAGAGGCGGTGGGAAGGATCATGAAGCGGCAACCATGGTATAGAGGAGAGTAACCGGAGGAACAATACCCTGGTCAGCTACTGTTCCTAAGGATTGTCCAACTTTAATATATATATATATATATATATATATATATATATATATATATATCTTCCTATTCTAATAAATGAATAGATTTATTCTCCTATTGACAAGTGTCATACTATTAGAATTTCTCATTAATAACTATATGTAACATATCATGCCACTTGTCAAATTATTAATTATCAATTTCAAATTTCAAATTTCAAATTTCAAATTTCAAATTTCAAATTTCAAATTTCAAATTTCAAATTTCAAATTTCCACTCTAATTACATTAAATTAATTAATAATTGATTCTCCATTTTAAATTTCAAAATTTAAAATTTTTCATTCTAATTATATTAAATTAATAACATTAAATTAAAAAATAAAATAAAATCAATATAGATTATAAGGTGATATAACTTCACATATTTGTTTAAATCAACAATTATAATTCTATATAACTAAAAAAATATCTCTTAAGTAATAATTTATTTAAAATAATTTATTAGTAATTTTGATTTTTTAATATAAAAGTTTAATTAATTTTATAACCGTGGTTCTCACGGGTTATAAACTAATATATATATATATATATATATATATATATATATATATATATATATATATATATATATATCTTTACTATCTTATAAAAGAAATCTCACTATTTCTAAAAATAGATTGAATATAATAATATTATTTTTTTAAAACGTTCAAATCATTAAGCTAATAGTACAAATAGTCATCAATAAAATAATATTAAATTTTAACATGTGTTTTGAATCCTTATATTTCTCAACAAATTCTATCTCCTTCCCTGAATTTCGGATAATTCAAAATTTGAATGAATCAGAAAATACATGTTCATTCAAATATCCTTCCTGCAGATGGCTCTTTCTTAATAGGTTTTTATTTTAATCCTTACTTGTAATTGATTTCATCATTTTTAACTTTTTGTATTTTTATCTTATAAATATATTGGGTGAAGGCTTTATTATATCAGGTTTGTTCCTAAAAAGGTTTTGACTATGTTTCTTTAATGTGTTGGCTTTGCAGGCTCAAAGAACTCAACCAAGAGGGCCAATTAGAGCATTGCATTATCATTAGTTTGTATATTTTGACATCTTACTTTTGCAATAAAGAACGGTTAAATACATGATTTAACATGATTAAGGTAGTTTGTATATTTTTCATCTTGTTTAGTCTAAAAATGAAACTTTTTTCATCATTGGTCCTTATAATATCAAGTTTCATCACATGGACTTCCTGATTACGGTGATTATTGTCCTTATTATAAGGTTCTATATAGATTTTGTTCAATATTTTAAGGTTTCGAGTACCTAAATCAATATGAATCCTTGAATTACATATCATCGTTAAAAATGTTTTAATTTGTGATCAAACTTGGTTTAAAATCACAATGAACAAGTTGACACCTGAGTATTTTGGTCTTCTCAAAAGCCTATTTATCGACTTTTGAATCATAACACCTGATATTCTAAAGATTTATTTTTATAAACTATTATTTATATATTTTAGCATTTTACTTAGTAGGACATTAAATTAATAAAGGAATTAAGGAAAACGAAAAAAAAAAAAAAAGAGGACGATAAACAGTACAAGTGGTTTGGGTATGTATAAATGGAAGTAATAACCATTTAGGGGGTGTTTGGCAAAAAAAACTTATTGCTTATTAGTTTATTAGCTTATAAGTTAATAAGTAAGTGTATGGTAACTTATGAAAAAATGACGTATTAGAGGTTCTCCACCGGAATAAGTTACTTTAATCCAAACACTTTTTTAACTTATAGTGATGTGGAACCTAATTAGTTGTTTTAAAAAAAGCTTAGCCAAACACCCCCTTAATATGGTATGATAATGCTCTTGAAAAATAGATGTCATTTAATATTCATTTCTTGAAGTGAACGCAAAATGGTTTTAACTATAAAGAGATCAAATTATTCGCCGCCCGCCGCTTTGCGCGGGTAGACGGCTAGTGTATATATATATATATATATATATATATATATATATATATATATATATATATATATATATATATATCTTTACTATCTTATAAAACAAATCCCACTATTTCTAAAATAGGTTGAATAAAATAATAATATTTTTTTAAGACGTCCAAATCATTAAGCTAATTGTATAACTAATCACTAATAAAATAATATTAAAATTTAAACAAACTCCTATTAATCTTCTCTTCCAAGGTTTTGACTATATCTTTTTTCATCCAAATAAATACTCAACACCCTATAATTTGGTCATTTCATGAATTTTCTTTATTTTTAATATGACATGTTTACTAAAACAAACTAATGATTGAATTGAAAATAATCATTCTCCATCGAAAAGAAATTAATTGTCGAAACAAAGTATTTGTCGTCCGCCGCTTTGCGCGGGTAAATGGATAGTATATATATATATATATATATATATATATATATATATATATATATATATATATATATATATATATATATATATATATATATGGAAAAGTGAATATACCCTTAGGGTATATAAGCTTAGGTACCCAAACTCACCATACTATGTCGTTTTGTATCATTTATATATATTGTAATTGTCTAATGTTCTTATAATTCAACTTCTAACTTGATTTATTTCAAAGATTTTTATAAATTTCGCATTTATCTTCCTCTTACATAATTTTCATTTTCAACTATAATATATATAACTTAGTAGGTGTTCGTCAAAAAATTTGATGTAAGAGGAAGATAATATTGAAAATTTGAAAATCTTAAAAATAAATCAAGTTAAGGATTGAAGTTTAAGAACATTATAATAAATATATATCAAACAAAACGACGTATTATGGTGAGTTTGAGTACCTAAGCTTATATACCCTTAAGGGTATATTCACTTTTTCCATATATATATATATATATATATATATATATATATATATATATATATATATATATATATATATATATATATATATATATATATATATATATATATACATTACACATTTAAATTTAAATTTCACATTGTAATCCCATTAATTCAGAACGTCTCCTTCAATAAATAGAATCCCATAAATCTCGGTCCATTCAATTCTCAAATATTTCAAATATGATTCTTCCATCTGCATTTCTCCCCGTCCCTAAATCACATGTTTTCATTTATTTTCATTTGGGTCAAAAGTTATTCAAATGTGACATCATGTGCTCTTTCTAAGAAAATATTTTATCTGAAAAATGTAATGTCTATTAAAGGATTTTACATTCAATTATTGCATTCAAACGATTTCTTTGTTTATGTGTATATGTTTGTATTTTTGTCATTGTTGTGGCAATTTGTATGTAAAATAAAGGAAAGTCATCAAGTTTATACCAATGTACTTTCAAAGTGTCCTACTCTAAAACATCTTATAATTTCAATTCCCGCTCAAACTATCCTATACCTCTTTCTAACTCTATTTCTAGAAAGAATCATATTCAAAATTTTGCTATTACATGAAATTTGTCTAGTCTTTTTGTCCTATATATCTCAAAATCAAAGATTATAAAGTTACATAACAATCAAATAACTCTATTAATTAATAAATTATTGAAAATAAAAGATTAATAATTGTGATTTTTAAATATCAAAATCCATTTAATTTTATAACTATGATTCTCACGAGTTATAACATATTGTTTGTGTGTGTGTGTGTAAATAAGATAATAACCTTCAATCTCAAATATGTAACATCGATTTTTTTGTTGAATACTTGAATTGGAATTTCCCACATTCGCAAACGAACTCATTTGGAATCGGAATTTCTTCATTGTTCATGAAATTTGAATCAGAGTTCTAGACTCGCAGTCACAGTCGACATTGAGGGACTCGGAATCGGTACTCACAATTCCCAATCAGATTTTCGGAAATCAAAATCAAAATGTGAAATTGATCAGACATAGGATGTCGCATCTGAAGTCGGAAGTTTTTGAAATTGGAACATATATTCTAATCGGAACAGTTTGTGTCTTGATTATCGGTATTACAAAGAAATTTGGAATCGGGATTTCAAGGTTTCAAAATTGAAATCGGAATTTTTGTTGGAATGAAATCAAAATCGGAATTGCACGCTTCAAAGTCGAAATCGAAAGTATATGATGATTTGGAATTGAAATCGGATTTCAAGGTTTCAAAATTTAAATCAGAATTTTTGTTGGAATGAAATCAAAATCGGAATTGCACGCTTCAAAGTCGAAATCGGAAGTATATGATGATTTGGAATTGATAACTTGAATCGGAAGTATCATGTTTTCAACATTTTTAAAAAAGTTAACTTGTATGCATTCCAACTGTTTGATGAAATGCATAAACTAAATTACCACGTTATATTCACTTATGATTTCTCACCAGAATCAGTATATGATTATTAAAAACACAAAACAAGTATGCAAGTCTGTATGTTATTCATATTGAATAACATATAAAAATTATATATATTTGTGAAACCACCTTGTAATATTTATATGTGAATATATTGTGTAATATTCATAACTGAATATATCATCTAATATTCACAAGTGAATACAATATGTAATATTCACATTTGAAAATATCATCTAATATTCATAAGTAAGTATACCATCTAATATTCACAAATGAATATATACTATGTAATATTCACAAGTGAATGTATCGTCTAATATTTATATATGAATATATTATGTTTATTATATACTATATTCATATATGAGTGATACTTAAACTGAAAAAAAAAAATTAATCATATATTTTTAATCATAAGTGAATAACGAATGTACTTTAGTAAAAATCTGATTCATTTTTATTCACTTATGAATAACGATAACTGAGAATATAAAAAAAAATATTTTTTTTATTTTATCTTAAAACTATATCAATATGGATGTCTATTTGTAGAGAATAAAAAATCATGAATTTTGGTATATTTAAAATCATTTTTTTATAAAACTAGCTTCTTAAAAATAAAAAAAAAAAACGAAAAGCCTATGTTTTTGTATATATTAAGGTAATGATTAACATAATTTAAGGAAACATGTTTTGTTGTAAAACAGATGTCTATTCCTTTCCCATTTCCGTTGGTACGACTGAGCCTTTTGTGGCAAAAATAAATGAGTGACTAAGAATGATTCCCTTATTTTCAACTTTTTTTCTTAATTGAACCCTCCCACCCTCTCTCTCTCTCTCTCTCTCTCTCTCTCTCTCTATATATATATATATATATATATATATATATATATATATATATATATATATCCGGTAAGAAATTTAGAGTCAAGATCAAATAAGAAGGAAACTTTAGTAGGAAGGTAAGAAAATTTTTTTATACATATTTTCTTAGCAAAAAAATGAAATGAATCATTATATGAATCATATGTAAGATGATTCACAAGAAAAAATTCTGAAAAAAAAACATTTTCATGATTCATTTTATGTAAATTAAGAAAATAATTCACTTTTTGACAATTTTGGTGAATATCAACAAATTCATCATAAAAATGAATCATCAAAATGTTTTTTTGCGATTTTTTTTGGTGAATCATGTTCTTATTGATTCATTTGTTTTGTTCGCCAAAAAATAAGCCGAAAAAAATTTTCTTACTCTCTCTTTCTCTCTCTCTCTCTCTGTATATATATATATATATATATATATATATATATATATATATATATATATATATATATATATATATATATATATATACTAGGTTATAACCCGTGATAATCACGGTTATAAAAATAAATAATTTTTTATAAGAAAAAATCATAATTAATTATTAATCAGTTATAGTAAATGATTGAATATAAAAGACTTATCACCATCCTTGGTGATTTTATTACAATTTTTAGGGTTATCAATATTGAAACTTTAAAAAACAAAAAAATAATCATAGATTTGCAAAATATTATTCTTAAAGATAGATAGAAATTATGTATGTAAGTGTATAATGGTTAATTAAATTAGCATGTAAAATGGTTTAAATCTAGAAACAACATTCTATATATCTAAATTTAAAAATAGAGTGTGTTTTTACTTAGTAAATAAAAGATATTATATGAAATAAAATTGTATAAAATCTAACTACAACCATCATAAAACACATTTTAGCCCTTTTAGTAATTTGGTTTTCAAAAAATAAAGACAAAAATCAATATTGTTCCATAGTATAGGGTAGTTTATGTAAAGTGAGTACTTGTTATTAAAAATGAGTCGGGACTATACTGGGAGAGTGACACGTGGCCTTATTCTACTTATTTATTAGGATAGGGTATAAACACGGAAAAAATATATAAGAAACGATAAACACATAAATGTAAAGTAAGATGGACCAAAAAAAATCCCTAAAACTACAACCACTATGCCCTTATTATAAAAGGACCGTTATACCCCTGGACTGATACAAACTGGAATTACAGAAATACTTATCCCCAGTACCAATTCAAAAAACAGAATAATTTGATATTGTGACACACAACAACAAACACAATCAAAAGGAATAGAAATAACATAAAATAAAATTTGTATGTTGCTATTCATTGTTAGTTATGTATTTTGTTTGAAACAAAATAAGAAGGGATGTTATAAAACTTGCTGGTATAACTAAAAACTAAATTTTTGTTTCTTGGAAAAACAGTTAAAAATCGATGTTTTATAAACTTCATTACTAAATGTATACATCTTTGTAAGTATCGATGAATGTTGTGAAAGTCGAACTGAATTATTCATCGATACTTACAAAGACAATCTGATTTATACATAAGAAAAAAACAACAAAAGAATCGAATAGGGGCAATATAGTATGGAAAAGCTAACCTGGTGTAATATCCGAATATCTATGTGTAAGTTGAATATATGTAAAAAAAATTTGTTGATATAACAATGAAAACCTATATAATGGGAATAGATATGGAATGAGCTTAATTTTAGGGATTTTTCTGAAACACAACAGAATTTTATATTTTATATATTGAAACGAAAAAAACTTAAACATTTTAAATAATACATACTAAAATGATTTCTATGTAGTACAATTATAGCATATCTTAAATAATAGTTTTACATTATTTATCCATATACAAATTTTTGTAAAAAAATATTTGTATTTTTGTAATTTAATATATTCAGTGTTACGTTATTGATCACTATAATAATGTTTGTAAAAGAATATTGACATTTTTGTAAAGTAATAACTAAACAGGATTTAAAAAAATTCTAGTGTTTGCTATTTAGTACAAATATAGGAAATAAAATATATGCACCAAAGAAAACAATATTTGAATATTAATTTACACATATTAGTTTTATGGAAAAGTTACATAAATGGTCCCTAGATCATATGCTTTTAGATAATTGGTCATTTTAGTATAAATAAGATTACAAAAAAAAGTGTTTGAAAATGGTTCCATATCTGTAAATTAATATATGCAATTATTGAATATATATAAATACATACGAAAATTGTTCCTATTTAGTAGAAAAACAACAAATAAGATAACAAAAAAAAATTGTTTGAAAATTTCTTCAAACATAACAGTTTTATGGAACAGTTTCAACATAATTAGTAATTTTGGTATACTAATTCATTGTCAAATGTAAATAACGTAAACAATAAAACTGTATAGTTGTTAAATAGGAAGAATTCAGTACATAAACATCAAAACTATGAAAAAAAATATACAACTATCGAATTTTTACAAATGAATGAATTTAGATTGCTAACCTTGTGTAGTTGTTCTTGTCCTGGAGGATGAATATGCAGCAAACGATCAGAAAATCAAGGATTGAATAATTTATGTTACCAACTATGTTATCAACTGAAGAAGCATACTGTTTGTTAAGCTTTCTCTGAATCCAAATGGTGAAGCCTACTGTTTGTTAAGTTTTCTCCGAAGCAGAATGGTGAAGACTGAAGAAAATAGAAGCGTAAAGAATGAAAAGTGGTATATATCTCGGTATGCATTTATTTGGTGCTGATTTTTTTGGGATTTATTGACTGGATATTAATTAGCTTCCCATTATAATAAACAATCTGCCATATTTTATTGGATTGGATATGAACGAATTTGAAATTTGAAATTATTATTTCTGCATATTAATTTCAATTATTATTTGCAAATCTTTCATCTATATTTCCGTTTCTTGAATGTATTGGATTTGATTTGATCTGTGCAGAAATTTTCGGGGGGCAGAATCGTAAATGTAGATGAAGAAAAGAAGCGGGAAAACACAATTTAGGGGGGGCTGGGAGAGTGACACGTGGCCTTATTCTACTTATTTATTAGGATAGGGGATATATATATATATATATATATATATATATATATATATATATATATATATATATATATATACATATGTGGTTAGGTTCATGTGAGACGGCCTAATTTTGTGAGACCGTGAGACGCAATCCTAGCGACTCATTTATTAGATAAAACAAAAACATTTTTAAAATGCAAAATAATTGAAATTTTTTGAGATTTTTTGAAATTTTTTTTCCAATAGTATTTTCGAAATATATATTTTCCAAAAAAAATAGAAAAAATACCAAAAAAATAAAAAATAAATACATTTTTTTACATATTTTAGTAGAATATTTAGAATATTCTACACATCTGTCAACTCTAGTAGAATATTCTAAACATTCTAAAAATCATATTACAATATCTATAGTGTAATATTCTATTAGAATATTTCACGTATTTAAAAAAACAGTAATTTTTTTTTATTTATTTATATCTTTTTTATTTTGCTTTAGTTAAATAAAGTTCCGGAAATAATAATTAAAGAAAGAATTTTTGTATTTTTCCTTTCATTTTGCAATTTAAAATTATTTTTATATTTGGTCTCATGGTCTCACAAAATTAGCATGGTCTCAAATAAATCTGAACCTCTCTGTCTGTCTATCTGTCTCTCTCTCTCTCTCTCTCTATATATATATATATATATATATATATATATATATATATATATATATATATATATATATATATATATATATATATATATATATAGGGTGAGGTTCAATAGAAAACCATAATTAACCAAGGAACCAAGGAACCAATCTTTTTTTTTGAACTTTTAGAACTTATCTGTTATAAAAATAAATAAATAAATAAATAAAAATACAGAAATTTATAACTTTTTATCCTTTTTCTAATTATGTGAATCTTTGAAAAATTCACAACATGAATCCGGATTTACACGGTGAATCCGAAAAATATTTTTCACATTCACAATGTTAATATATAAATTTAGATATTTTTAGATTTTTTTTCGATAAAGAATAAGCTCTAGAAATTGAAAAAAAAAGATTTGGTTCCTTGAAGAACCAATAATTATGGTTCTCTATTGAACTTTTCTATATATATATATATATATATATATATATATATATATATATATATATATATATATACACACACACACACACTAGCCGTTTACCCGCACCAAGCGACGGGTGCGATAAGGGTGGTTGAATGCTGAAAGATGAATTAAACCCTAGAAATGGAAACGTCAGTGATATATATCCAAGATTTGTGAACAGAAATTGCGAGATTTGGGGAAATACGGAGATAAGGAATGAACCGGGTTAAAATAGCCTAACAATAGGGGATAAGAGATTTGACATTTTCAACTGTTGACCATATGTAGTCTACTCTTTTTGTAATGCATAAATTGATTGTACAAATGCATTGTATGTTTGTACGACTTAAAATTCAGCATTCGACCAAAAATGCTTTATAAGGTAATATATATATATATATATATATATATATATATATATATATATATATATATATATATATATATATATATATATATATATATATATATATATATATATATATATATATATATATATATATATGGTGCGCATGTATTTGAATTTTGGTGTGATTTAAAAAATAGATTTTGTTGCGATTAAAATAATCATGGGCTCCAACTATTTTGATTTTGGTTTTAAAGAAAATTGATGTATTCTCAGTTTGGTGTTGATTTTATAATTTTTTTGCAAATAATTTTTATTGAGGTCGGAGATAAATATGGTGTTATTGGTGTAATTGACATAACTAAAAAATGGTAAATTGTATCGTTTGGACGTACAACTTGTTTCATTACCGGTCATGTGGAGTTAAGTTACAGAACAAATGTGCCGTCATTTGTACTAGGGTGAGAAAAAACCGCACCACAACTAAAATTAACCGTAAAAACCGCATAAACCGCAACCGCAATAAAAACCAACGATGAGGTTTTCTGTTTTTCAAAAACCGCAAATTTGCGATGCGGTGTGTTTATTAGTTTCCAAAAACCGCGAAAAAACCGCGCCGCACCACATATATTATATACAATTTTTTTTATCAATTATTAATATATTAAATATTAAAAATAAGACATGCTTCATGAATGAAAGATGAATAAAATACTAGAAGACAAAAGTATGGTTTTTTGTTATGTTTAACTTTGAAAAGTGATGAAATTATATAATTTTAAGAAATTTATTGTTAATTACTATTGATTTGACATTTTTAAGATATTAATTGTTTGTTATTTAAGTTAATTGTCTTATACATTATGTTTTTTTTTTATTATTACAAGTAATATGTTTGAACTTTTAAAACCGTTTGAGCTTTAAACTGTGGTTAAAAACCACATAAAATAACCACACAAAATCCATGCGGTTAATAACCGCAACACAGAAAAAACAAAACCGCACCGCAAAAATAACCACCTAACCGCACCGCAAAAATAACTGCACCAAACGGTTTTGAAAATGGATTAACCGCATTTGCAGTTAGTGGTGAAGTTTCAGCTAATAACCGCACCGAACCGCACAATGCTCACCCCTAATTGAACCACAAACGCCCTTTTATGGAATTATGCATCGTAACTGCTATACTCCTAATATATTTGATATATTTATGTAAAGGATAATTGTCTTTATACGATCGAAGATAACTGTGTTTATGCTGCTTCTTAACTATAATAATGGATGTAATTATACTATAAACTCTATAAATAAATACTAATGATACCAATAAAAGTTATTAATTTTCTTTTGAACAATAAAAAGAATTTTAGTAAAAGACAACCATCAGCAAGATGCTAGTTGAAAACAACATTATAAACATTTTTGGATCTATGCACTAGAGATTCATTTGTGACTATATAATGAAATATTCACATGTGAAACTTATAAGATTCACATTTAATTATATCACATAAGATTCACATGTGATTATATCATGTAATCTTCATATATGACTATCCATGTGTGATTATGTTCACAAGTGATTATATCATGAAAGATTCATACTTGATTATATTATGTGCATATCAACATATGTATATATCATATAAGATTCACATGTAATTATATCATGAAAGATTCACATGTGATTATATCATGTAATCTTCATATATGACTATTTACGTGTGATTATATTCACAAGTTATTCATCATGAAAGATTCATACATGATTATATCATGTGCATATCGACATATGTATATATCATATAAGATTCATATGTTATTATATCATGAAAGATTCACATGTGATTATATCATGTAAGATTTTTATCATGTAACATTTACATGTGATTTTATCATGAAAGATTCAACTGTGAAATTTAATGTGTTTATATCATATGATATTCATATGTGATTTTATCATGAAATATTCAAACATGAAATTGAAGATTCTAATGATAGTTTTTATACCATATTTATCCCTTTAACACATATCGCAAATTAGTTTTTATAATAGCAGCCTACTTCTTTTAAATAAAATATAAAAAGAGAGTAAGTTCACCTCTTGAGGCTTTCAATAAGGAGCATATAGCCGGAAAAGTGGATACGATTCGATTGATATCGAAATATCACTTGCATTGATTGAAACAAGATTTGGAGCAACATCTATAACCACAAATCCAACCAAACTAGGCAACATTTTCTTTGTAGACACATGCATTGCAATTGAACCTCCAATTTTACATGTGATGTTCAATTTAAGTTTAAAATAAAATGATAATGTTTCTGTATTATTTTATTTTTCGTTTCCATTACCAATTAAAAGTAGCAACATTAGGTGTTTAAAATGAATCAGAAACCTATGGCCAATAAGCACGATTACTGGTAGAGCATCTCCATACATTTTCTTCAAAAGAACTTGAAAATCACTAAATAGAGTTTGCAATACGCAAAGATACACTTCACACTATGAAAACATATGATATAAGGAGTTTTATGATGAAAAAAGTGATTCGAAGATGTAGTTTAAACTTGCAAAAATTCAATTCATCATCATCATCAGTTTGACTTCCAAAAAATTCCCAAATCCTATATAACAACTAATCAACTAGAAATTAGAGGAAATCAAAATAGAAAAACTGAAAAACACAAGGAAACGAAGTCAAGGAATAAACTTACTTGATACAACAAACAAGAGTAGTGGTTGAGCTAGAGAGATGGGAAATCAACAGTAGTGTGGATTTCTTAATCAGAACTTATGAATTACAAATAAAAGATGTCAATTATAAATTTGCTTACAGCTGGGTCATCCAGATGAACTCAACCTAATTCAAGCTACTAGAGGATGAATCATACACTGGGAAGGTGCTTGAGTTCTCAATGTTCTGGCCATGTCTAGAGCCATCAATAAGTTTAAATTACTTTCCATATCATTCAAAATATCAAATTCTTAATTATCATGTTGATTTTATAAGGCAGAAATTATCTAAAAGCTTACGTGAGTTTCAAGCCAAAATTAATGATTGTAGAACGGGTGCCAAAGATAAATGTTTAAGTATTACGAGTGGCAAACATATGTGGAATTGTGAGAATGTGTTTGAAAGGGAAGAGACCTACGACGAACATGAAGAATCTACTGGACAACGAAGAGTCAGAGTCGAAGAACTATGACAGAGCTTGCACTGATACATAGATGCTACTGAAAAAGTTGGCGTTGTCACGACGGAGCAAGGATCATGTGAGTGTTGTGGTTGTCGATAACCACTATATGTGTGTGAGTTTGATTAATGGAAAACTATTTTTGTAGGACCCGACGATGGATACTCCAGCGATCCACCACTGAACAACATAGGGATTCGACGATCTACATCTACAATCGAAGATGAACACGAAGGATGTCGATCTCTTGGTTGGTGGATTCAACATTGTTGATCTGAAGATTAAGGACATTGGATTGGTCGTTGTCGTTGAGGGGGGGGGGGATCGATGAAGGGATGAGGGAAGCAACCGATGCAGAGGTAAGAGAAGTTGAGGATAATACGCTAGAAAGAGAAAGTAATCTAGGGAATATTTATAAATTGGTAATATAAATTAAGTTATTAAATTACAATTCTGCCACTTTTAATCTAAACCACTAGTTCTTTTGATTTAACGGTCCACGTTTAGTTCTTGGGTTCTCATGAAACTATGAGTTCTCAAATGATGATACATACATACAAACACACACACACACACACACACACATATATATATATATATATATATATATATATATATATATATATATATATATATATATATATTCCTATTATAATAAAATAATAGTTTATGTCGACACATGTTAATTTTATAGAGCTTCTCATCTTTTATGTGGAACGTGTCAATTTTATGGAGCTTCTCATCTTTTTTTTTACCTCCTATTGAAATTAATTCTTAAATTACAATTACACATTTAAATCTAAATTTCACATTGTAATCCCTCTAATTCAGGCATCAAAGTTTAATTTCAATTTCATAATCCTAGTAAATGTCTCCTTGATTTTATTGAATCCTATAAATCTGGGTCCATTCAATTCTCATATTTTCAATTATGATTCCTTCATCTTTGTTTCTCCTAATACCTAAATAGCCTCTTCCAAAAACCAGAAACTACACAAGTTTTATCGATGTGCTTCATTCTTCCACCTACATTGGCCCTCTCAGCCCTAAGCTCCATGTTTGTTCTTCAACATTTGTCCTCTTCCAAGGTACTATACTCTGTATGTACAATGTATACTCTCATTTCTTGATTATCCACATTATGATGAATGGATGTGCAAAAAGATTAAGTTATTTCCATGTCCTACAATCGAAGTCTTGTAAACATCAATTCCGCTAACTTCGTCTCCTACATCTCCATGAGTGTTGTTTTCCTATGCGTTATGGACGTTTTCACCATCTTAAGCTATTACACAAACATAAGATCATGATTATTTGATTAACAGTCAAAGAGAGTGATTTTGTATAAGGTTTCTGCATTCCAGGTTTAGATGAAAGAGGAGTTGTTTTTTACTATTATTGTTTCAATGATTATAATTCTACTATGATCTTTTAGATGTTAAATGATTTTTATTTTATTTAGGAGATGTATGTCTCTTTTCTTGGTTAACATCCCAAAATTCAGGATCAAAAATTTCATTTTTAATATAGCAATTTGTAAAACAATTTGTAGAAAACATCATCAAGTTAATTCATTTCACAAAATCCATAGATCATAAGTCTCAAATCATGTCATAACATAGTAACAATGTCAGAGTACAAATCCCAAGAATCTCATATGCAGAAATCGTGTGTGTGATGCACTGCTACCGTACCGGCTCCTTTACCTTCGAAGAAGAAGGACCTGAAACCAAAAACTGAAACTGTAAGCACAAAGCTTAGTGAGTTCCTCCCATCATACAACATACCATACAGTAAACATACTGGAAGGCATATTTGGGTGCCCGACCTACCCGACTGAGCAGATTTAGGTGCTCAATCTACCGTTGTCAGGCATACCGGGGTGCCCGACCTACCCCTTGTCAATCATATATGGGTGCTCGACTAACCCTGCCAGGCATATCTTCGTGCCTGACATACCCTCTGGTTATTTCAACCGACTACGAGGACTATTTCACCCCTACAACTACCACATTATAACATATCATATCATACTGTCAGCCATATCTGGGTGCCTGACCTACCCTACCGGTGTATCTCAATCGGGTCCGGGGACTAGTCCCCTCGTACCAATATCACATAACAACATAACGTACTAACTCAAATCGCAGAACAGATAGTGGCATACCAGACAATTATCACAAAGACAATCATCTCTACTATACTTAATCTATTAGTGGGCCGAAATTGGTGTCTTAGACCTACTTCTACTGGAAGGTAACTCACGTTAATGTCGTGAAGTAGCTGAACTGTCCTCGGTGCTGGGATCGACTCCTCTCAAACTCCTACACATAACAATCACTTTAAATTAATCTTTCATACTCATAACCCCTTTAAGGGGACTATGGTCATGGTCAAAGTCAAAGTCAACATCCTGGTTGACACAATTCGCCGAGTTGGTCCATCAACTCGTCGAGTTCCATAATCCATAAAACCTTGAAATCTCGATCTTACTTGTCGAGTTCTTTCATGAACTCATCGATTTCTCCCTTCTAACGTGGTCGGGACCTTTTATTCATAACTTGTCGAGTTCCTTGTTGAAATCGTCGAGTTCTCCTTCATATCAGTCAGGACATTTTGCTCTCAACTCACCGAGTTCATCCTTGGACTCGTCGAGTTATTTGATCTATAAATCCATAAACACGTCCAACTCGCTAAGTCATCTTCTAGACTCAACAGGTTTGCCCAATAATAGAAAAGGTTGGGGAACCACGACCCAACTTACCGAGTCATATGAACGACTCGTCGAGTCCTCCAAATTCCAAATCTATCCAGTCAATTTCATTCGGGCTTAATGCATCCAAAACGTAGATCTGGCCTCCTAGGGTCGATATTGATGGGTTTTATACAAACAATCCTATGTGTACATGCAACCCTAGCATTGGATTTATGTTTTCACTATTAGATACACAACATTATGAACACATAATAAAACCCTAAAGATGATTGCTATTTTCGAAGTTAACCAAGAAGGTTAGATTACATACCTCTTGTTGTTATATTGTAATAACAACTTGAATCTTCAAAACCTAAGTCTTGAAAGCAAGCACCACAAGTGTAATGCCTCTAATGGCTCACAAACACCAAGAGCAAATGGAGAAGATATAAAGAGAGAGGAGAGGTATAAAATTTTGTCCCTAAGAAGCCTTGGGAAGGTATGGACGAAATCATGAGCCAAAGGGGTGTTTATATAGGTTTAGAGATAGGGTTTCAGTCCTTATCCTTATCTAGTTGCTTGCCCACCAAGCAACCCATAGGATAAGCCTTGAATCCTTATCATGGACGGATTCTAAGGCCTTATCACCTTAAATTCGTCCAACCTATCCTTAGGATAATCCTTACCCTATTTTGTAACTATCATATAATTACAATTCAGCCCCTCTAGTTTAATTAATTACACTTGATCACAAAATTAATTCCTAATTAATTATTGACCAATATTAATTAAACAAATATGATTTCTCCTTTAATATATTATTCTATAACATATTAATAAATCATAATAACCTCTCTCTCTCTCTATTATTTCTCCAGTCAAGTTGCTTTGGTGAAGGCAACCCAAAAGGACCATGCACAATCGGGTCAAGTATTTACCAATTATGGTTACTGGCTTAGACACTAATCCAACAGTCTGCCACTTGGATAAGTCTAGTAACTACAAATGTAAGTACACCTCGATTTGCAATCGTAGCTCTCAAAGACGCTGTCAAACTCTGATCTTATCAGTAACCTGTCCTTCAGATAAGGGATCATATATTCCTCCATTCTAGATATCGTATAGACACGAGACATGGATTAAAATCATTCTCTCAGTCTATGTGTTGTTTCTCGATTTCCGATTTACGACGACTGACTAATTGAACAAATCAAATCAGCCCTAGCTCGGCCGAGCATTTACGTTTGTCATCACTAAATCATCGAGGGGCCCACATATATCGCTTTTATCCCACTTTGGGTAAAAGGAATGGATAAACTTCGACTCAATGTTTGCTTGCACTCACTCACCAAATCACACACAACAATAATTTTTATAACACAGAGTTACCGGTGCGTTTACATATTATCAATGTGCAACCGATTCACAAGATACAACTCACACATCTCGGTTTCAAGAATACAAGATATTATCGTCTCACCAATCGCTCGTGATAAAATCCATGAAGCGATCCAAGTGAACGTGGGTTTAATCCAATGCTCAAAATCATATTCATAAACACTCATGAACGTTGCAGCAAACCTTTGCTATGTCTAATACGCTCTAGACAATCTACAAACCAATTCATGACAGTCTTCATTCATACTTACTTCCAACGTATGACTGACTGTGGTCCGTTTGAATAATTCAATTATTCTTAATAAACTCAATTATTCTGGAAGTCAAAACATGCAAAGTGAAACACAAAGGTGATACTAATCCTATATGGTCCCAAACCCTTGAGTATAAATAAAACACCTTTATTTAATCACCATATTGATTACTCATTATCTATTGTTTTAACGTTTCAGATAATCAACTTTATAACTTTAGTTATAACCACAATTGTCCCATGCTCCAAGCATGCACACTTTGGTTTTCAATGGTCTAGTACTTTGTGAAATAGATCAAGTGAACACATTTTCAATCATTCTCATTTCACAAATCCCAATTCTTTATCATAAGCACAAGAATATCAAATTCTTGTCACTTATAGAATATGTCAAATTCTAATATTTTATGCAATGATCCTCTTGTGAAGTTACAACACAAAATCACAAAGACTCGGCTATCGAAATCACAAGGTACTCTATCAAAATAGTTACAAAACTATTCTATAGATGTGATGTCTCTCACTCAAAGTACATTCCTTGAACATCCTTTTGCATAAAAAAAATTCTAATCTAGACATAAATTCTTAATTTACAACTCCCATTTATGGAAACATTTCCATATTTACTATGTGACAACTCATTCTTAATATAATCTTATCTATTCATAATGATGTCGATATGGTCCAATCAATGCCATACTTCCAACTACTCACAAGCGACCAATCCTCAGCGAGCTTTGGATTGTCCTTTGATATTTGTTTAATTATCTTAGTCAAAACCGATTCTTGTCCTTTTTGCCTCTTAATGCACTAGACATTTGGAAAAATTTAGAATGGTCAAATATTATAGCATTTGCAATCGATCCTATACTCGAAGCGTATGGGACACGATGCATAATATCTTACATGAAGATACGATACTCTATCAATCTTCTGCCATAACATTTTATGTGTCACATTCTTACAATTTGAACTATGAAGAGGGATACCGTAATCATAATCAAAATTTTAAGAACACACTATGTATCCTTTGACTAAATTTATTAAAATTTCTCAATCTAAGCTTTAGATCTTGAAACGAAGTACAATATTCTCTCCCTTAATTATAGCAAAACAATTTTTCAACCCTTACGACATTGCAAAGTTCAACACTTGTTTTTCTATAATTAATATTGCTAACTTGCAATACTTACCATAATAATCATGCTCCCACTTACATGATGATTATTTCTTTACCAGCATAACACTTATGCTCCCACTAGCTTTGACATGTATTCAGAAATCAGCTGAACTTTAAGAAAACAATTTCTCAAGTTCATATTTCTAATACTAGATGCTTCGATAAGACTCTATCTAAGCTTCTTAAACTCATACACCTATCCTTGGACAGCTCATATGTATTTGTCTAAACGATTCTAAGACTCATATCAATAAGTCTAAGATGTTCAGAACTATTTGCCATTTCCCACAATTCGAACTATGAAGAGGTATGCCGTAATCAAAGTTGAATTTGAGAAACCGAAATCATATAATGCTATCTTCAAAATCTCTTAGTGAAAGCGTTTCCTTACAATCATTCTTATGGATGAAAGAAACCTTATGACACTTAGATTTTATGGTTTATTTCTTCTCATCCATGTGAATTTGTCATAACAATAATCACAAGATAATGTTAGTGACAAATCCAGACTCTTATGGATAGAACTTGTTCTTCTTAATTTCTTGCCATCAAGGGTCCCACCATTGCTTCCAAGTTATTTAGCAGCTCACCCCTTCATTTCAATGTACTTTCCATTGAACAAGGTGCCTTGCCCTTATACAATCCACTGAGAACTCGTAGAACTCACACGTATAATTAACTCAACTCAGAATGGCACAGAAAACAAAATAGTGTCAGTACGATGGGTTGTAAACCTCAAGTCGTGTGCTAGTGATGAATGATAAGGTCTATTCTTGATTTGTTCTTGAAACCTTTCAAGGCCATTAAGACTCCCACTGACTCCTTGACATATAAGATTCCCTTGTTAAGAAACATTTCTTGACAAACAAATATTCAAGAGTTAGTGCAGCCTTTATCAAGACAAAACTTTTCACATAAATGGTCCTAGTTGGTCTTTGTCTTATCCAAGACATCACAACTTACCAATTTCAAATGTGCGAGAACAAGAAAACCTTTTCCAAGTTCCATATTTGATGAAATTTATAAACCTTCTTAAGATGTGTCACCTAATTCACAATCTTGGAGTATAACTCTAAGACTTGACACTGGAACGAAGTATGATTGACTTCTTGATTTAACCATTTTCACAATTCTCATTTCCTCTTCTTAGACATAAAAATTGTACTAAGAATCACTTAAAGGATCAATTTGAGATATGGTTCTTAATCATTAAGTCATATCATAAAACACAATAAAAGGTACTCTCCCTTCTTCTTAGAACAGAGAAACTTTTATCTTTCTGCCTACTTGATTCTTCTTATTCGTTCTGCTATTGATTGAAACTCATTTAATCAATTATACTTAATCTTATAAGTGTAACCATATTTACTAAACCTTTAGTAAATTATAATGAATATCTTGTCACTCTTGTGGTGGACTTGATCAACACACAACTTTGTGTACTTGATCTCATAGTCCTTCACTTGATACTTTGTCAACGACTAGTCTAAATTTCCCAAATGTGGTAGTTTTCACTCATCATACAATACTTGTTGCACGATTCCAAGTTCCTATCCACTTGAAACTTGCGCGATGAGAAACTCTCCCTATTTGGTAAACTTTTGACACTTCCACAAGTAACCTAATTAAGAATCAAATCCATTTTGCTAATAGTAGAAGTACACAAACATCAATTTTTCATATATGCCATTGCAAGGATAATCAAATAAGATAAAATCCAAAATTTATTTTATTTATCAAAACAGCGGAAAACATGTCCTTACAATGCAAAATTCAAATGAAAAACTATGTATTCAAATACTCCTAAAAAATCTATCATAACTTTCTAAGCTCAAAATCTGGTCTTCAAATCCATGCGATCGTAATCCATTTCTTCGTGATCAGACTCATCTTGCTGTTCCATCAACTTTCCTTTCTTTTCTTTGATCCTGCAAACATGCAAATGTAATCTGATCACATTATGTATAAAGAATAGGAATTTAATGGGGTTAGATAGTGGATTTTGTACCTGAAGCAGAGCCACACTTCTTGACTCTTCCATCTCTTAGATTCTTCAGTTCCTTTGGGCAGCTTTGTATCCATTTCCCTTTCCCTTGGCAGCAGAAACATGTGGCCTCTCCTAGAGCGTCCACGGAAGCATGGTTGGTTGATTGACTAGACAAATATGCTCCATTACTTCGCCAAATCATTTCTGATTCAACGGTAACAAGCATGTAAGTTAAGTCGATGAGGGTCGCGTCAATTTTCATCATATGATACTCTCTTATGAACTTATCATATGATTTAGGGAGTGACTGAAGAACCCAGTCTACAGCCAACTTATTGGGGAAAGACGCACCCAACATAATCAACCTATCAATGTGTGATTTCATCCCTAGGACGTGAGCACACACGCGTTTACCATCTTCATGTTTCATTGCCAATAGGGTTTTGGTGATCTTGAACCTTTCAAATCTTCGATCTTGTCGGTCGGGGAGAACAACAGGAGGAGGAGGAGGAAGTGAAGCATGATTTCTTGTTCCTCGATAGAATCGTGGAATATCATCTTCATGTGGAAAGCTTGTTCCACGAGATTTTAGAAGACCATAGTTGTCATACTTTGACATCTCTAAAACGGGAGAAAACAAATTCAAGTTAGTTGATTGATTGAGTCCTTAATAAATCACCCAAATGAGATATTAAGACTAGGACCCAACACAATACGCCACAACCTAGAAAAGGGATGCCGTAATCTAGTTGCAGAATATTTGAAGGTAAGTGAATGACGATTCACTAATTTTCCACCATCAAAAACGAAAAAGAAATTTAAGTTTGAAATTTATGAAAACTCCTAGATTCTTTGAGATTCATTGAACATTTCAATGGCATGTTTAAATCTCGATATGCCCCTCTAGTTTGTGAATGGGATGCCGAGGATCACAAAGTGGGTGTGAATAACCATGCAAACTTACATGGTGCCCCCACATGTTACAGTCATCTATTCGATGTGCTGTTAAACCACACACGCTCCACCGAACTATGACAAACATTGAGTCACCCTTTGCTACCTTCGCTTAGAACCATTTAGTGTGCTGGTAAACCACACACGCTCCACTAACGTCTTCGCAAGGGTACAAAGTGTAATTTCATGGAATTGCATCAATTCACTTTTGCCTAAGTAACTAAGATTGGGAATTTGTAAAACATTTAGTTACTTTTGTACTTCATTATACTTATAATGGAATGTTTTTGTCCTATCCTATCCGTTCGGCTAACGACTCTCCACTAGTCAAGAGTGCGGTGGGTAAGAGTGGATACTCATTCAATCGCCATTTTATAGGCAATTTCCTTAAACACCCCTTATAGATCAGCTTCGTGAACGAGGCCTACTAACGGTAAGACTGACTTTTACTTATACATATATATATAATGTTAGACTTTTAATGTTATATAAAGTATAGGGTGTGTTTTACATTTTTGAAATACTAGGTGGTCAAATATAACAATTATACTTTTAATTGTAAACCAAAACTTTTATGGATTTATTAAACCTCTTTTAATTATACACCTTAATTAATTAATAAAACCATAAGGGTGTGATTTGAACTTTTCAAAACAATACTAGGGTTTTAGAATTTAACATTCCTAAATTAAACTTTTAATCAACTTTTAAATTCCAAAACTTGAGGGCAAGTTTTGAAACATTTCAAAACATTAGGGTTTAGAATTTAAATATGCATCAAAATTAAACTTTTAATCAAAATTTAAATTCCAAAACTTGAGGGCAAGTTTTGAAACTTTTCAAAACAATTTTGTTTTAATTTCTCTTAAAATTTTCGAATTTATGACATTTAAATTAAAAATTTTTAAATATTAAAACTCTTGATTTAATAATTATCTTGAATTAGACTATTAATTTAATTATTAAATCATAAGGGATTATCTAAATCATGAGGATAATTACCATTTATACATTTAAGATATCCTAATCCCTTAATTAACTTTCTAGATTTCGAAATTATGGTTAGGATAATGCAAAATCTATAATTACCATATATAACAATTAGAGGATAATTACAAGATATGGGATAATCCATATCCCTAAAATTTAGGATCTTATCTTGGGGAGGAGGCAAATTTCGAAAATCAAGGGATTAAAACAAACCCTAGATTTCGAAATTTAAGGGTTTAAGGAAAGGATTTAAAGATCTTATTCAAACTCTTGCAAATTAGGGTTTGCAAACCCTAATCTCGAAAAACCCTAGCCTCCTAGGGTTTATTGGCAATAAACCCTAATATGTCAAGTTCATACAATTGAATAAACTAATTGAAAACAAGTTAACCAAAGTCTCTGATACCACTGATGGGTTTTATACAAACAATCCTATGTGTACATGCAACCCTAGCATTGGATCTATGTTTTCACTATTAGATACACAACATTATGAACACATAATAAAACCCTAAAGATGATTGCTATTTTCTAAATTAACCAAGAAGGTTAGATTACATAACTCTTGTTGTTATATTGTAATAACAACTTGAATCTTCAAACCCTAAGTCTTGAAAGCAAGCACCACAAGTGTCCTCGGTGTTGGGATCGACTCCTCTTAAACTCCTACACATAACAATCTCTTTTAATTAATATTTCATACTCATAACCCTTTTAAGGGGACTATGGTCAATGGTCAAAGTCAAAGTCAACATCCTGGTTGACACAACTCGCCGAGTTGGACCATCAACTCGTCGAGTTCCATAATCCATAAAACCTTGAAATCTCGATTTTACTTGTCGAGTTCTTTCATGAACTCATCGAGTTCTCCCTTCTAACGTGGTCGGGACCTTTTATTCATAACTTGTCGAGTTCCTTGTTGAAATCGTCGAGTTCTCCTTCATATCAGTCAGGACATTTTGTTCTCAACTCACCGAGTTCATCCTTGGACTCGTCGAGTTATTTGATCTATAAATCCATAAACACGTCCAACTCGCTAAGTCATCTTCTAGACTCAACACGTTTGCCCAATAATAGAAAAGGTTGGGGAACCACGACCCAACTTACCGAGTCATACGAACGACTCGTCGGGTCCTCCAAATTCCAAATCTATCCAGTCAATTTCATTCGGGCTTAATGCATCCAAAACGTAGATCTGGCCTCCTAGGGTCGATATTGATGGGTTTTATACAAACAATCCTATGTGTACATGCAACCCTAGCATTGGATCTATGTTTTCACTATTAGATACACAACATTATGAACACATAATAAAACCCTAAAGATGATTGCTATTTTCAAAGTTAACCAAGAAGGTTAGATTACATACCTCTTGTTGTTATATTGTAATAACAATTTGAATCTTCAAATCCTAAGTCTTGAAAGCAAGCACCACACGTGTAATGCCTCTAATGGCTCACAAACACCAAGAGCAAATGGAGAAGATATAAAGAGAGAGGAGAGGTATAAAATTTCGTCCCTAAGAAGCCTTGGGATGGTATGGACGAAATCATGAGCCAAAGGGGTGTTTATATAGGTTTAGAGATAGGGTTTCAGTCCTTATCCTTATCTAGTTGCTTGCCCACTAAGCATCCCATAGGATAAGCCTTGAATCCTTATCATGGACGGATTCTAAGGCCTTATCACCTTAAATTCGTCCAACCTATCCTTAGGATAATCCTTACCCTATTTTGTAACTATCATATAATTACAATTCAGCCCCTCTAGTTTAATTAATTACACTTGATCACAAAATTAATTCCTAATTAATTATTGACCAATATTAATTAAACAAATATGATTTCTCCTTTAATATATTATTCTATAACATATTAATAAATCATAATAACCTCTCTCTCTCTCTCTATTATTTCTCCAGTCAAGTTGCTTTGGTGAAGGCAACCCAAAAGGACCATGCACAATCGGGTCAAGTATTTACCAATTATGGTTACTGGCTTAGACACTAATCCAACAGATATAACACGTACAGTTACAAAATTTATGTTCATGCATGGGTTATTTAGCTCAAATAGCCCTAAAAAGTGGTTCATATGATGCATGGGACTCCCATGGCCATAAATTTGACACCTTTATGCCATGGAGTCCTTCAAAGACTCTAAATCTGAAGTTATTACCCCAAAACATTCTTACATCCATGAATGGTTCCATATTATGCTCCATATGGTCCTAAACAACCCCATGAAGAGATCTTGTAAACAAAAAGACAAGGTATAGACTTTATACCTCAAATGAACTAGAAATGGAGTTCTTCTTCTAGATCCAAAGCTCCTTCCTTCAACCAAGCACTTCTAGCTTCTATTCCTTCAAGAAAACACCAAGGAATCACTCCTTTTTCACTCACACACACTCACAAAGCTCAAGATCACGAATTAGGGTTTGCTGGACTATGGGAGGCGATGAGGGAGGCCATAATGGGGTTGTTAAGGTCTTTAAATAGGGTGCAAACCCTGAAAATTAGGGTTTCACTCTGGCAGCCCTACTCGTCGAGTCGAGGCTTCTCGACTCGCCGAGTAGACTTCAAGTCTTGCATCCAAAAATCTCATTCCTACTCGACGAGTTTGGGGCCTACAACTTGTCAAGTCCCTTTGAAAAAATGAATAATTCTTATTAAAATACATACCAGGAACCGGGCGTTACATCTTGTACGTCATGAAAGATATTGATTTTGTTTTTTTTTTTTAATAATTACTAATATTTTGAGTTTTATTTTATATATCAGATAGAGGGTTCAAGGAAGAACACAAAGATGAAGAAAAAGGACTGTCTCTCTTTCACGTGTCACATTGACTTCATTTTGAGCACATAAACTAAAAGGCATAGGAAGTCTCAGGTCTTTAACCTTTTTCTAATTTTCTTTTGTCTGTGGGTTCCGATACATGACAAGTGTTTGATGAAACTCTTGAATTATTTTACAAGGAAATGAGTTAAATGTGTTTGTTTTTTGTTTTTTTGACATTTTTTTATTATGTTACTTTAGTTTCTACAACGTATTTTGAAATTTCCCTTCGTTAAGGTTTTGTAAACAACAATGGATCCGCCTTTATTAACTTTCTCTACATCTACCACTATAAGGCTATGAGTAAGCACCTAAGTGATCTTCATCTGTGATTGAATCCATAATGGGTTGAAACTGTTGTGCTTATGTGAGTATCGAGTATTATTAATCCACAATATGGTATGTACTAACAAAAGTTTAAAGGCAATGGATTTGAACCGAGCAGAATATGCTAACGTGATGATTCCATACTTTGTAATTTCAAATTCTTTTAGCTCTAACAGGATACCATTTGTTCAAAATCGTTTTAATCTTATTTTTTAATTTGATGAAGACAAGCCAATGGATTTCTTCTTTTTCTACCTTTTCCTTTTCTATGGAGTTTTACTTTGATTTATGTGGTATAATTGACTTTTTGTTCTTCACATAGCCGACAATGAGAAAGCTTTGCTCCATATTTTGAAAGTTTATGTTTGTAAAATCACACATGTTTTCATTGATGTTCATTTGGGTCAAGAGCTATTAAAATGTGGCATCAAGCATTCCCTCTAAGAAAATATTATATCTGAACAATGTAATGTCTATTATAGGATTTTACATTTAGATTGTATTCAAACAATTTCTTTGTTTATGTGTATACATTTGTATGCTTCTCTATGTTTATGTGGCTATTTGTATGTAAAATAAAGAAAAGTCATCAAGTTTATACCAATGCACTTTCAAAGTGTCCTACTCTTAGACATCTTAAATTTCAATTCCCGCTCAAACTATCTTATACCTCTTTCTAACACTATTTCGAGGAAGAACTGTATTCAAAGTTTTGCTATTACACGAGATTTGTCTATTCTGTTTGTCCAATATATCACAAAAATAGCTTTCACATATTTATATGAATCAAACATTATATAGATACATAACAATCACAAAACTTTATGGCTTAATAAATTACAGAAAATAATTGATTAATAATTATGATTTTTAACTTTCAAAATTTATTTAATTTTGTAACTGTGGTACTCACATGTTATAACATACTATATATATATATATATATATATATATATATATATATATATATATATATATATATATATATATATATATATATAGTGGCGAGTCTAGAATAGAAATCCAAGTGGTTCACCAACTAGGGTCGATTCAAGAAAAAAATCGGGTTTACCTAGAAAAATAACCAATTCAACATGTATAAAAACTAATGGTGAGAGAACCGAGCCCAAACCGATCAACCTTAATTATTTTTACTAAAATCAACTTAAATTTAAAATAACACCGATTTGTTAATTATTATTCACACATGATATGAAAATCTATAAAGAAAAAATGAGATGAAAATCTATTTAAAAGTAAATAAAACGTGTGTGAGTAAAGGTTTTTCTTTAAAGAAAAAATGATATGAAAATCTATTTAAAAGTAAATAAAAACAAAAAAGAAATTAACAAAATGGATATAAATCCACGATCAGATTGGAGATGATTTATCCGCAGGTTCCCTAAAACAACAAAAATCAATAAATAAGATATATGTTTATTTTTATTATAACTCTAAATATAAATTAAAAAATAATAATATGATAATGTAATAAAAGAGAGTCCATTATCCTTAATGGAATTGGGAACTAAAGTAGCAAAAAAACCTATTATTCCTAAATAATTTGAATTGTTGTTCCATTGCCTCACCTCTGTTTCAACAATTGAGTTTTTTTTTTTTTTTTTTTTTTTTTTACCAACCCAAAATATCTTTCTCTTTTCTTTCTTTTTCTTTATAAGGTAGGTCCTTAGAAAACCTTTAGGTAGTTCCTCAATGTCTTGATATAGAATTTCTATTATTATTTATAAAATTAGATGGGTCATGTGACCCACCTTAGCCATACATAAACTCGCCACTATATATATATATATATATATATATATATATATATATATATATATATATATATATATATATATATATATATATATATATATGGTGCCGATGTATTTGGATGTTGGTGTGATTTAAAAAATAAATTTTGTTTTGATTAAAATAATCATGGGCTCTAACTATTTTGAATTTGGTTGTAAAGAAAAATGATGTATTTTCACTTTGGTGTTGATTTTATAATTTTTTCAAATAATTTTTTTTTTTTGAGGTTGGAGATAAATGTGGTGTTATTGGTGTAATTGATATAACTAAAAAAAATAGTAAATTGTATCATTTGGACGAACAACTTGTTTTATTATCAGTCATGTTGCATGGCATTAAGTTACAAAACACTAACAACATCTTGGATGTGCTGTCATTTGAACCATTAACATCCTTTTATGGAATTATGCATCGTAACCGATAGACTCCTAATATACTTGATATATTTATGTTTTGGAAATGAAGCTTTACATCTTAAAAAAATGGTGATATTTAAATTTTGGTTTTGATCAAATATATTTTGAATACGGGTTTATACGATCGAGGATAATTGCGTTAATGATGCTTCTTAACAATAATAATGCATGTAATTATACTATAAACTCTATAAATAAATACTCATGGTACCTTAAAGGTTATTAATTTTCTTTTGCAGAATAAGAAGAAGTTTAGTAAAAGACAACCACCAGCATTTAATGCTGGTTGAAAACAACATTACAAATGGTTTTGGATCTATGCACCAAAGTTCTCAAAAAACATTACTTACAAATTTAGATCTATTTCTAATCCAATTATAGGAGAACATTTGGATCTCAATAAAAAAGACACGTGTTGGGTTCACTAAGCCATTGTACAACTTGTTTTTTCTTGATTGCCATAATACCTATATGAAAGTGAGTATAATCACACTCAACCTATTTGTGTCTTTGTTTTTTGAGTTCTTCCAAGAGACCGGCATTTCCATGTCCTCTAATGTAACACCAAAAGTTTTGAAGGCCAAGAATGGAAAGAAAACCCTAACTTTTAGGGGAGACTCGGCGAGTCCAAGGAGGAACTCGGCAAGTCCGAGCGGGATCCGGGTCGAGGAGTAAGTGACCGACTCGGCGAGTCGGCTAAGGAGACTCAGCGAGTCAGGTCTGTTCGAGGAAAACCCTAAATTTTGGACTTGAAGCCTATTTAAGTGCCTCATTCTCTTCCCTAAGGTTCCTTTACTACCTCTTTAACCCTGAATACCAAACCCTAGCCACCATATCCATTGTTGAGCCAATTACTGCCTTGAAGAGTGCACTAAAGCTTGGAAAAGGAAGAAGGATCTTGAGGGTGCAAGAAGGGGGCTATAGATCTGGGATTGGGAAGATATTTCTGAACATTTGAAGGTATTAAGTCGTTTCCCTCCCTTTAGATCTATTTTGGTTGTGGGTTTTTGGGCTTTTTAGCCATCATTAAGTTGTCCATTTGAGTTAGAAGCCGGATCTGGAGTTGCTACTTCAGATCTAAGCTTATTTTGGTCTTGGAAAGCATAAAGTATCAGCCCTTGAGTTGATTATGGAGCCTCTTTGCCTTAAACCCTAGTTTATGGTGTATTTAGCCTAGATGTCCTTCTCCACACGTAAAGTTTGCAGCTTTACGTGAGGAATAGGCTTGGGGAGGGTAGATCTATAGTTTGGAGCCCATCAATGACTCAAAAGTCCTCTGCATGTATGTAGATCTGAATGGACTCAGCGAGTAGCATGAAGGTTAGGAAGAACTCGACGAGTGGGATGAACAGCTCGTCGAGTCGGATGAAGTTGGGCAGGAACTCGGCGAGTTGGTTGAAGATTGCCTTGGACTCGGCGAGTCTGTTCTTGGACACGGCGCGTCAGGTCGTGAAACCCCAAACCCTTCGAGTTGAGACTCGAATCAGTGAGTCGAGTGGAGACTCGGTGAGTTGGACAGGTCAGGACTCGGAAATCGGTAGACTCGGCGAGTCATGGACTGACTCGGCGAGTCGAGTCGCAAAGAGAAGGACTCTGAACATATGAACTCGGCGAGTCAATAGGGTGACTCGGCGAGTAGGGTTGACCTGGAAGGTTGACTTTGACCAGGACTTTGACTTTGACCAGAGTTGACTTGGTTGTCTTTCGGGGGTCAGTTAGACTTAGTGTTGCATTGATATTGGTAGCTCGGGGAGCGAGTGGAGCAGGAGTTCAGAGAGTTGTCGGGCAGCAGCTAGTGGGTTCATCAGCCAGTTCAGCCAGTGCAGGTGAGTTTCCCTTTGTATGAATGGGTCTACGGCCACAATGCCGACCCATGTAGTTATGAGTAGAAGACCCGGGGGTTAGCCCTAGGCACAGTATGCTAGTATGATATTCGGAACGAGGTCCAATGATAGAGGGCGGGTGCCTAAGGAATGGTTTATGTGATAGTTTATACTTGTTGTCTGTGTGATACTCGTATGTGCCTGGTAGGGAGGTGAGTGTGGGCGAGGTCCCGTATCTCACCAATAGCAGAGTGTGGATGGTGTTCCACATCTCAGTAGCAGCAGATCAGGGGCGAAGCCCAAGTTAGGGAAGAAGTGAGGGTGGGCTGGGCCCGTATCTTACTATCAGCAGGAGTATGGACGGGGTCCCATGACTCATCAGTAGCAGGACAAGGGCGGGGCCCAAAGATAAGCGAGGGCTTAGGACAAGATCCGTTAGTATGTGTTTAGCTTATGTGATGTGATGTGATATGTTTATGTGCTATTATATGTTAGTGGGCGAGGCCCTGTGACAGGTGAGGCCTAAGGGAAACAGATTTGTATCCGAGCGGGGCTCGAAGCCAGGCGGGGGCCTTGTAGCGGGCGAGGCCCGAGGTAGGGGGCGAGGCTCAGGATAGCGGGCGTGGCCCAGTATGTGCAGTATGTTGTTATGCATGGTATGTGGTAGGGTGGGGAACTCAATAAGCTTCGTGCTTACGGTTTTCAGTTTTGGTTTCAGGTACTTCCGGTAGCAGAGGGAAGAGCTCGGGGTGATCGCATGGCACGGACCATAGATAGACAGCCTGGGAATGTTTTACTCTAATAATGAACATGTGTTTTGGAAATTAATACTCTGATTATAATTGGATTGACGATTTTGCTTTAAGTAATGTTTTATTAAAAAGAAAATTTTTAGTCTTGAATTTTGGGATGTTACATCTAAAGTGCTCACCGACCCAATTTTTGATCCTACCATATAAATACCAATATAATCTTTTCTTTACCAGTAGCATATCTAAAAAAGACATGTTTTTCAGACTCCTCTTTGATGATGCAGATAGTACACAAAGCAGAGGGTATGTTGACACTAATGGGTTTATAGGTTATAAATTTATGCATGAGACGAAAGAGTACTCAACTCTTAAGTTCACATGCAACCTATTAGGATATATGTTTTCTCTATTGATAGCAACAAACTATGAACATCAAGAACCTTAATGGTAACCTATTACAATCGAAATATACATAGGATTAGGGTTACATAATTCTTGATTATTGTTGCAAATAATCACACCAATATCCTTCTTGAAAACATTGAAAAGCAAGCCCAAAAGTTGAGTGCCTTTGATTGTTTGTACCCAAAAACCTAGTAACCATAGAAAGAAGATGAGGGAGAGGAAATAGGAACAAATTTCATTCCTATGCTTCATAGGAAGGTCATGAAAGAAAATAACGAGCCAAGGGGTCCTATTTATAATTTAGATAACTTGTAGGCAAAGCTAGATTTGAATTAATTAAATAATAGATTTAATCCTAATTTAAATCGTTTCTTTATCTGCATCCAAGAGGCTTTCAGAATCCCTCCAAAACTGTCCATGTAATGAAGGATTGAAGAATTGCTTCTTTTGTTTAACTATTGGATAATTACAATTCGCCCATTGCACTTTTAACTAATTACAATTAATCCTAAATTAATTCCAGATTAATTCTGATTAATAATTAATTAATTCTAATTGATTTCTTATTAATTTATTAACCATATAAATTAACAGATCAATTATTTAACTATTGATCTCATGCTAATTTATTAACCACATAACAAATGAACATATCAATTATCTATTCTCAATTAATATATTAATCACATAATATATTAAAAAATCATTCTCTCTCTCTCTCTCTCTCTCTCTCTCTCGTAATATCATTTCTAGCTATTTCTGGTTACGAGGGTAACCTAAAAAGGATTTCGCTTCTATTTGGAAGTTTATACCAATCTAGTTATGAGTTTAAACACCTTAATCCAATAGTCTCCCACTAGGATAAGTCTATAACTATGTTTGTAGGTATAACCAAACAACAAAGAGTGCTTTCCAAAGAAACTATCGAACTCTGATCTAATCATACATTGGCCTAAGATAAGTGATCAACTATTACTTAGTTCTACAAGATATCATATGGATATGAGACATGGATTAGAATCAATCTCATAGTACAATATTTTATTTCTCGATTTGACCGATTTATGACGACTGAATTCAGACTACTAATTGAACACAACAATTTAGTCCGTGCTAGGCAAATCACTTTAGATGTTGGCAACAAATCATTGAGGGGCCAAAATATATCGCTTTTCCTGTTAAGGCAAAAGGAATGAATAAAATTCAACTTATATACTTGTATCATTTACTCACCAAACAATACATGACACTAAGTTTTATAGCATTATGTTTGTAACACTCCGTTTATTAAATAAATAAATAGATAAAGTTGATGAATGGATAGTAGCCGAAAATCAATAATTATATAATAAGAGTTGGTCTCGAGGAGTTACTTGGCATAATTTATAAGTTAAGCGTTAAAAGTGTAAGTTCTAGACTCAGTTTATAATTATTTATGAAGTTAGTGGCTCCGTGGTAATTATTTGGATTTAATTTAAAAGGGGTATGAAGTGGAAGGGTTGAATATGTTATAATTAAGATATTAGGGGCTGTTTGGTAAATTTCATACCTAAGGTGTAAAGGATTTTAATATTGGAGGTTTAAATGGTAATTTCTGAATTTAATGTGAAGAGATTTTGGAAAACAGGGTGCAAATGGTAAATTTTGGACTTAAGTTAAAGGGAATTTAGATGGTAGGGGTTAAAAAGGTAAAATATTGATCTATTTTGAAATAAATGGGAGTTGGAGGGACCATTTGTGACATTATGGAATAAGTTTGATAAGGGTGATCGGGTATATAATCTACCGAGTAACCCTAACCCTAAGGAGTGGCAGCCGCCAACCCTAAGTATCGGCTGCCACTTCTCCCCCCCCACCCTTCTTCGAATAACAGCGCCTCACCAACACCTCTGTTAAGGTCTTCAACCACCGGATGCCACCACAACATTGCGGTCGGATGCCTTGGGCCGCCGAGACCTAATCTTGAAGATGTAAAGGAGTTCGCTGCCACCGCCTCTACGTCATCTTCTTCCTTTACCCACCTTCGTCATCTTCAGGTGGACGATGTCATCACCGATGATACTCCACCCGTCCATCGCCAATTCTGTCCAGTAGACGTCGCGGTTAAGCCGACACCGTTGTCCCTCGCTGTTCACAACTGTGGGCTTTTCGATCACCACCTTCCTTCGGCGGTGAGGGTGCTGCTTCATTAGGGGATGATTTCCGACGTATGGGTGTTAGTTTTAATTTATGTCTCGGTGGGAATCCGTTTAGGTGGGCGGGAGATGCAAGAAGACCGCCATGGTCGCCAATCATGGTGGCTGTCGTCGTGACTACTCTTCTACCGCCACCAGCCACCGCGAGAGGTGGCTGTGTGCGTGTCCAATGGTGTTGATGCGTGTCATGCAAGTTGATTGTTGTTTTGTGAGGTGTTTCCCTGGACGAAATTCTCGAGAACCGCCACCACCACCACCGTGAGGTGGTGGCTGCCACCATGTACCACCATGGGTGGGTGTATTTTAGTGTAGTGTGTGTTATTTTGGTATTTTCATTGTAAATTGTAAAAAAAATAACGGAAAGAAAATGAAAAGCACCACCTTAGGGTGGTGGCTGCCAGTGGCGGTGTGCCTTGTTGGATAGTGACTAGTTTGGGATGTTTGGACAAGGGTTTTAGACCCTAATGGGCTTATTGAAACCCTAAAGGGCCTAGTAGAATCATAATGGGCCCAATGAACCCTAATTGGTCAAAGGACCTAGCTAATAGGCTTAATGGGCTAATGTGGGTTGGAAAAACCCTAATGCCAATAGAACCCTAATTTGGGGAATTAATCAGGACATACGAGAAATATGTAATAACTTGAGATATTAATTAATAATAATCATTGCAAATTAACCTAAGGCCATGTGGGACTTAATGGATTAAGTCCTTAATGGGTTAAGTAGGAAACTTAAGCTTAATCATCATTTTATGTGAAACCCTAATTTCACTTGGGTATATTATTGGGCCATTCAATTGGGCCTTGATTGGATTGTTAATGGGCCATCCAAGAATAATAATAAGGACTAGAATAATTTAATGGGTCTAGGGTAAGGTCCATGTAAGGATTTTGGGCCTAATTTGGAAAATTGGGCCATAGATGGGCCACAGTATGGGCCTTAATGATTATATGATGTTGGGCCTTAGAATAAGACTATATATATGCTTGGGCCCAATTTGGAAAAATTGGGCCATATGTTGGGCTTTAAGCCATGGTTGGACTTTTAGGCCTTTGGACTGCTGTGTCAGAACCCAATTATTAATTGGGTGATGTTTTGATATTGACAGTTCGGGAATCTGTCATCCAGCAGTTGAGGTTGGGTCTGCGGGACTTCGGCAGTGTGGGGTTGATTTTATGGGACTTCAGTAGTATGAGGTGAGTTTCCATCCAGTAGGAACGGGGCTACGGCCACAATGCCGGCCCGTTTAGATAGCAGTAGTTCAGTATGGTTGATGTCCTTGTGATTCATGCATGTCTATGTATTATGTGTTACGGGCTACGGTCTGATGCAGTATGCAGTATATGTGTTATTGTTATATGTTATGATTATGTTATGCTATGTTCAGTGAGTTTCAGACTCCGGTCCGATGTATAGGGCGATGCCCTAGTTAGTTCCGGACTTCGGTCCGATGCAGAGGGTGAGGCCCTAGTTAGTTCCGGACTTCGGTCCGATGCAGTGGGCAAGGCCCTAGTCAGTTCCGGACTCCGGTCCGATGCAGAGGGCGAGTCCCCAGTTAGTTCCGGACTTCGGTCCGATGCAGTGGGAAAGGCCCTAGTTAGTTTCGGACTTCGGTCCAATGCAGTGGGCAAGGCCTTAGTTAGTTCCGTACCTCAGACCGATGCAGTGGGCAAGGCCCAATATGTGCTTTATATGTTATTGTATGATATGTGGTAGTTTGGGGGAGCTCACTAAGCTTTGTGCTTACAGTTTCAGTTTTTGTTTCAGGTACTTCAACTAGCAAAGGGAAGGGCTCCAGATGATGGAATGGCACACACCACAGGTTTAGCCTGGGAGTTAGACTCTGATATTTTTGACATGATCTTGACATCAGTTTTGAATTGAGACATATTTTATGACATTTTGAGACACACGACTTATGGTTTTCTTATATGATATTTGTATATTATGGTATTAGTGATGTTTTCAAACGAAATTTTTGTCTTGTATTTTTGGGATGTTTTAATGTTACTGATGTGTTTTTGTAATACCAATTCATAATTGACTTGTAAAAGATATTATCATCTCAGAATTACTCGTGACAGAATCCACGAAGTAATTCTCTGAGTATGGGTTTATCTGATACTCAAAATCCTTATTTTTCTAAGTACTCATGAACATTGTAGCAATCTTATTGCAATGTCTAATCCCCATAGACAACCTACAATTCAATTCATGACAATCTTAATTTACTACTTACTTCCAAAAGTATGATCGATTATGGAGCTTGAATAATCAAATCATTCAGGAAGTAAAACATGCAAAGTGAAACACAATAATAAACCAATCAACTATGGTATCATACTTTTGTATATAAGTTAATCCTTATTATTTAATCACCATAATAGTTACAAATTTATTCTTTTTATAATGTTTTGAGTAATCAACTAGCCACTTGAATTAAATAACACCAGTCATGCCATATTATGAACATGCATACTATGCCTCTCTATGGTCCTTCCTTTTGTGAATAAATAGATTGGACAATACTCCAATGATACTCATTTCACAATTCCAAATTCTTATCACTATCCAAGATGCAGTGGAAATAAAACTTTACATGCATTGATCTCCTTTGATATTGAGACTCCAAAGTCTTAAATATTGAATGTTCGATGTTACAAAATATTCCACTGGAACTTTGTTATAAGAAACATTTTCATGATAATGAAGTCTCAATTTCAAGGTACACTCCTTGAATACTTCTCTTGCATTAAATTTTCTAACTCACATGTAGATTTTATAAGCATCTCCCATTATAGAAACAATTTCATATTTCCATATAACCATCAATTCTGACCAAGAATCACCTCAATCCAGAAATGTGTCACTATGGTCTGCCATAAATAATATCATACTTCTATCTGTCAACAAGCTACCAGTCTTTGGTAAACCTTAGAATGTTCTTGATAGTTTGTTTAATAATTCTAGTCAATTAAAATTCTAGTCCATTTTTTCTTAGAATGCATAGACCATTTTAAAATTAGAATAACAGAATATTATAGCATATGTAATCGATCCTATATCTGAATCTTATGGGATTCGATCCATTATGTCTCATATAAGTATTTGATATATGTACAATCTCTTGCTATAATATTTCCATATATCTAATGTCCTATGTTGAAACATTTCAACTTGATATTCATATATGTCTTTGACTAAGTACTATTAAACTATATGATTTAAATCTTCAGATTCGAAACGAAGTATGAGTTCCCTCTCCATTAACTATACTATGGCGAAACAATTACCAAACTTTTCAACTTGCAAATTGGAGACATTGTTTTTTACGAATAATATTGTCAACATGCAATACCAACATAACAATTATGGGCCCACTAGCTTTGACATGTACCTAGAAATCAACTGGACTTCTTGAAATCAATACTTTTGACTTTGTTACCGAAGTACATATTTCTATTAAATGATGCTTCGATAAGTCTCTAATTAAACTTTTTAAGCTTATACACCTTAATTAGACAGCACATGTGTGTGTTAAATCCTTCAAGACTGACAGATATATCTCTTGAAAGTTCAATCAATTTTATGTCATTCCTTACAATTCGAACTTTGAAAAAGAATGTCGTAATAATATTGTGAATTTAAGAATGCAATTAACACAACCAATATCCATATTGATCTTTATCAGATCTTATAATCTATCAGTGAAAGTATTTCCTCACAATCGTTCTCATGAATTAGAGCGAAAACTTTGACACTTAGATTTTATGGTCCATACGTTGCCATCCATGTGAATATATCATTTCAAACCCACTATCGTAAGACAAGGTTTAGGACAAAACCGAGTTCAAATTTAGCTTTCCTTCATGGAGTGAACTTTGTTATTCTAAATTTCTTGCCCACTGATAGCACAAGGGCTTACCAGTTCTTCAATGTTGTTAGCAACTCACCCATATTGATTAATGTACTCTCACTGACTAACACACTTTTTCTTTTGAAGTTAAATGAAAACATAGAACTTATAAGCATTGCCAACTCCACTAGAAGTGCACAGAAATAAGAATGTGTTAATCAAACACAACACGTTATCATGATCAAGTCGCGTGCTAATGATAACTAAAAGGTTTATTGTCGATTGAATCTTGAAACTCTCTCTATATCAATACGAATCTCTCTGACTTCTTGACATACAATACTACAAAAATACCCTTTAATGAGACACATCGCGTGTCATAAAAGCCACAAATGACATGCAAATGCATGTCAACGAAGGCCCTATCATAAAGGAAGATGACGCAATAGCCACACCAATTGTCCTTCAACCAATTGTTTTCGGACAATATGTCAGTCATGAAATGCCTTCATCTTTTCTTTATAGATCCTTGAGCTTTCGTAAGCTTCTTTTCTAATCTCTTCCAATTCAACAAGTTGGAGTTTCCTTTCCATACCTGCATCACTCAATTCAAAGTTAGCATTTTTTATAGCCTACATGGCACGGTGTTCCAACTCCACCGGGAGATGCATGGCTTTCCATAAACAAGCCGATACGGGGACATGCCAATGGGCGTCTTATAGGTTGTTTGATATGCCCATAATGCATCATCTAATCTGAATGACCAATCTTTTCAGTCGGGACAAACAGTATTTTCCAAGATTCATTTTATTTCCCTATTTGACACTTCTACTTGTCCACTTGTTTGTGGGTAATATGGAGTAGCTATCCTATGTGTGACACCAAAGTGTTTAAGTAACTTTGCAAAATGGCAGTTTTTAAAATGGGTGCCCCTGTCACTAATAATAGTTTGAGGGATTCCATGTCTAGAAAATATGCTCTTTTTAACAAATTTACAAATAACACTATGGTCATTCGTGCGTGAAGCCTCAGCTTCGACCCATTTTGATACATAATCAACGACTACAAGATTGTATAGATTGCCAAAAGAATTAAGGAACGGACCCATGAAATCAATGCCCGATACATCAAAAATTTCAACTACTAAAATTGGGGTCATTGGCATCATGTCCTGTCTTGAGATCCCCCCAACTTGTTGGCAACGAATACAAGCTTAACGAATGTATGTGCATCTTTAAAAATAGAGGCCAGAAAAAACCGCTTTGTAGAACCCGATGCCCTATCTTTTTGGCACTATAATACCCTCCACATGCATATGAATGACAATGTCTGAGAATATCTTCTTGCTCCGTATGTGGTACACATTGCCTAATCACTTGATCTGCTCCAATTTTGAAAAGATCCGGGTCCTCCCATATGTAGTATTTTGTTTGAGAGTGGAAGAACCTCCTTTGTTGAGCATTCCAATACGATGGAGTTTCCCCTGTCACAAAGTAATTCACTAAATTAGCAAACCATGGTATAGTTTTGGCAGCAAGAATATGCTCATCCGGAAAATTTTCTTGAATAACTTCCATTGAGTTATCATTATTAGTTATTCTAGATAAATGATCTGCCACAACATTTTCGGAACCCTTTTTGTCCCGAATTTCAAGATCAAACTCTTGAAGAAGAAGGATCCATCTTATGAGACGTGGTTTGGCATCCTTCTTTTCCAAAAGGTGGCGAATGGCACGATGGTTGGTAAAAATTACAACTTTAGATCCCCATATGTAAGATCTAAATTTTTCAAGTGCAAACACGACTGCAAGCAACTCTTTTTCGGTAGTAGTGTAATTCAATTGTGAATCCAAATTTTTTTTGCTCGCATAACAAATTGCAATAGGTTTTTTATTCACCAGTTGTCCCAAAACTGCCCCTACTACGTAGTCACTCGCATCACACATAATTTCGAATGGTAAAGTCCAATCGGGTGATTGCAAGATAGGGGCTTCAAAAAGTTTGTTCATTAATGTGGTAAAAGATTCGAGACATGCTTTATCAAAGAAAAATGGTGCATCTTTTAAAAGTAAATTACAAAGAGGTATTGAGATTACACTAAAATCCTTGATAAATCTTCGATAATAGCCGGCATGCCCAAGAAATGAACGGATGCCTTTTACCGAAGTGGGTGGGGGAAGCGTAGAAATAATTTGTACTTTGGCTCGGTCGACTTCTAAACCACGCTCGGAGACAACATGGCCAAGTACAATTCCCTCCTTTACCATGAAATGACTTTTCTCCTAACTTAAAACCAAATTAGACTCGATACAACATTTTAAAACTTTTCTAATTGGTCTAAGCATGTCTCAAAAGATCATCCAAAAATAGAAAAATCATCCATGAAAATTTCTAATGCATCCCCCACCATGTCTGAAAAAATAGCCATCATACATCTTTGAAATGTGGCATGGGCATTACACAAGCCGAATGGCATCCTTCATAAAGCAATGGTGCCATATGGACACGTGAATGTCGTTTAGGATTGACTCTCGGGGTGGATGACAATTTGATTATACCCTGAGTATCCATCGAAAAAACAATAAAACTTTTTACCGGATAATTTCTCAGTTATTTGATCAATAAAAGGGGGAGGGAAATGGTCCTTTGATGTTGCAACATTGAGTTTGCGATAGTCGATGCAAACTCTCCATCCGGTGGCCGGTCTTGTTGAGATATTCTCTCCATTTCTATATCTACCACTATAATTCCTGAGTTCTTTGGCACTGTCTGTGTCTGGCTCACCCAATCACTATCAGATATTGGGTAGATAATACCCGCATCAAGCCATTTCAGCACCTCCTTTTTAACAACTTCTCGCAAATTCGAGTTGAGCCTTCATTGTGCATCTCATGACGGCTTTGCTCCAGGTTCAGTGATGATTCAATGAATACATGTGGCTGGACAAATTCCCTTCGAGTCTGCTATGGTCCATCCAATTGCTCCCCTGTACTTGGAAAGCACCTTCTGTCACACCCCAAAACCAAGAACGGCGGAAACGTTCCGGGGTGGAGGACGTCATGTACAGTATCACATCAGTGTAAAGTAGTAAATAAGCAACAACATCATCCATTGCATTATAAGTAAAGTTTTAATACATGTGTGTTCTTTCATTGTAATAAGACACCAAAAATATACAATCAAAATAAAAGACGAGACTTGTCTGTGCTCCATCTTCTCAAAACCTGGCCATCGTACCTGTCTACTTGTGACATGAGAATACAAGTTATTTTGGAAGAGAGTATCAGCTTAAAGCTGGTGAATTCATAAGTACTTAAGTGTCCTTGTCTTGTTTTTGAAAAGCGGTTATGAATGCCATGTAAATCTTTAAGTGAAATGTTGACATAAGTATGAAAAACCCTAGGAAATCCCTGATTTTCTATTAGTATGAGATGTAGTCTTCTACCAAGACCCGAATGTTTTGCTATGAAAATGATAGTTTTTCCTTCTTTTTGACTATTACAAACAATAATTAGTCTAACTCATCGTTTATGTGAATATATCAAAAAATAAAGTAAATAGGAAAAATATAACCATGAAAGTGTTATCCTTGGGTAGCAGGACTAACAAGACATCCCAGAAGTGAAAGGTATAACCTAATGAACATCCGAAGATTGTCCAATTGTACTCTATAGCAGCAGCAGGTTGGAGGAAGGGTTAGTCTCGTAACTGACTCCTAATATAAGTAGTAACCGTAGGCATCCGTAGATGTTCAACACCCACTGGTGCTAACAGCTGGGTTCCGGAATGGTTAGTCCCGTCTAGACATCCCCTTGAACTGGGATGGGCAGTAAAATTTACACAGAAGATACGAATAAATCTTCGTCTTAACTCTAGGTACAAGTATCCATGTAAGTGTTTTCATGTATCATGTAAGCATATGTAAACGTACTCATGTATCAGGTAAGTATAGGTATATGTACTCATGTATCAGGTAATGTACTGGTATAGACTCATGAATGAACCGACTCTTGTGTGATTCCTTGTAATAGGAATAATGTTTGATATCTTCTAACTATCCCTATGATAGTTAACTGAAAGGTAAGTGATTGTTCAAGTAGGTTTATACACCCTTGCTACACAAGAGTGTGGGAAACTAAATGAAGGATGAAATCTATAATCTCAAACATATATATGAACATAAGTGTATCAGTATAGTTTTGTTCAAGAAGGTAAAAGTAATGGTTTGGTAAGATATCTAAGAGTTTTGAACAATAATTAAGAGCGACTTGATGTCATTTTAATAAACATTTCAAAACTAGTACTTTTGTTATCAAGGTATTTTAAGATAGAAAACCATTTCATGTATCACCTTTTGAAGTATGTGAAATCTACTGAATGAAAACACAGTTATAAAATACATAAGATTGATTTAATAACATACTGTTTTCTACATGTATTCCCCCCCCCATTAAAGCATTTAAAATCATTTAAAACATTGATTAAGGGGTATGAACTCACCTGTAGATGGTGGCTTGGATGAACTGCATGGTGTAGGATTATTAGGTGTCAAGTGAGGACTTGTACACACACTATGATCCTAACGAACATATAATCACACATATATGTAACCAATTAGTGTTAAATTACTAATTGATAATGTTAAGACATCCTAGAACACAATAAACACTTTATATAAGTGTTATAAGCCCTAGAGATTGCATCTAAATTGTTGTGGGACAAGGCACTTGGGTTTAGGGTTCCAAAGGACCCCATACTTGAGTTTACTCTCCATATGACCCCACACAAGGAGTTTACGGTCGTAAACTCTTGAGTTTATGGCCGTGAACTTCTAGGCCTAATGTCCTTTGTTGTCTTGAGGTTCTAAATGATTCCTAGAAGCATTCCAACTTGGTGGATCAATTCATAGAACGGTTTAGGGCACTAATACACTCCTTTGAGGAGTTTATGACCCCAAGGCCAATTCCTTTGGAGTTTACTGCCGTAAACTCTCATGGAAGGGTGTTTGTGATGCTTTCAAGTCTCATACACATGTAGGATAGGTTCTAGACTTTTACCTAAAGCAAATGAAGGCCTTAGGCACACATTGGTGCCCTTCATTCATGTTTACGGCCCAAGAACCATATTAGGGCTGTAATCTCTATTTGAGAGGGGTTTTTGATGTTTTAAAGTCCCTCAAATAGCTAGGAGTAATTCTAGGTAATTGTCCAAAGCTTTAGGAGTGCCAAAAGCACTCTTTGGTCCATGTTTTTGGAGTTCACGGTCCAAGATCTTCTTGGGCCGTGAACACCCAAACTTTGGTGTTTCATTGATGTTTTCTTGTCCCAATTACACCTATATACAAGCCTAAGGTAGTAACGTACCACGGGGGAAAGGCTAGGCATTTTTTCGGGAGTTTACCGCCCAAGAACACCTTGGGGAGTAAACTCCTAAATCTAGTTGTTTAGCTATCTAATCTATGTTATAAACACATTAAGAGCTATATAACACTACTATAGAGAGGTACTCATGATTTGGGATAAAAACCCGAAGATCCATGAGAGAGAAAATGGCTTTTCTCAAGTTGTAAATGTAAATAATGAATTAAATTGTTTCAGAATTCTGTTTATAGTCCTGAGATTTTTGGCAGAAAATATTTTATTCCCGAAATGATCTCTAGTATAATAGAGTGTTGGAATAACAGTGTTGCACAAAACCCTAGTGCATCCACTCTCCTGATATCTCCTGAAGTGTAAACCCTGAATTACTCAAACTTATACGGAAAAGTCTGAAATTTTATTGTGACTGTTATAACTTCTATTGAAGTGATATTGTTTGTATAGAATAGAATTCCGGGTTGTCACATCATCCCCCCATTAGAAGGAATTTCGTCCCGAAATTAGAATTTTAGCAAATAAGAAATTACACATAACTAAGCAAAAAGATGAGGGTATTTCAGTTTCATCTGATCCTCTCGTTCCCAAGTGAATTCAGGTCCATGCTTTGCGTTCCAGCGAACCTTCACTATCGGGATACGGCTTTGCTTTGTTTGCTTGACCTCTCGGTCCATGATCTCTACTGGTTCCTCCATGAAGTTGAGGCTCTCGGTGATCTCGATCTCGTCGAGTGGAATTACAAGAGTCTCGTCGGACAGACACTTTTTCAAGTTCGAGACGTGGAAGGTAGGATGTACGTTACTGAGTTCGTGCGGTAGGTTGAGTTTGTAAGCTACAGGGCCGATCCTCGCGAGAATCTCGAAAGGCCCTATGTATCTTGGATTGAGCTTCCCACGCTTGCCAAAGCGTATTAAGCCCTTCCAGGGTAAGACTTTCAGTAGGACTCGGTCGCCCACCTGGAATTCCAACGGTTTCCTTCGCTTGTCAGCGTAGCTTTTCTGTCGGTCTCTAGAGGCTTTCAATCATTCACGAATTTGAATGATCTTCTCTGTCGTTTCCCGAATGATCTCTGGACCCGTGTGAGTGCTTTCGGGAACTCGTCCCTTAGCTAACTGGGTATCACCCACCTCAGCCCAGCATAGAGGGGATCTGCACTTTCAGCCATAGAGGGCTTCGAATGGAGCTGCCTTTATGCTCGTGTGATAACTGTTGTTGTAGGAAAATTCGACGAGGGGTAAATGGGTATCCCAAGCTTTCCCAAAGTCAATCACACAGGCGCACAACATATCTTCTAAGGTTTAGATAGTTCTCTCACTTTGCCCGTTGGTCTGTGGATGGTAGGCTGTACTCATGTCCATCCTAGTTCCTAGGGAACTTTGCAATGACTGCCAGAACCTCGAAGTGAATCTACTATCTCTGTCCGAGATAATAGATAATGGAACACCGTGCAGTCTTACAATGTCCCTAATGTAAGTTCTTGTAAGTTTCTCCATCTTGTCTGTTTCCTTGATTGGCAAGAAGTGTGAAGACTTGGTTAGTCTATCGACGATGACCCATATGAAATCAAGTCCACCCGTCGTCTTGGGTAACATGGTTATGAAGTCCATAGTGATCCGCTCCCACTTCCATTCTAGTATTTCTGGCTACTGTAAGAGACCGGAGGGTTTCTGGTATTCGATCTTCACCTTCGCGCAAGTAAGGCACTTACTTACGAAGGTAGCAATATCTGCTTTCATGTTAGGCCACTAGTATAACTTTTTAAGATCCAGATACATCTTATCTGAACCTGGGTGGACAGAATAGCGAGTGTTGTGAGCTTCGGTCATGACAAAGTCTCTGAAGCCACCGTGTTTCGGTGTCCAGATCCGATCCATGAGGTATAAGGCTCCGCCACCCTTGACTTCCAAGTTCTTATCCATCCCTCTAAGTGATTCACCAGCCACGTTTTCAAGTTTCAAAGCGTCGAGCTGAGCTTCCTTAATTTGCGTGGACAAGTGTGAATGGATAGTTAGAGTCAAAGATTTGACCCTACGAGCAGTATATTCTTTCCGACTCAGGGCGTCGGCTACTACATTGGCTTTGCCCGGATGATAACGAATTTCGCACTCGTAATCACTGAGTAGCTCTACCCACTGTCGTTGTCTCATGTTGAGCTCTTTCGGGTCGAAGATGTATTGTAGACTCTTGTGGTCTGTAAAGATCGTGCTTTTTTTACCATACAGGTAGTGTCTCCAGATCTTCAGTGCAAATACGACTGCTCCTAGTTCAAGATCATGGGTGGTGTAGTTAACCTCATGTGTCTTCAGCTGTCTCGAGGCATAGGCTATGACTTTACCACGCTGCATCAGAACACATTCGAGTGCTTGATTGGATGCATCACAATAGATAACGAAGTTTTCTATCCCTTTGGGGAGGGATAGTATCGGTGCGGTGCACAAGGCTCGTTTGAGCGTTTGGAACGCTAGTTCTTCTTTCTCTTCCCAGTCAAAGGCTACGCCTTTCTGGGTCAGTGTTGTAAGAGGTTTCGTTATGCGGGAGAAGTTCTGAATGAACCTGCGATAGCAGCCAGCTAGACCTAGAAATTGACGAATTTTTGTAGGTGTCTTGGGTGCTGACCAGTTCTCAATGGCCTTGATTTTGGAAAGGTCCACGTGTATTCCTTCTTTGCTAACAACATGGCCCAAAAATTCGACTCGTCGAATCCAAAATTCGCACTTGGAGAACTTCGCATATAGCTTCTCCGACCGCAATGTTTCTAAGACTCTACGGAGACGTTGACTATGTTCCTCCTTACTTCGAGAGTAGATAAGTATGTCATCAATGAACACAACTACGAAATCATCCAAGTAAGGACGACACACCCTATTCATCAGGTCCATGAATACTGCGGGCGCGTTAGTTAATCCGAACGGCATCACCACAAACTCGTAGTGTCCATAACGAGTTCGGAAGGCTGTATTGGGAACATCCTCCTCTAACAATCGCAGTTGGTAATATCCGGATCATAGATCTATCTTCGAGAAGTAGTTGGCTCCTTGAAGTTGATCAAATAAATCGTCAATGCAGGGCAAAGGATAACGATTTTTAATGGTAAGTTTGTTGAGTTCTCTATAGTCGATGAATATGCGAAACAATCCATATTTCTTCTTGACGAAAAAGACCGGTGCTCCCCGTGGTGAGCAGCTTGGCCTAATGAATCCCTTCTTGAGAAGTTCGTTAAGTTGACTAGAAAGTTCCTGCATCTCGTCCGGTGCTAGACGATAAGGAGATTTGGCTACGGGGATAGCTCTTGGCACTAAGTCGATTCTGAACTCGACTTAGCGTTGTGGTGGTAAACCGGGAAGTTCTTCTGGAAGATGTTGGGAAAGTCGCGTACTTCTGGGATGTTCTGGCTGTCTTTCATTTCTTGACTTGTATCGACGACGTGTGCGAGGAATGCATGATATTCCTTTCGCAAGCACTTCTGGGATTGAATGCACGAAATGATGCGAAGGCTCGTACTAGGTTTGTCGCCATATATAACTAAGGTTTTGTTGTTAGGAAGGTTAAGATGAACTGCTTTTTCAAAGCACATGATGTCGGCGCGAAGAAGACTCAACCAATCCATGCCGATGATAACTTTGAAACATTTAATTGGGACTGGCATGAGATCTATCTTGAAAGTATGGCCATCTAAAGTTAAGGTACAACCTACGTATATGCAGTTAGTACTCTATGTTTTCCCGTTAGCCATTTCTACCGTGAATGAATTATCTAATGCACAGGGTTTTTGTTTAAGCAGGTGTGCAAATTTATGACTTACGAAACTTTTCTCTGCTCCACTGTCAAAAAATATGCAAGCATATGAGTTATCGAGGAGAAACGTACCAGTAACTATTGTAGGGTCAGCTACCGCTTCCTCTTGGCCTAGGGCCATAACTCTTCCTACTCCTCCAGCCATCCCGCTTTAGGGCAGTTCCTCCTGTAGTGGCCCACTTCGCCACAACCATAGCAACAGACTGTGTGCCCCTTCCTGTTGCAGTTGGAGCACTGCATCTCCTTGCAAGGTCCGTGGTGGTGGAACTTACATTTGGTGCACTTTGGGAGAGTTCCAGCATATGTTTTTGCTGGTAAGGGGTTCGCAGGGACAACGATAGTCACCGTGGCAACATTGATTACCACAAGTTGTTGTTTCTTGCAGGATTCTTGTGAAGCCCCTCTTTTCCTGTTATTCCACCCCTTCCTGTTGTTGTCAGGGTTGGACTTTTGTGGTACGGGTGTAGGGATTGTTGAGTTCTGAGGTTTCCTGTGATCTATGAGAGATTGTGCCAATTCCTTGGCACTATCAAAAGTGATAGGCTTGGAAGCTAACACACTTGCCTGGATCTAGGGCGACAGCCCCCAGATATATCTCTCTATCTTCTTGCTCTCGAGAGCAACCATATCAGGGCATAGGTTTGCCAGATCACAGAACCTATTTGTGTAGGTTGGGATGTCGGATCCAACCATTTGTAGACCCCAGAGTTCTTGCTCGAGTTTTTGTACTTCACCTCGAGGACAGTACTCTTTCATCAGCATGTCCTTCAATTTCTCCCAGCTGATGGAATATGCCACCACCAAATTCAGATACTTAACATGGACGTTCCACCATCTTAGTGCTCTGTCAGAGAAGGTACAAGCTGCAAACTTGACCTTGTTTCCCTCCTGGCAAGCACAGATTTCAAAGACGGATTCCATCTTTTCAATCCATTGTCTCAACACCATAACACCCCCAGTTCCATTGAAGCTGCGGGGTTTGGCGTTCGTGAAGTCCTTGTAGGTGCATTCCCGAGGGTGTCCATGGCTTTCGCCGTGGTTCAAGGGAGGTGCACCTGTTCCCGATCCACTAGGGGCAGGAGCGTTGATGGCTGACATAGCAGCTGCAACTACCGCTGTGAAAGCTACCTGGAACATATTGGCATCGAAAGGAGTAGGTGGTTGAAGAGGTTCAGGTGGTGGTGGAGGTGGTGGTATCGGTGCTTTGTTGTTTGGGTTACGCCTGGGATTTCTGCGAGGCGGCATCTTTAACTATACTTTTAAAAGATGACGACATGGATAAGAATAAATGAATGATGAATGTGTCTCATGGACTAACTCCCCATAGCCCAACAACAAAATGAATAGAATGACTAAGTGAAGATGACAACATTTGGCTAATAATTTCCATATGATTAGATATCTGTCAATAATACTGGAATTACAGATGTAACAAGTTCGGGAAAAATTGCCAAGAAATAGGCCTTACATCGACCAAGATAGGCAAATTTTGACAGAACTATGACTAGATCAAGACCTAACAGGTCTAAGATTTATAAAGATAGAAAATTAGACCAAACTTTTACATAAACTAGGTTATATCTAAAAGATGAGTCGTCTAGATTCTATCGGCGACGAGAACTGCCAGCATGAGTTCTTGATCCCAACAGTAGACGTTCTATGTCCCTTATACGTCTGTCAGCTCTCACTTGCTGAGCTCGAAGTTCTCTAACTTCAGCTTGAGTTTCAGCAAGTTCCCTCTGCAGATTTGCATTGCGGACAAGAGTCCTTTCATGTGCAGACTCTAGTTAGCGAATGTGGACAGTGTTAATGCCAGAGTTGGCTTCAATATCCACGACCCGGTCAATAGTTGCTTGACCCAGTATCATGTTTCTGGAAATTCTACGAACCATGATGGGTAGGACCCTGTCAGCAGAACCTCCTTCAGTGAGGTTGTAGAAACTTCGGTCTCCATTGTAGGGAATGGGCTGACCTTGTTCCTGACTCCATCTAGTCAAGTTCGTGGCCCACAGAGGTGTGGGTCCTTGAAATGCGGGACGGTGGTTCAGGTTTGGGTTTTGAGCAACTGGGGGTAGGTTGTTGACTTCAGGCTCCGAGTCAAAACTATCGGAAAAACCTTCAGCATGGTGATCATCCAAAGGGATTAGGTGATCATCTTCTGGTTCTGCCTCTAGCCAACCAGCATTGCCTTGGTTCGGGAAGTACGGATCGCCATGATGAAATCCAGCCATTAAAATCTACGCGAGAAAAGGGATATAAGAAATAGCTAAATAGACGAACTGACTAAGATAATTACAGCAAGACCAAATACTCCTATGGTATTTCTTTATGGTTGTGTTGGTAAGTTTTTAGACTTGTTGCCATATCACAACCATTCTTGGGCACATGCTAATCACTCCTTGGCCCAACATAGTTGATTAGAATATGCCCTTCCCAAGACTGACCATATATCCCCAAGCTTACTTGTGATATTCAACAATCATAATACCTTTGTTCTTGTCATTGTGATACTGATTTTAGTATGAATGCATGCACGTATACTTACTTAAATATTTTATTATTTAAAACTATAACTCTTAGACAGAGTGTTTTAATCCCTATGTATTTATCGTTAGTATATCTTTTATGGGTTGATATACTATATTCACTATAAACAATGCTCTGATACCAATCTGTCACACCCCAAAACCAAGAACGGCGGAAACGTTCCGGGGTGGAGGACGTCATGTACAGTATCACAACAGTGTAAAGTAGTAAATAAGCAACAACATCATCCACTGCATTATAAGTAACGTTTTAATACATGTGTGTTCTTTCATTGTAATAAGACACCAAAAATATACAATCAAAATAAAAGACGAGACTTGTCTGTGCTCCGTCTTCTCAAAACCTGGCCATTGTACCTGTCTACTGGTGACCTGAGAATACAAGTTATTTTGAAAAAGAGTATCAGCTTAAAGCTAGTGAATTCATAAGTATTTAAGTGTCCTTGTCATGTTTTTGAAAAGCTTTTATGAATGTCATGTAAATCTTTAAGTGAAAAGTTGACATAAGTATGAAAAACCCTAGGAAATCCCTTATTTCCTATTAGTATGAGATGTAGTCTTCTACCAAGACCCGAATGTTTTGCTATGAAAATGATAGTTTTCCTTCTTTTTGACTATTACAAACAGTAATTAGTCTAACTGATTGTTTATGTGAATATATCACAAAATAAAGTAAATAGGAAAAATATAACCATGAAAGTGTTATCCCTGGGTACCAGGACTAACACAACATTGCAGAAGCGAAAGGTATAACCTAATGAACATCCGAAGATTGTCTAATTGTTCTCTGTAGCAGTAGTAGGTTGGAGGAAGGGTTAGTCCTGTAACTGACTCCTAATATAAGTAGTAACCGTAGGCATCCGTAGATGTTCATCACCCACTGGTGCTAACAGCTGGGTTCCGGAATGGTTAGTCCTGTCTAGACATCCCCTTGAACTGCGATGGGCAGGAAAATTTACACAGAAGGTACGAATAAATCTTCCTCATAACTCTAGGTACAAGTATTCATGTAAGCATTTTCATGTATCATGTAAGCATATGTAAACGTATTCATGTATCAGGTAAGTATAGGTATATGTACTCATGTATCAGGTAATGTACTGGTATAGACTCATGAATGAACCGACTCTTGTGTGATTCCTTGTAATAGGAATAATGTTTGATATCTTCTAACTATCCCTATGATAGTTAACTGAAAGGTAAGTGATTGTTCAAGTAGGTTTATACACCCTTGCTACACAAGAGTGTGGGAAACTAAATGGAGGATGAAATCTATAATCTCAAACATATATATGAACATAAGTGTATCAGTATAGTTTTGTTCAAGAAGGTAAAAGTAATGGTTTGGTAAGATATCTAAGAGTTTTGAACAATAATTAAGAGCGACTTGATGTCATTTTAATAAACATTTCAAAACTAATACTTTTGTTATCAAGGTATTTTAAGATAGAAAACCATTTCATGTATCACCTTTTGAAGTATGTGAAATCTACTGAGTGAAAACACAGTTATTAAATACATAAGATTGATTTAATAACATACTGTTTTCTACTTGTATTCCCCCACATTAAAGCATTTAAAATCATTTAAAACATTAATTAAGGGGTATGAACTCACCTGTAGATGGTGGCTTGGATGAACAGGACGGTGTAGGATTGTTAGGTCTCAAGTGAGGACTTGTACACACACTATGATGCTAATGAACATAATCACACATATATGTAACCAATTAGTCTTAATTTACTAATTGATAATGTTAAGACATCCTAGAACAGAATAAACACTTTATATAAGTGTTATAAGCCCTAAGGATTGCATCTAAGTTATTGTGGGACAAGGCACTTGGGTTTAGGGTTCCAAAGGACCCCATACTTGAGTTTACTCTCCATATGACCCCACACAAGGAGTTTACGGTCGTAAACTCTTGAGTTTACGACCGTGAACTCCTAGGCCTAATGTCCTTTGTTGTTTTGAGGTTCTAAATGATTCCTAGAAGAATTCCAACTTGGTGGATCAATTCATGGAAGGGTTTAGGGCACTAATACACTCCTTTGAGGAGTTTACGGCCCCAAGTCCAATTCCTATGGAGTTTACTGCCGTAAACTCTCATGGAAGGGTGTTTTTGATGCTTTCAAGTCTCATACACACGTAGGATAGGTTCTAGACTTTCACCTAAAGCAAATGAAGACCTTAGGCACACATTGGTACCCTTCATTCATGTTTACGGCCCAAGAACCATATTAGGGCCGTAATCTCTCTTTGAGAGGGGTTTTTGATGTTTTAAAGTCCCTCAAATAGCTAGGAGTAATTCTAGGTAATTGTCCAAAGCTTTAGGAGTGCCAAAAGCACTCTTTGGTCCATGTTTTTGGATTCACGGTCGAAGATCTTCTTGGGACGTGAACACCCAAACTTTGGTGTTTCATTGATGTTTTCTTGTCCCAATTACACCTATATACAAGCCTAAGGTAGTAACATATCACGGGGGAAAGGCTAGGCATTGTTTCGGGAGTTTACCGCTCAAGAACACCTTGGGGAGTAAACTCCTAAATCTAGTTGTTTAGCTATCTAATCTGTGTTATAAACACGTTAAGAGCTATTTAACACTACTAGAGAGAGGTACTCACGATTTGGGATAAAAACCCAAAGATCCGTGAGAGAGAAAATGGCTTTTCTCTAGTTGTAAATGTAAATAATGAATGAAATTGTTTCATAATTCTATTTATAGTCCTAAGATTTTTGGCAGAAAATATTTTATTCCGGAAATGATCTGTAATATAATAGAGTGTTGGAATAACAGTGTTGCACAAAACCCTAGTGCATCCACTCTCCTAATATCTCCTGAAGTGTAAACCCTGAATTACTCAAACTTATACGGAAAAGTTTGAAAATTTACTGTGACTGTTATAACTTCTATTGAAGTGATATTGTTTGTACATAATAGAATTTCGGGTTGTCACACCTTCAGTAATGCTTCCTCTTGTGGACCTGTCAAATCAGAAGATATGATAATTGGTAAGCTCTTGTTAGATCCTAAAAAAGATTATTTAAGATGTGAAGGAAGAGTTTTAAGTTCAAGAGTGGGTGGCTCCTCCAAAGATGGCTTAAGTGGTTCCGAAAAACTTGTTGGCAAATTTTCAACTTGATAACTCCATGGTGGCCTCTCTTGCTCAATAGCATTTTAAAATGCCTCCTCAATCATCTTGATGTCATCCAACTCTAAAACTTTGTCCCTGTCATTAGAAAGAAAAACTCCAACGGATCGGGGTGTAAGATTTTAGGAGTGAATTGATGCACTAAGTCATCAACCACATCCACACGATAACATTCATAATCTGATGGTGAGTTACGAAATGTATTAAAAATATTAATTCTAAGTCTCCTATTTCGAAAAGAGATATCCATTGCACCCGTTCTACAATTAATTTGTGCATTTATTGTTGCCAAAAACGGACGACCTAAAATAATAGAAGGTTGACTTTCTTTATAAGTTCTCTCGGTGTCAAGCACAAGAAAATCAACTGGGTAATAGAAATCTTCCACCTTAATGATGAAATCTGATAATATACCCCATGGAATTTTGGTTGACTTATCGGCCAATCGCAAAATAATATCAGTTTGTTCCAAAGTGCCTAAGTCATGTTGATCAAAAGATTTTCCGAGATTATATTAACACTAGCTCCAAGATCAAGGAGCGCCTTTTTGATATTAATATTACCTAGGGTAACATAAATTAAAGGTGCTCTGGGATCCTTAAGCTTGGGTGGAAGTTTATTTGATATTATGGAACTTGCATGCTCGGTTAACTCAATCTTTTTAGGGAGGTGTGCTTCGAGTTTGCGTTTTTGAATACACAAATCCTTCAAAAATTTAGCTTAAGAAGGTACCTTCTTAATAAGTTTGACTAACGGGATATTTATTTTATGTTTTAACTTGACTAAATAGATCCCACATGTCTTCCATTTTCGGCCCTCACTTCCCCAAAGGGAAGGATGTCGGTTTCTCTAAAGCCGAAGGGCATGGGGCGGTATTACCCTCCACACCATACTCCCTAACTTTAGAGTTATTTTTACCCTTAGCTTCTTTTTGTTTTTCAGATTTAAAATCTTTCTCAAACTCTTCTTTTTCATCAAAGATGAATTCAGTGTCACTGTCATTATCTAAGGTAGGAGCACTTACCTTGTTGTCACCCTTTTCCCACTACGCAAGGTGATTACCTCGTTGATGCTCTTTTCTGGGTCTTTGGGTGTGAGACGGGTTGACTATTGTGGTGCTTGGAAACTTGCCATCTTTTATTTTCCCAATTTGCTCCACCAGTTGAGCAATTTGCTTCTCGATAGAGCTATGGACTTGGAGTTAGTGTCAGTTTTCTGATATGTTTGGGTTATGAACTCCATGATTTTGTCAAACTTGTTGCCATCAGTTTCCTCCTTCTTTGATGTTCCACCTTGGTTAAAGTTGGACTACTGGAACTGTTTTGGCTGATTTTGGTTTTGGTAATTCCCTTGACGATTGTTGTTGTTGAAATTCCCATTGTTGTTGTAGTTTGCACCTTGGTTGTAGTTCCGATTGAATGATCGTGGATTATTTTGGAATTGACCATAGGCGTGCACTTCATTGATTTGCTCTTGAATTCTCATGCACTCATCTGCAATGTGTCCTGAATCTCCACAACTTACACATATCTTCCGTCCCTGCGAAAAAAACACACCTTTCTCTTTGCCTAGGCTAGAGAGTAGTAAGTCAAATTTTTTATTTAAAGAATTAATATCATATTTGACTTCACTTTTCCAGTTTTTGTCTAGTCCAACTAAAACAATAGATGAAACCAGGTTGTCCCGTTTCTTAGCTGAGTAATTGTTTTTCGAACCATGACTCAACTGCTCCAAGAATCGCCAAGCGTCTTCACTATCTTGCATCATGATAGTGCCGCCATACGAGGCATTAATCATAGTTTGATTAAAAGTGCCGACTCCATCATAAAAGAAACGTACAAGTTGCCAATGGGGAAATTCATGATGGGGACATGAGCGCAACAATTCCTTAAGGCGTTCAAATGCATCATGAAATTCTTCATTGGGTTTTTGTGCAAAATCTTGTATCGCTTTTCTTATTTCCGTTGTTTTACTAGCAGGGTAAAAGTCTTGCAAAAATTTAGTTTTTAATTGCTCCCAAGTAGTAATACTATGGGGGGGGGGGGGGGGGGGAGGGGGGGGGGGAAGAGAGGTGAACCAATACTTAGCTTTTTCTTTTAAAGTGAACGGAAATAAGTGAAGTCTAAAGGAATCTCTATTAGTTCCTCATGGAGTATTCGTGTTAGCAATTGCAAGGAACGCATAGAGGTGATTGTATGGATCATCAGTTTTATGGCCTCTAAAGACGGGTAAGACACTAATTAGTTGTGGCCTTACTTCCAGATGATGCTCGTTTCCTTCTGCGAAGTGTATAGTGAAGCATCATCATACTCTCCCAACGCAAAATGAGATGCCATAGAATGTCTATTAGGCTGCGGAAAATTAAGATGAGGCAATTGGTTACCTTCGTTGTAATATCCTCCATTTGCATTGTTGAATCCACAATTTGGATTCCTTCGGTATTGATTTGCAAAGCCTTGATTTCCGAACCCATCATTGTAGTCATTGTTGCCACCATTGGGGAAATTCGGGTTGTTCCAGTTATTGTTGTAGTTCTCGTTTCCACCCCGATTGCCTTGATTCCGCCTGTTACCACCATTGTGGTTCTGATTCCAACCAAGTCCATTGTCACTTCCATCCTCAAAGTCCAAGTCATCCTCGTTACCATCATTACCACCATTACCGAATTGAGGACCAACATTTCTAGGATTTTGGTTCTAATTTCTAACATTACCACCGTTGTGGTTTCCTACATTGCCTCCCATATTTTGTGCCCAATTTCCTTCGTTCTCACCATTTTCCACGGTTGTTTCTATTCGGTTGTGGTTTTACTGGTTGGATGATTGGTGCACCGACATTGTTGTTATTCCCATTGTTTCCATTGTTGTTGTTTGGGAATTGAGGAGCTGCTGGTGGAACTAGTGGTGGAGGATTGTTGGCTGCAGCCTCATGCCCCTCGACCTCATCTTCCACGACAACGTTATCTACACTTATAGTATTGTGATAAGGAAATTGCATCGCTTTAGCAGCATGATTCATTTGCTTTAATTTACATTATCCTTGCCCGTATAAGTAATCAAAATAATAGTTAATCATTGCTATATAACTTTCTTCGTATATCTAACCATTATGTTTGTTTTTCATGCAATGGAATTGTTTTCAAGTGGGACCCAATTCATCTTGTAATGCGTCAATGTTTTGCCAACTTTTATTTTACGTACTTTGGTTAAAGAACAAAATCATGTGAGACTTAATGGTTGATATATCACCATCATATGGTCATGGACCCAAGTGCTACATATTGTTTATTAATTATATTTTGGATGATAGGTCATGAACAAAAGCAACTATCTTCGTTACATCAATTTCACTCTCAAAATTCACATTTCCAAAATAATCAGCGGTGAAATTAGTTTCTCATTCATACAAACAAATTATAGTGAACTCAAAATTGCTCCTTGATCTGATTTCATACAAGTGGAAAAATTGTCTCGATTTAATTACAAATAATAATAATAAAAAAAAACCTAGTGGTTTGTTGGTTGTAAGAATGCATGTTGTATAGAAGTCATAACGCGCCTAACTGAGAAGCAATATCACTGAATGTATATTCACTGCATGGAATTGTGAGGCCGCCCATTTGATGAACATACCCAAATTCTTGCTCTGCCTGATCTAATAATTCTTGAAATGCAGGTTGGCTTAACAACCATACAGGAACCACAAACCGCTTCTTCTCTTGCTCACCAACATAAATTGCTAAATAGCCTTTTGGGGTTTCCATAGATTTGGTTGTGCTGCTTCCGTTGGATAATGATCTTCTGAGAATTTGTTTTGCTTGAATGATCCGAGGAAAAAGGATGGCCATTTTTAAGGATGGTAGTTTCTGTTCACTTCAAAAGCCTGATTGAGGATGGATACTCTCACAGCATGCACGTCTTCTTGGTGAAAAGATGCCAAGGATTTCAGAGGAAGTTGTGGTTGTGTGATTCATATCGAATGGTTTTTTATATACAGAGATTCAAGGAGATCTTGATCGAGGATGGTGACATATGGTGGAAGAAAAGGCAAACTCACATGGCTTTGTCTTCCAATCTGTAAGACAGATCCAATGTCTAATTCACCTATTAATGATAGGGCCACATATGTTTCAAGAAAACCCCAAAGCCCTTAGCCACAATTTCGTGTTTGTTAGGAGGCATTACCACATTCCTCTTAATATTACATGGGACCATGACACTTCTGCTGTTTTTCATACCCACGTTAATTCAGAATATATACTGGTGATACAAGTTATATTCTTTTTTAATTCTTTTTCTATACACAAGTACATGATTAATACATATTTTTGCCTGTGACTTTGTGGTTGTGCTATTCAAGATCATAATCTATAAAAGTTAGAAGACACAGCACATGATCTTGACTTCCTGTTGCAATATCCCCATCTGACATTTAAATTCCTTTTTCTTAATTATTTTACATTTCATTCTCGAATAAACCTTTATATATAGAATATGATTGGCAAAGCACCGGCATAATTTCCTCTCAAACTCGTCCTGAAAATCTCTCGGAATATTCTTAAATTGTTTTGTTCCTCTGTGATAACCCTTCAGAAAAATGGTTATTCGAATACGTCGGATCTTTCAAGCTAGACAAATACTCCAACGGTCATTGTTAAATGGGATCCTCACAACAGCAGTGGATCTACCAAAAGGGTATTTTGCAGTTTATGTTGGAGAGCAAGAACAGAAGCGTTTTGTGATTCCAGTGTCATTGTTAAGCCACTATTCATTTCAGGACTTATTTCGTAGACAGGGGAAGAGTTTGGATATGACCATCCAATGGGCGGCCTAACAATTCCATGTAGTGAGCAGAAATTCATTGATCTTGCAAGTTGCCTGGGAGCATTTTGAAGTCATGTTACATCATTCTATTTGTTAACACATTTTTTTAAACCACGGATCCCAGACCGTTTTGCAACATGCGAGACCGAGTCACTTGTACCGATTGTATAAAATGAGAATTTTGACTTGTTTGGAATACCATGTATATTACTTGACCATATAAGCTTGTACTTATAGGAGATAGAGCTACCATCTTTGTTAACTATGTTTGCTTGATGCAGTTTTATAAAAAAGGCCAAGATATAACGTTAAATACAATAATCTCCATTACACTCCCAAAATAATTCAAATTTCTAAAACAGTCGACAATAAAATTTGTTTATCACTTTTACATTGAACAACTTACAGTGAAATAAAAATTGTTCCTTGGTCCTATTTTATACAATTAAGAAAATTGTCGATATTTTTGGACTTAATTTCACACATACATTCTCTGATATTAACATTATAAAAAAAATAAAAAAATAAAAAATAAAAAGAAAAGCTATGTAGATACACTGTGAGAGGGTAAAAGATCATCTAATGATGCTCAACAAAAAGAGATTGAAATATTTGCTACTTCATACCTAGCATCTTATGTCTTTGTTTCTATTCTCTAATATTTAAGGAATTTTTAATTTTTGAGTATGTAATGATTTTGCTTTTTTACGTATTAGTCTGATAGTGTTTTAAGTAAGTTATTGAAATTTGAAGTTTTTATGTTGTTAATTACAAACAGCTTTAAATTCTTAAAACCGCATATTTAAAGAACCAAATCCACATGGCAAAAAATAACACAAAAAAATAACATAAAGAAAATCGCACCAAATCCAGATAGTCAAATACCAAACTACAAACTGCATTAAAAAAACCACATAACCACAATATTCGGTTCAAAAAATGAAATAATTGTAGTTGCGGTTTGCGATTTGGATAGGTCCATAATTGCACTGAACCGCACTGTCCTTACCCTTATCTGTAGGTGATACCTTTTTATCTACTAGTGGTAGGTTTGCTCATTTGTAAAACACATTTTTGTTAACTATATTTGTGTGGTTCTTTTTCGTATTCGTGTTTGTAGAGGCGAGCAACAAAGTAGAGTGTGTTTCTCTGTTGGAGGGGTATATTACTCATCGATTTCGTCGTAGCAGTATACGTGGATAATTTGAAGGAGTCCATAGAGGGGTTCCAATTAGCAAGCGTGGAAGTTGAATGGGCTGAGGATCTTGTGAGGTTTTGTAATGAGGATATCATGGATGGGATTCGAGAATTCGAGCTTTAATATGTCATCAAGGAGGAACACTTTACTGATGTAGTTTTAGATGATTAACATAGTCAAGTTTCATTATGTCGAGAAGAAGCAACTTTCTAATCATTTGGCTTCTATTGAAATGGATCTGGATTGGCTTTTTTATATTAGTTTCTAAACCATGTGCTAGAGTTCCCTAGATTTTATCAGTTGCTCGACTATTTCCAGGCATCATGTGTTCAGCACAGTATTCGTTTATATAGAGATATTTTTCGTCTGAAGCATGAATTGCATCCCCGTATTGTCGTCGCAACATCTTGTTCGCAACATCAAAATGTGATGATTGTTGGGCTTGATGACCTAGCTTCTACGATATATGTCTTTCATTATGGAGCAATGGTCGTAGGCTTTCACAAGCTTAGGTTGTTGATGCGTGGTATTGTTGAAGAGATCGGGTAACATCCCAAATTTTATAATACACTTCAAGACCTAGCTTCTACGAATTATGTCTGTGAACATGGAGTGAATGCCATAGCTTACACTAACATGGAGTGAATGCCAAAGCTTACACTAACTAAGGTCGCGGACGGGTGGTATTTTTGAAGACACCGGGCAACATCCCAAATTTTATATCATACAACACGCAATCAAGTATATAAGAATTTTAAGGCGTATTGTTGGGCAAAACTAAAAATTAGTGACTCGAAGTTTATTAAATGGAAACTAATTGAAAAATGAAGTAAATTAATTGTTCATTAATTTAAAATGATATGTATGTTGAATAATAAGGTGATAATGTAGAAGGGTATTTTGAAATATTTCTATTTTAAAAATATAGGGAAATATATGTTACTTATTGTTTTTGGGTCATTTTGAAAATAAATAGAAGATAAAGGGCTTAATGTAAACATAGGTTAAATGATGGGATCAAAAGTTGGAACTGGGGAGCACCTTATTTCCTTTTCTTGTGAGCGTCGATTGAATGTTAAGAAAAGAAAAGAAAACGTTGGATTCCTTGTATGTACGTGGTTATGTCTAAAATCTGGAAAGATGGGGAGACCTTCAAGATCTCTTTGTTTTCTGCTGAGTGTGAAGCGAACCAGAAAAAGGAGAAGAAGAACCGGAGCACATAAATCACATAAGGGGTTCATGATTTTTCTCACATTCGGTAACCCAAAATTCCTATTGTCCTTCAATTTGACAGATTGTTGAGGTAATAACCAAACTGTAGTAAGTTGAATTTTCAAAATTATTGAAATAAATTTTGAATTTGGATTTGGACTCATGATTTTGGATTTGTGATAAGCATAGAAACATGATTGCATGGAAAAAAAACTTTAATATCTTGAATGGGACAGATTTGAGCTTTCTTAAACTTTATTCAAATTGGAGGAGTTTGTTGGCTAAGCTAGTAACAACATATGCTTACACATAAATGAAGAACCAAAATCAAATATCAATGCTTTTTTCATAGTCCTGTATTCAAAATGCATAATCATGATTAAACATAATACTTCTTCAGATGTTCTATGGTTCTCAGTTAATGTTGTATGTGAGTCAATGTGAAAACTCGATGCCCACAATGACACCAGTAACTCAATATATATAGGAAAGAATTACATTTACAACCCCTCAACTTAATAAATACTTATATAGTTTTCACAAAGTTTTACATAAGTCTAATATCCCCCCTCAAGCGAAACTGGTGGAGGTCCGAGACGGAGCATGTGGCGAAATCGCTCGAATTGGTGTCGAGGGAGACTCTTCGTGAAGATGTCCGCAACCTGAAGCTTGGTCGGCACAAACATGGTGAGGATTTTTCCCAATGTAACGAGTTCGCGAACAAAATGATAATCCAGATCAATATGCTTGGCGCGCTTATGAGAAACTGGGTTCTGAGTGAGAAACAGAGCACTCTGATTATCACACAGAATGGTTGGACGACCAGTAGGCATGGCATGAAGCTCACGTAGCAAATGAGTGATCCAAATTAGTTCAGCAGCAGTGTTGGCCATGGCTCGATATTCAGACTCATAGCTGGAGCGAGAGACCGTCGGTTGCTTTTTTGGCGCTCCAGGACACAAGATTACCCCCAGGAAGATCGAGTACCCATACGTGGATCGACGAGTGTCGAGGCAACGGGCCCAATCAGCATCAGAATACCCCACCAGGTTTGTGAGCTTGGGCCTGGAAAACGTAAGTCCAAAGGACAGAGTGCCTTTGACGTATCGAATAAGACGTTTGACGGCCTGGTAGTGAAGAACCGTTGGAGCTTGCAAGAACTGACTGACTTGATTAACTGCATATGAGATATCCGGTCGAGTGATGGTCAAATATTGAAGCGCCCCAATAAGAGACCGTTAATGAGTAGGATCCGCATATAGCGCTCCAGAAGAAACAAATGAGGTGTTGGCCGCAAGGGGCGTTGAAACCGGCTTGGAATCAAGAAGTGCAGCACGGTCAACAATGGAGTGAGCATGTTTGGATTGACTGAGAAAAAGCCCAGAAGGGAGATGCTTGGCCTCAAGACCGAGGAAGTAGTTGAGTTGCCCCAAATACTTGATCTTGAATTCTGCGTGGAGCTTGTGAATAAACGAACGTATGAGCGATGAATCGGAGCCAGTGAGAATGAGATCATCAACGTAAAGAAGCAGGTACAAGACACAGGCACCCCGTTTGAAAATAAACAATGAGGGATCAGCGCGACTACAAACAAATCCATTCGTCACAAGAAAAGAACTTAGCCGATGAAACCACGCCCGAGGGGCCTGTTGGAGACCATAGATGGCCTTATGGAGTTTGCAAACGTGGTCGGGGTAGCGAGGATCAATAAAACCAGGCGGTTGCTTCATATAAACAATGTCTGTAAGATTGCCATGTAGGAAAGCATTATTGACATCTAACTGATGTAGCTTCCATTGATTAATAACCGCAAGAGTCAAGACGACGCGAATGGTGGCCGCTTTCACCACCGGGCTAAATGTATGAGAACAATCCAGCCCGGGAACCTGACTGAATCCCTGAGCAACAAGCCGAGCTTTGTGTCCATCAATACAGCCATCAGCAAGGTACTTGGTACGAAATAGCCACTGACACCCAACAACATTAGTGTTGGGGGGACGTGGAACCAAAGACCAAGTGGCATTACGAGAAAGAGCATGCATTTCGGAGCGCATGGCGGCCACCCACTTAGGATCTCGAAGAGCATCATGATGAGTAGATGGATCAGTTGAGGCAAACAATGCAGAGTACAACCCGTGGTCCGATGTATGTGCCAAATCAGCCTGATGACGGGGCTTAAAAATCCCTGCTTTTGCCCTAGTAATCATGGGGTGACCGGCGGGAGATGGATCAAGGGGCGTAGGGATCGCAACACTAGGTGCGGGGTTCGGTGATGCGGGTGGATCATCATCACTATCCGATCCAGCGGCCGAGCCAAGGGGCTCGGATGAGGCGTTGGAATCGGAGGGTATAGGGTCATCAGGTTCAGCAACTGGAGTGTCAGTTGTAGGAGTGGTCACTGGAGCGGGGCAAGGGCGGGGGTCAGCACAGACGCCACAGGAGAAGGGACGCGGTTGACAAGGAGATAAAGCAGGAGGCTTTGAACAGGCTCGGGAGACAGGCATAGGTTGTGAGGTATCTTCCAAAAATGAGTGTAAAGGCAAATCATCCAACGAGACCCGCGGAGCGGCACTGTCAAAGGGAAAACACATCTCGTCAAAACGAGCATGACGCGTAATGTAAACGCGAGCTGTGCATGGGTCAAGACAAAGATAGCCCTTGTATTGTGATAAGGAAATTGCATCGCTTTAGCAGCATGATTCATTTGCTTTAATTTACATTATCCTTGCCTGTATAAGTAATCAAAATAATAGTTAATCATTGCTATATAACTTTCTTCGTATATCTAACCATTATGTGTGTTTTTCATGCAATGGAATTGTTTTCAAGTGGGACCCAATTCATCTTGTAATGCGTCAATGTTTTGCCAACTTTTATTTTACGTACTTTGGTTAAAGAACAAAATCATGTGAGACTTAATGGTTGATATATAAACCATCATATGGTCATGGAACCAAGTGCTACATATTGTTTATTAATTATATTTTGGATGATAGGTCATGAACAAAAGCAACTATCTTCGTTACCTCAATTTCACTCTCAAAATTCACATTTCCAAAATAATCAGCGGTGAAATTAGTTTCTCATTCATACAAACAAATTATAGTGAACTCAAAATTGCTCCTTGATCTGATTTCATACAAGTGGAAAAATTGTCTCGATTTAATTACAAATAATAATAATAAAAAAAACCTAGTGGTTAGTTGGTTGTAAGAATGTTGTATAGAAGTCATAACGCGCCTAACTGAGAAGCAATATCACTGAATGTATATTCACTGCATGGAATTGTGAGGCCGCCCATTTGATGAACATACCCAAATTCTTGCTCTGCCTGATCTAATAGTTCTTGAAATGCAGGTTGGCTTAACAACCATACAGGAACCACAAACCGCTTCTTCTCTTGCTCACCAACATAAATTGCTAAATAGCCTTTTGGGGTTTCCATAGATTTGGTTGTGCTGCTTCCGTTGGATAATGATCTTCTGAGAATTTGTTTTGCTTGAATGATCCGAGGAAAAAGGATGGCCATTTTTAAGGATGGTAGTTTCTGTTCACTTCAAAAGCCTGATTGAGGATGGATACTCTCACAGCATGCACGTCTTCTTGGTGAAAAGATGCCAAGGATTTCAGAGGAAGTTGTGGTTGTGTGATTCATATCGAATGGTTTTTTATATACAGAGATTCAAGGAGATCTTGATTGAGGATGGTGACATATGGTGGAAGAAAAGGCAAACTCACATGGCTTTGTCTTCCAATCTGTAAGACAGATCCAATGTCTAATTCACCTATTAATGATAGGGCCACATATGTTTCAAGAAAACCCCAAAGCCCTTAGCCACAATTTCGTGTTTGTTAGGAGGCATTACCACATTCCTCTTAATATTACATGGGACCATGACACTTCTGCTGTTTTTCATACCCACGTTAATTCAGAATATATACTGGTGATACAAGTTATATTCTTTTTTAATTCTTTTTCTATACACAAGTACATGATTAATACATATTTTTGCCTGTGACTTTGTGGTTGTGCTATTCAAGATCATAATCTATAAAAGTTAGAAGACACAGCACATGATCTTGACTTCCTGTTGCAATATCCCCATCTGACATTTAAATTCCTTTTTCTTAATTATTTTACATTTCATTCTCGAATAAACCTTTATATATAGAATATGATTGGCAAAGCACCGGCATAATTTCCTCTCAAACTCGTCCTGAAAATCTCTCGGAATATTCTTAAATTGTTTCGTTCCTCTGTGATAACCCTTCAGAAAAATGGTTATTCGAATACGTCGGATCTTTCAAGCTAGACAAATACTCCAACGGTCATTGTTAAATGGGATCCTCACAACAGCAGTGGATCTACCAAAAGGGTATTTTGCAGTTTATGTTGGAGAGCAAGAACAGAAGCGTTTTGTGATTCCAGTGTCATTGTTAAGCCACTATTCATTTCAGGACTTATTTCGTAGACAGGGGAAGAGTTTGGATATGACCATCCAATGGGCGGCCTAACAATTCCATGTAGTGAGCAGAAATTCATTGATCTTGCAAGTTGCCTGGGAGCATTTTGAAGTCATGTTACATCATTCTATTTGTTAACACATTTTTTTAAACCACGGATCCCAGACCGTTTTGCAACATGCGAGACCGAGTCACTTGTACCGATTGTATAAAATGAGAATTTTGACTTGTTTGGAATACCATGTATATTATTTGACCATATAAGCTTGTACTTATAGGAGATAGAGCTACCATCTTTGTTAACTATGTTTGCTTGATGCAGTTTTATAAAAAAGGCCAAGATATAACGTTAAATACAATAATCTCCATTACACTCCCAAAATAATTCAAATTTCTAAAACAGTCGACAATAAAATTTGTTTATCACTTTTACATTGAACAACTTACAGTGAAATAAAAATTGTTCCTTGGTCCTATTTTATACAATTAAGAAAATTGTCGATATTTTTGCACTTAATTTCACACATACATTCTCTGATATTAACATTATAAAAAAAATAAAAAAATAAAAAATAAAAAGAAAAGCTATGTAGATACATTGTGAGAGGGTAAAAGATCATCTAATGATGCTCAACAAAAAGAGATTGAAATATTTGCTACTTCATACCTAACATCTTATGTCTTTGTTTCTATTCTCTAATATTTAAGGAATTTTTAATTTTTGAGTATGTGATGATTTTGCTTGTTTACGTATTAGTCTGATAGTGTTTTAAGTAAGTTATTGAAATTTGAAGTTTTTATGTTGTTAATTACAAACAGCTTTAAATACTTAAAACCGCATATTTAAAGAACCAAATCCACATGGCAAAAAATAACACAAAAAAATAACATAAAGAAAATCGCACCAAATCCAGATAGTCAAATACCAAACTACAAACTGCATTAAAAAAACCACATAACCACAATACTCGGTACAAAAAATGAAATAATTGTAGTTGCGGTTTGCGATTTGGATAGGTCCATAATTGCACTGAACCGCACTGTCCTTACCCTTATCTGTAGGTGATACCTTTTTATCTACTAGTGGTAGGTTTGCTCATTTGTAAAACACATTTTTGTTAACTATATTTGTGTGGTTCTTTTTCGTATTCGTGTTTGTAGAGGCGAGCAACAAAGTAGAGTGTGGTTCTCTGTTGGAGGGGTATATTACTCATCGATTTCGTCGTAGCAGTATACGTGGATAATTTGAAGGAGTCCATAGAGGGGTTCCAATTAGCAAGCGTGGAAGTTGAATGGGCTGAGGATCTTGTGAGGTTTTGTAATGAGGATATCATGGATGGGATTCGAGAATTCGAGCTTTAATATGTCATCAAGGAGGAACACTTTACTGATGTAGTTTTAGATGATTAACATAGTCAAGTTTCATTATGTCGAGAAGAAGCAACTTTCTAATCATTTGGCTTCTATTGAAATGGATTTGGATTGGCTTTTTTATATTAGTTTCTAAACCATGTACTAGAGTTCCCTAGATTTTATCAGTTGCTCGACTATCTCCAGGCATCATGTGTTCAGCACAGTATTCGTTTATATAGAGATATTTTTCGTCTGAAGCATGAATTGCATCCCCGTATTGTCGTCGCAACATCTTGTTCGCAACATCAAAATGTGATGATTGTTGGGCTTGATGACCTAGCTTCTACGATATATGTCTTTCATTATGGAGCAATGGTCGTAGGCTTTCACAAGCTTAGGTTGTTGATGCGTGGTATTGTTGAAGAGATCGGGTAACATCCCAAATTTTATAATACACTTCAAGACCTAGCTTCTACGAATTATGTCTGTGAACATGGAGTGAATGCCATAGCTTACACTAACATGGAGTGAATGCCAAAGCTTACACTAACTAAGGTCGCGGACGGGTGGTATTTTTGAAGACACCGGGCAACATCCCAAATTTTATATCATACAACACGCAATCAAGTATATAAGAATTTTAAGGCGTATTGTTGGGCAAAACTAAAAATTAGTGACTCGAAGTTTATTAAATGGAAACTAATTGAAAAATGAAGTAAATTAATTGTTCATTAATTTAAAATGATATGTATGTTGAATAATAAGTTGATAATGTAGAAGGGTATTTTGAAATATTTCTATTTTAAAAATATAGGGAAATATATGTTACTTATTGTTTTTGGGTCATTTTGAAAATAAATAGAAGATAAAGGGCTTAATGTAAACATAGGTTAAATGATGGGATCAAAAGTTGGAACTGGGGAGCACCTTATTTCCTTTTCTTGTGAGCGTCGATTGAATGTTAAGAAAAGAAAAGAAAACGTTGGATTCCTTGTATGTACGTGGTTATGTCTAAAATCTGGAAAGATGGGGAGACCTTCAAGATCTCTTTGTTTTCTGCTGAGTGTGAAGCGAACCAGAAAAAGGAGAAGAAGAACCGGAGCACATAAATCACATAAGGGGTTCATGATTTTTCTCACATTCGGTAACCCAAAATTCCTATTGTCCTTCAATTTGACAGATTGTTGAGGTAATAACCAAACTGTAGTAAGTTGAATTTTCAAAATTATTGAAATAAATTTTGAATTTGGATTTGGACTCATGATTTTGGATTTGTGATAAGCATAGAAACATGATTGCATGGAAAAAAAACTTTAATATCTTGAATGGGACAGATTTGAGCTTTCTTAAACTTTATTCAAATTGGAGGAGTTTGTTGGCTAAGCTAGTAACAACATATGCTTACACATAAATGAAGAACCAAAATCAAATATCAATGCTTTTTTCATAGTCCTGTATTCAAAATGCATAATCATGATTAAACATAATACTTCTTCAGATGTTCTATGGTTCTCAGTTAATGTTGTATGTGAGTCAATGTGAAAACTCGATGCCCACAATGACACCAGTAACTCAATATATATAGGAAAGAATTACATTTACAACCCCTCAACTTAATAAATACTTATATAGTTTTCACAAAGTTTTACATAAGTCTAATATCCCCCCTCAAGCGAAACTGGTGGAGGTCCGAGACGGAGCATGTGGCGAAATCGCTCGAATTGGTGTCGAGGGAGACTCTTCGTGAAGATGTCCGCAACCTGAAGCTTGGTCGGCACAAACATGGTGAGGATTTTTCCCGATGTAACGAGTTCGCGAACAAAATGATAATCCAGATCAATATGCTTGGCGCGCTTATGAGAAACTGGGTTCTGAGTGAGAAACAGAGCACTCTGATTATCACACAGAATGGTTGGACGACCAGTAGGCATGGCATGAAGCTCACGTAGCAAATGAGTGATCCAAATTAGTTCAGCAGCAGTGTTGGCCATGGCTCGATATTCAGACTCATAGCTGGAGCGAGAGACCGTCGGTTGCTTTTTTGGCGCTCCAGGACACAAGATTACCCCCAGGAAGATCGAGTACCCATACGTGGATCGACGAGTGTCGAGGCAACGGGCCCAATCAGCATCAGAATACCCCACCAGGTTTGTGAGCTTGGGCCTGGAAAACGTAAGTCCAAAGGACAGAGTGCCTTTGACGTATCGAATAAGACGTTTGACGGCCTGGTAGTGAAGAACCGTTGGAGCTTGCAAGAACTGACTGACTTGATTAACTGCATATGAGATATCCGGTCGAGTGATGGTCAAATATTGAAGCGCCCCAATAAGAGACCGTTAATGAGTAGGATCTGCATATAGCGCTCCAGAAGAAACAAATGAGGTGTTGGCCGCAAGGGGCGTTGAAACCGGCTTGGAATCAAGAAGTGCAGCACGGTCAACAATGGAGTGAGCATGTTTGGATTGACTGAGAAAAAGCCCAGAAGGGAGATGCTTGGCCTCAAGACCGAGGAAGTAGTTGAGTTGCCCCAAATACTTGATCTTGAATTCTGCGTGGAGCTTGTGAATAAACGAACGTATGAGCGATGAATCGGAGCCAGTGAGAATGAGATCATCAACGTAAAGAAGCAGGTACAAGACACAGGCACCCCGTTTGAAAATAAACAATGAGGGATCAGCGCGACTACAAACAAATCCATTCGTCACAAGAAAAGAACTTAGCCGATGAAACCACGCCCGAGGGGCCTGTTGGAGACCATAGATGGCCTTATGGAGTTTGCAAACGTGGTCGGGGTAGCGAGGATCAATAAAACCAGGCGGTTGCTTCATATAAACAATGTCTGTAAGATTGCCATGTAGGAAAGCATTATTGACATCTAACTGATGTAGCTTCCATTGATTAATAACCGCAAGAGTCAAGACGACGCGAATGGTGGCCGCTTTCACCACCGGGCTAAATGTATGAGAACAATCCAGCCCGGGAACCTGACTGAATCCCTGAGCAACAAGCCGAGCTTTGTGTCCATCAATACAGCCATCAGCAAGGTACTTGGTACGAAATAGCCACTGACACCCAACAACATTAGTGTTGGGGGGACGTGGAACCAAAGACCAAGTGGCATTACGAGAAAGAACATGCATTTCGGAGCGCATGGCGGCCACCCACTTAGGATCTCGAAGAGCATCATGATGAGTAGATGGATCAGTTGAGGCAAACAATGCAGAGTACAACCCGTGGTCCGATGTATGTGCCAAATCAGCCTGATGACGGGGCTTAAAAATCCCTGCTTTTGCCCTAGTAATCATGGGGTGACCGGCGGGAGATGGATCAAGGGGCGTAGGGATCGCAACACTAGGTGCGGGGTTCGGTGATGCGGGTGGATCATCATCACTATCCGATCCAGCGGCCGAGCCAAGGGGCTCGGATGAGGCGTTGGAATCGGAGGGTATAGGGTCATCAGGTTCAGCAACTGGAGTGTCAGTTGTAGGAGTGGTCACTGGAGCGGGGCAAGGGCGGGGGTCAGCACAGACGCCACAGGAGAAGGGACGCGGTTGACAAGGAGATAAAGCAGGAGGCTTTGAACAGGCTCGGGAGACAGGCATAGGTTGTGAGGTATCTTCCAAAAATGAGTGTAAAGGCAAATCATCCAACGAGACCCGCGGAGCGGCACTGTCAAAGGGAAAACACATCTCGTCAAAACGAGCATGACGCGTAATGTAAACGCGAGCTGTGCATGGGTCAAGACAAAGATAGCCCTTGTATTGTGATAAGGAAATTGCATCGCTTTAGCAGCATGATTCATTTGCTTTAATTTACATTATCCTTGCCTGTATAAGTAATCAAAATAATAGTTAATCATTGCTATATAACTTTCTTCGTATATCTAACCATTATGTTTGTTTTTCATGCAATGGAATTGTTTTCAAGTGGGACCCAATTCATCTTGTAATGCGTCAATGTTTTGCCAACTTTTATTTTACGTACTTTGGTTAAAAAACAAAATCATGTGACACTTAATGGTTGATATATAACCATCATATGGTCATGGAACCAAGTGCTACATATTGTTTATTAATTATATTTTGGATGATAGGTCATGAACAAAAGCAACTATCTTCGTTACCTCAATTTCACTCTCAAAATTCACATTTCCAAAATAATCAGCGGTGAAATTAGTTTCTCATTCATACAAACAAATTATAGTGAACTCAAAATTGCTCCTTGATCTGATTTCATACAAGTGGAAAAATTGTCTCGATTTAATTACAAATAATAATAATAAAAAAAACCTAGTGGTTAGTTGGTTGTAAGAATGTTGTATAGAAGTCATAACGCGCCTAACTGAGAAGCAATATCACTGAATGTATATTCACTGCATGGAATTGTGAGGCCGCCCATTTGATGAACATACCCAAATTCTTGCTCTGCCTGATCTAATAGTTCTTGAAATGCAGGTTGGCTTAACAACCATACAGGAACCACAAACCGCTTCTTCTCTTGCTCACCAACATAAATTGCTAAATAGCCTTTTGGGGTTTCCATAGATTTGGTTGTGCTGCTTCCGTTGGATAATGATCTTCTGAGAATTTGTTTTGCTTGAATGATCCGAGGAAAAAGGATGGCCATTTTTAAGGATGGTAGTTTCTGTTCACTTCAAAAGCCTGATTGAGGATGGATACTCTCACAGCATGCACGTCTTCTTGGTGAAAAGATGCCAAGGATTTCAGAGGAAGTTGTGGTTGTGTGATTCATATCGAATGGTTTTTTATATACAGATATTCAAGGAGATCTTGATTGAGGATGGTGACATATGGTGGAAGAAAAGGCAAACTCACATGGCTTTGTCTTCCAATCTGTAAGACAGATCCAATGTCTAATTCACCTATTAATGATAGGGCCACATATGTTTCAAGAAAACCCCAAAGCCCTTAGCCACAATTTCGTGTTTGTTAGGAGGCATTACCACATTCCTCTTAATATTACATGGGACCATGACACTTCTGCTGTTTTTCATACCCACGTTAATTCAGAATATATACTGGTGATACAAGTTATATTCTTTTTTAATTCTTTTTCTATACACAAGTACATGATTAATACATATTTTTGCCTGTGACTTTGTGGTTGTGCTATTCAAGATCATAATCTATAAAAGTTAGAAGACACAGCACATGATCTTGACTTCCTGTTGCAATATCCCCATCTGACATTTAAATTCCTTTTTCTTAATTATTTTACATTTCATTCTCGAATAAACCTTTATATATAGAATATGATTGGCAAAGCACCAGCATAATTTCCTCTCAAACTCGTCCTGAAAATCTCTCGGAATATTCTTAAATTGTTTCGTTCCTCTGTGATAACCCTTCAGAAAAATGGTTATTCGAATACGTCGGATCTTTCAAGCTAGACAAATACTCCAACGGTCATTGTTAAATGGGATCCTCACAACAGCAGTGGATCTACCAAAAGGGTATTTTGCAGTTTATGTTGGAGAGCAAGAACAGAAGCGTTTTGTGATTCCAGTGTCATTGTTAAGCCACTATTCATTTCAGGACTTATTTCGTAGACAGGGGAAGAGTTTGGATATGACCATCCAATGGGCGGCCTAACAATTCCATGTAGTGAGCAGAAATTCATTGATCTTGCAAGTTGCCTGGGAGCATTTTGAAGTCATGTTACATCATTCTATTTGTTAACACATTTTTTTAAACCACGGATCCCAGACCGTTTTGCAACATGCGAGACCGAGTCACTTGTACCGATTGTATAAAATGAGAATTTTGACTTGTTTGGAATACCATGTATATTATTTGACCATATAAGCTTGTACTTATAGGAGATAGAGCTACCATCTTTGTTAACTATGTTTGCTTGATGCAGTTTTATAAAAAAGGCCAAGATATAACGTTAAATACAATAATCTCCATTACACTCCCAAAATAATTCAAATTTCTAAAACAGTCGACAATAAAATTTGTTTATCACTTTTACATTGAACAACTTACAGTGAAATAAAAATTGTTCCTTGGTCCTATTTTATACAATTAAGAAAATTGTCGATATTTTTGCACTTAATTTCACACATACATTCTCTGATATTAACATTATAAAAAAAATAAAAAAATAAAAAATAAAAAGAAAAGCTATGTAGATACACTGTGAGAGGGTAAAAGATCATCTAATGATGCTCAACAAAAAGAGATTGAAATATTTGCTACTTCATACCTAACATCTTATGTCTTTGTTTCTATTCTCTAATATTTAAGGAATTTTTAATTTTTGAGTATGTGATGATTTTGCTTGTTTACGTATTAGTCTGATAGTGTTTTAAGTAAGTTATTGAAATTTGAAGTTTTTATGTTGTTAATTACAAACAGCTTTAAATTCTTAAAACCGCATATTTAAAGAACCAAATCCACATGGCAAAAAACAGCACAAAAAAATAACATAAACAAAATAGCACCAAATCCAGATAGTCAAATACCAAACTACAAACTGCATTAAAAAGTCCACATAACCACAATATTCGGTTCAAAAAATGAAATAATTGTAGTTGCGGTTTGCGATTTGGATAGGTCCATAATTGCACTGAACCGCACTGTCCTTACCCTTATCTGTAGGTGATACCTTTTTATCTACTAGTGGTAGGTTTGCTCATTTGTAAAACACATTTTTGTTAACTATATTTGTGTGGTTCTTTTTCGTATTCGTGTTTGTAGAGGCGAGCAACAAAGTAGAGTGTGTTTCTCTGTTGGAGGGGTATATTACTCATCGATTTCGTCGTAGCAGTATACGTGGATAATTTGAAGGAGTCCATAGAGGGGTTCCAATTAGCAAGCGTGGAAGTTGAATGGGCTCATGATCTTGTGAGGTTTTGTAATGAGGATATCATGGATGGGATTCGAGAATTCGAGCTTTAATATGTCATCAAGGAGGAACACTTTACTGATGTAGTTTTAGATGATTAACATAGTCAAGTTTCATTATGTCGAGAAGAAGCAACTTTCTAATCATTTGGCTTCTATTGAAATGGATTTGGATTGGCTTTTTTATATTAGTTTCTAAACCATGTGCTAGAGTTCCCTAGATTTTATCAGTTGCTCGACTATTTCCAGGGATCATGTGTTCAGCACAGTATTCGTTTATATAGAGATATTTTTCGTCTGAAGCATGAATTGCATCCCCGTATTGTCGTCGCAACATCTTGTTCGCAACATCAAAATGTGATGATTGTTGGGCTTGATGACCTAGCTTCTACGATATATGTCTTTCATTATGGAGCAATGGTCGTAGGCTTTCACAAGCTTAGGTTGTTGATGCGTGGTATTGTTGAAGAGATCGGGTAACATCCCAAATTTTATAATACACTTCAAGACCTAGCTTCTACGAATTATGTCTGTGAACATGGAGTGAATGCCATAGCTTACACTAACATGGAGTGAATGCCAAAGCTTACACTAACTAAGGTCGCGGACGCGTGGTATTTTTGAAGACACCGTGCAACATCCCAAATTTTATATCATACAACACGCAATCAAGTATATAAGAATTTTAAGGCGTATTGTTGGGCAAAACTAAAAATTAGTGACTCGAAGTTTATTAAATGGAAACTAATTGAAAAATGAAGTAAATTAATTGTTCATTAATTTAAAATGATATGTATGTTGAATAATAAGGTGATAATGTAGAAGGGTATTTTGAAATATTTCTATTTTAAAAATATAGGGAAATATATGTTACTTATTGTTTTTGGGTCATTTTGAAAATAAATAGAAGATAAAGGGCTTAATGTAAACATAGGTTAAATGATGGGATCAAAAGTTGGAACTGGGGAGCACCTTATTTCCTTTTCTTGTGAGCGTCGATTGAATGTTAAGAAAAGAAAAGAAAACGTTGGATTCCTTGTATGTACGTGGTTATGTCTAAAATCTGGAAAGATGGGGAGACCTTCAAGATCTCTTTGTTTTCTGCTGAGTGTGAACCAAACCAGAAAAAGGAGAAGAAGAACCGGAGCACATAAATCGCATAAGGGGTTCATGATTTTTCTCACATTCGGTAACCCGAAATTCCTATTGTCCTTCAATTTGACAGATTGTTGAGGTAATAACCAAACTGTAGTAAGTTGAATTTTCAAAATTATTGAAATAAATTTTGAATTTGGATTTGGACTCATGATTTTGGATTTGTGATAAGCATAGAAACATGATTGCATGGAAAAAAAAACTTTAATATCTTGAATGGGACAGATTTGAGCTTTCCTAAACTTTATTCAAATTGGAGGAGTTTGTTGGCTAAGCTAGCAACAACATATGCTTACACATAAATGAAGAACCAAAATCAAATATCAATGCTTTTTTCATAGTCCTGTATTCAAAATGCATAATCATGATTAAACATAATACTTCTTCAGATGTTCTATGGTTCTCAGTTAATGTTGTATGTGAGTCAATGTGAAAACTCGATGCCCACAATGACACCAGTAACTCAATATATATAGGAAAGAATTACATTTACAACCCCTCAACTTAATAAATACTTATATAGTTTTCACAAAGTTTTACATAAGTCTAATATCCCCCCTCAAGCGAAACTGGTGGAGGTCCGAGACGGAGCATGTGGCGAAATTGCTCGAATTGGTGTCGAGGGAGACTCTTCGTGAAGCTGTCCGCAACCTGAAGCTTGGTCGGCACAAACATGGTGAGGAGTTTTCCCGATGTAACGAGTTCGCGAACAAAATGATAATCCAGATCAATATGCTTGGCGCGCTTATGAGAAACTGGGTTCTGAGTGAGAAACAGAGCACTCTGATTATCACACAGAATGGTTGGACGACCAGTTGGCAGGACATGAAGCTCACGTAGCAAATGAGTGATCCAAATTAGTTCAGCAGCAGTGTTGGCCATGGCTCGATATTCAGACTCACAGCTGGAGCGAGAGACCGTCGGTTTCTTTTTTGGCGCTCCAGGACACAAGATTACCCCCAGGAAGATCGAGTACCCATACGTGGATCGACGAGTGTCGAGGCAACGGGCCCAATCAGCATCAGAATACCCCACCAGGTTTGTGAGCTTGGTCCTGGAAAACGTAAGTCCAAAGGACAGAGTGCCTTTGACGTATCGAATAAGACGTTTGACGGCCTGGTAGTGAAGAACCGTTGGAGCTTGCAAGAACTGACTGACTTGATTAACTGCATATGAGATATCCGGTCGAGTGATGGTCAAATATTGAAGCGCCCCAATAAGAGACCGTTAATGAGTAGGATCCGCATATAGCGCTCCAGAAGCAACAAATGAGGTGTTGGCCGCAAGGGGCGTTGAAACTGGCTTGGAATCAAGAAGTGCAACACGGTCAACAATGGAGTGAGCATGTTTGGATTGACTGAGAAAAAGCCCAGAGGGGAGATGCTTGGCCTCAAGACCGAGGAAGTAGTTGAGTTGCCCCAAATCCTTGATCTTGAATTCTGCGTGGAGCTTGTGAATAAACGAACGTATGAGCGATGAATCGGAGCCAGTGAGAATGAGATCATCAACATAAACAAGCAGGTACAAGACACAGGCACCCCGTTTGAAAATAAACAATGAGGGATCAGCGCGACTACAAAGAAATCTATTCGTCACAAGAAAAGAACTTAGCCGATGAAACCACGCCCGAGGGGCCTGTTGGAGACCATAGATGGCCTTATGGAGTTTGCAAACGTGGTCGGGGTAGCGAGGATCAATAAAACCAGGCGGGTGCTTCATATAAACAATGTGTGTAAGATTGCCATGTAGGAAAGCATTATTGACATCTAACTGATGTAGCTTCCATTGATTAATAACCGCAAGAGTCAAGATGACGCGAATGGTGGCCGCTTTCACCACCGGGCTAAATGTATGAGAACAATCCGGCCCGGGAACCTGATTGAATCCCTGAGCAACAAGCCGAGCTTTGTGTCGATCAATAGAGCCATCAGCAAGGTACTTGGTACGAAATAGCCACTGACACCCAACAACATTAGTGTTGGGGGGACGTGGAACCAAAGACCAAGTGGCATTACGAGAAAGAGCATGCATTTCGGAGCGCATGGCGGCCACCCACTTAGGATCTCGAAGAGCATCATGATGAGTAGATGGATCAGTCGAGGCAAACAATGCAGAGTACAACCCGTGGTCCGATGTATGTGCCAAATCAGCCTGATGACGAGGCTTAAAAATCCCTGCTTTTGCCCTAGTAATCATGGGGTGACCGGCGGGAGATGGATCAAGGGGCGTAGGGATCGCAACACTAGGTGCGGGGTTCGGTGATGCGGGTGGATCATCATCACTATCCGATCCAGCGGCCGAGCCAAGGGGCTCGGATGAGGCGTTGGAATCGGAGGGTATAGGGTCATCAGGTTCAGCAACCGGAGTGTCAGTTGTAGGAGTGGTCACCGGAGCGGGGCAAGGGCGGGGGTCAGCACAGACGCCACAGGAGAAGGGACGCGGTTGACAAGGAGATAAAGCAGGAGGCTTTGAACAGGCTCGGGAGACAGGCATAGGTTGTGAGGTATCTTCCAAAAATGAGTGTAAAGGCAAATCATCCAACGAGACCCGCGGAGCGGCACTGTCAAAGGGAAAACACATCTCGTCAAAACGAGCATGACGCGTAATGTAAACGCGAGCTGTGCATGGGTCAAGACAAAGATAGCCCTTGTATTGTGATAAGGAAATTGCATCGCTTTAGCAGCATGATTCATTTGCTTTAATTTACATTATCCTTGCCTGTATAAGTAATCAAAATAATAGTTAATCATTGCTATATAACTTTCTTCGTATATCTAACCATTATGTTTGTTTTTCATGCAATGGAATTGTTTTCAAGTGGGACCCAATTCATCTTGTAATGCGTCAATGTTTTGCCAACTTTTATTTTACGTACTTTGGTTAAAGAACAAAATCATGTGACACTTAATGGTTGATATATAACCATCATATGGTCATGGAACCAAGTGCTACATATTGTTTATTAATTATATTTTGGATGATAGGTCATGAACAAAAGCAACTATCTTCGTTACCTCAATTTCACTCTCAAAATTCACATTTCCAAAATAATCAGCGGTGAAATTAGTTTCTCATTCATACAAACAAATTATAGTGAACTCAAAATTGCTCCTTGATCTGATTTCATACAAGTGGAAAAATTGTCTCGATTTAATTACAAATAATAATAATAAAAAAAACCTAGTGGTTAGTTGGTTGTAAGAATGCATGTTGTATAGAAGTCATAACGCGCCTAACTGAGAAGCAATATCACTGAATGTATATTCACTGCATGGAATTGTGAGGCCGCCCATTTGATGAACATACCCAAATTCTTGCTCTGCCTGATCTAATAGTTCTTGAAATGCAGGTTGGCTTAACAACCATACAGGAACCACAAACCGCTTCTTCTCTTGCTCACCAACATAAATTGCTAAATAGCCTTTTGGGGTTTCCATAGATTTGGTTGTGCTGCTTCCGTTGGATAATGATCTTCTGAGAATTTGTTTTGCTTGAATGATCCGAGGAAAAAGGATGGCCATTTTTAAGGATGGTAGTTTCTGTTCACTTCAAAAGCCTGATTGAGGATGGATACTCTCACAGCATGCACGTCTTCTTGGTGAAAAGATGCCAAGGATTTCAGAGGAAGTTGTGGTTGTGTGATTCATATCGAATGGTTTTTTATATACAGAGATTCAAGGAGATCTTGATCGAGGATGGTGACATATGGTGGAAGAAAAGGCAAACTCACATGGCTTTGTCTTCCAATCTGTAAGACAGATCCAATGTCTAATTCACCTATTAATGATAGGGCCACATATGTTTCAAGAAAACCCCAAAGCCCTTAGCCACAATTTCGTGTTTGTTAGGAGGCATTACCACATTCCTCTTAATATTACATGGGACCATGACACTTCTGCTGTTTTTCATACCCACGTTAATTCAGAATATATACTGGTGATACAAGTTATATTCTTTTTTAATTCTTTTTCTATACACAAGTACATGATTAATACATATTTTTGCCTGTGACTTTGTGGTTGTGCTATTCAAGATCATAATCTATAAAAGTTAGAAGACACAGCACATGATCTTGACTTCCTGTTGCAATATCCCCATCTGACATTTAAATTCCTTTTTCTTAATTATTTTACATTTCATTCTCGAATAAACCTTTATATATAGAATATGATTGGCAAAGCACCAGCATAATTTCCTCTCAAACTCGTCCTGAAAATCTCTCGGAATATTCTTAAATTGTTTCGTTCCTCTGTGATAACCCTTCAGAAAAATGGTTATTCGAATACGTCGGATCTTTCAAGCTAGACAAATACTCCAACGGTCATTGTTAAATGGGATCCTCACAACAGCAGTGGATCTACCAAAAGGGAATTTTGCAGTTTATGTTGGAGAGCAAGAACAGAAGCGTTTTGTGATTCCAGTGTCATTGTTAAGCCACTATTCATTTCAGGACTTATTTCGTAGACAGGGGAAGAGTTTGGATATGACCATCCAATGGGCGGCCTAACAATTCCATGTAGTGAGCAGAAATTCATTGATCTTGCAAGTTGCCTGGGAGCATTTTGAAGTCATGTTACATCATTCTATTTGTTAACACATTTTTTTAAACCACGGATCCCAGACCGTTTTGCAACATGCGAGACCGAGTCACTTGTACCGATTGTATAAAATGAGAATTTTGACTTGTTTGGAATACCATGTATATTATTTGACCATATAAGTTTGTACTTATAGGAGATAGAGCTACCATCTTTGTTAACTATGTTTGCTTGATGCAGTTTTATAAAAAAGGCCAAGATATAACGTTAAATACAATAATCTCCATTACACTCCCAAAATAATTCAAATTTCTAAAACAGTCGACAATAAAATTTGTTTATCACTTTTACATTGAACAACTTACAGTGAAATAAAAATTGTTCCTTGGTCCTATTTTATACAATTAAGAAAATTGTCGATATTTTTGCACTTAATTTCACACATACATTCTCTGATATTAACATTATAAAAAAAATAAAAAAATAAAAAATAAAAAGAAAAGCTATGTAGATACACTGTGAGAGGGTAAAAGATCATCTAATGATGCTCAACAAAAAGAGATTGAAATATTTGCTACTTCATACCTAACATCTTATGTCTTTGTTTCTATTCTCTAATATTTAAGGAATTTTTAATTTTTGAGTATGTGATGATTTTGCTTGTTTACGTATTAGTCTGATAGTGTTTTAAGTAAGTTATTGAAATTTGAAGTTTTTATGTTGTTAATTACAAACAGCTTTAAATTCTTAAAACCGCATATTTAAAGAACCAAATCCACATGGCAAAAAACAGCACAAAAAAATAACATAAACAAAATAGCACCAAATCCAGATAGTCAAATACCAAACTACAAACTGCATTAAAAAGTCCACATAACCACAATATTCGGTTCAAAAAATGAAATAATTGTAGTTGCGGTTTGCGATTTGGATAGGTCCATAATTGCACTGAACCGCACTGTCCTTACCCTTATCTGTAGGTGATACCTTTTTATCTACTAGTGGTAGGTTTGCTCATTTGTAAAACACATTTTTGTTAACTATATTTGTGTGGTTCTTTTTCGTATTCGTGTTTGTAGAGGCGAGCAACAAAGTAGAGTGTGTTTCTCTGTTGGAGGGGTATATTACTCATCGATTTCGTCGTAGCAGTATACGTGGATAATTTGAAGGAGTCCATAGAGGGGTTCCAATTAGCAAGCGTGGAAGTTGAATGGGCTCATGATCTTGTGAGGTTTTGTAATGAGGATATCATGGATGGGATTCGAGAATTCGAGCTTTAATATGTCATCAAGGAGGAACACTTTACTGATGTAGTTTTAGATGATTAACATAGTCAAGTTTCATTATGTCGAGAAGAAGCAACTTTCTAATCATTTGGCTTCTATTGAAATGGATTTGGATTGGCTTTTTTATATTAGTTTCTAAACCATGTGCTAGAGTTCCCTAGATTTTATCAGTTGCTCGACTATTTCCAGGGATCATGTGTTCAGCACAGTATTCGTTTATATAGAGATATTTTTCGTCTGAAGCATGAATTGCATCCCCGTATTGTCGTCGCAACATCTTGTTCGCAACATCAAAATGTGATGATTGTTGGGCTTGATGACCTAGCTTCTACGATATATGTCTTTCATTATGGAGCAATGGTCGTAGGCTTTCACAAGCTTAGGTTGTTGATGCGTGGTATTGTTGAAGAGATCGGGTAACATCCCAAATTTTATAATACACTTCAAGACCTAGCTTCTACGAATTATGTCTGTGAACATGGAGTGAATGCCATAGCTTACACTAACATGGAGTGAATGCCAAAGCTTACACTAACTAAGGTCGCGGACGCGTGGTATTTTTGAAGACACCGTGCAACATCCCAAATTTTATATCATACAACACGCAATCAAGTATATAAGAATTTTAAGGCGTATTGTTGGGCAAAACTAAAAATTAGTGACTCGAAGTTTATTAAATGGAAACTAATTGAAAAATGAAGTAAATTAATTGTTCATTAATTTAAAATGATATGTATGTTGAATAATAAGGTGATAATGTAGAAGGGTATTTTGAAATATTTCTATTTTAAAAATATAGGGAAATATATGTTACTTATTGTTTTTGGGTCATTTTGAAAATAAATAGAAGATAAAGGGCTTAATGTAAACATAGGTTAAATGATGGGATCAAAAGTTGGAACTGGGGAGCACCTTATTTCCTTTTCTTGTGAGCGTCGATTGAATGTTAAGAAAAGAAAAGAAAACGTTGGATTCCTTGTATGTACGTGGTTATGTCTAAAATCTGGAAAGATGGGGAGACCTTCAAGATCTCTTTGTTTTCTGCTGAGTGTGAACCAAACCAGAAAAAGGAGAAGAAGAACCGGAGCACATAAATCGCATAAGGGGTTCATGATTTTTCTCACATTCGGTAACCCGAAATTCCTATTGTCCTTCAATTTGACAGATTGTTGAGGTAATAACCAAACTGTAGTAAGTTGAATTTTCAAAATTATTGAAATAAATTTTGAATTTGGATTTGGACTCATGATTTTGGATTTGTGATAAGCATAGAAACATGATTGCATGGAAAAAAAAACTTTAATATCTTGAATGGGACAGATTTGAGCTTTCCTAAACTTTATTCAAATTGGAGGAGTTTGTTGGCTAAGCTAGCAACAACATATGCTTACACATAAATGAAGAACCAAAATCAAATATCAATGCTTTTTTCATAGTCCTGTATTCAAAATGCATAATCATGATTAAACATAATACTTCTTCAGATGTTCTATGGTTCTCAGTTAATGTTGTATGTGAGTCAATGTGAAAACTCGATGCCCACAATGACACCAGTAACTCAATATATATAGGAAAGAATTACATTTACAACCCCTCAACTTAATAAATACTTATATAGTTTTCACAAAGTTTTACATAAGTCTAATATCCCCCCTCAAGCGAAACTGGTGGAGGTCCGAGACGGAGCATGTGGCGAAATTGCTCGAATTGGTGTCGAGGGAGACTCTTCGTGAAGCTGTCCGCAACCTGAAGCTTGGTCGGCACAAACATGGTGAGGAGTTTTCCCGATGTAACGAGTTCGCGAACAAAATGATAATCCAGATCAATATGCTTGGCGCGCTTATGAGAAACTGGGTTCTGAGTGAGAAACAGAGCACTCTGATTATCACACAGAATGGTTGGACGACCAGATGGCAGGACATGAAGCTCACGTAGCAAATGAGTGATCCAAATTAGTTCAGCAGCAGTGTTGGCCATGGCTCGATATTCAGACTCACAGCTGGAGCGAGAGACCGTCGGTTGCTTTTTTGGCGCTCCAGGACACAAGATTACCCCCAGGAAGATCGAGTACCCATACGTGGATCGACGAGTGTCGAGGCAACGGGCCCAATCAGCATCAGAATACCCCACCAGGTTTGTGAGCTTGGGCCTGGAAAACGTAAGTCCTAAGGACAGAGTGCCTTTGACGTATCGAATAAGACGTTTGACGGCCTGGTAGTGAAGAACCGTTGGAGCTTGCAAGAACTGACTGACTTGATTAACTGCATATGAGATATCCGGTCGAGTGATGGTCAAATATTGAAGTGCCCCAATAAGAGACCGTTAATGAGTAGGATCTGCATATAGCGCTCCAGAAGCAACAAATGAGGTGTTGGCCGCAAGGGGCGTTGAAACCGGCTTGGAATCAAGAAGTCCAGCACGGTCAACAATGGAGTGAGCATGTTTGGATTGACTGAGAAAAAGCCCAGAGGGAGATGCTTGGCCTCAAGACCGAGGAAGTAGTTGAGTTGCCCCAAATCCTTGATCTTGAATTCTGCGTGGAGCTTGTGAATAAACGAACGTATGAGCGATGAATCGGAGCCAGTGAGAATGAGATCATCAACATAAACAAGCAGGTACAAGACACAGGCACCCCGTTTGAAAATAAACAATGAGGGATCAGCGCGACTACAAAGAAATCTATTCGTCACAAGAAAAGAACTTAGCCGATGAAACCACGCCCGAGGGGCCTGTTGGAGACCATAGATGGCCTTATGGAGTTTGCAAACGTGGTCGGGGTAGCGAGGATCAATAAAACCAGGCGGGTGCTTCATATAAACAATGTGTGTAAGATTGCCATGTAGGAAAGCATTATTGACATCTAACTGATGTAGCTTCCATTGATTAATAACCGCAAGAGTCAAGATGACGCGAATGGTGGCCGCTTTCACCACCGGGCTAAATGTATGAGAACAATCCAGCCCGGGAACCTGATTGAATCCCTGAGCAACAAGCCGAGCTTTGTGTCGATCAATAGAGCCATCAGCAAGGTACTTGGTACGAAATAGCCACTGACACCCAACAACATTAGTGTTGGGGGGACGTGGAACCAAAGACCAAGTGGCATTACGAGAAAGAGCATGCATTTCGGAGCGCATGGCGGCCACCCACTTAGGATCTCGAAGAGCATCATGATGAGTAGATGGATCAGTCGAGGCAAACAATGCAGAGTACAACCCGTGGTCCGATGTATGTGCCAAATCAGCCTGATGACGAGGCTTAAAAATCCCTGCTTTTGCCCTAGTAATCATGGGGTGACCGGCGGGAGATGGATCAAGGGGCGTAGGGATCGCAACACTAGGTGCGGGGTTCGGTGATGCGGGTGGATCATCATCACTATCCGATCCAGCGGCCGAGCCAAGGGGCTCGGATGAGGCGTTGGAATCGGAGGGTATAGGGTCATCAGGTTCAGCAACCGGAGTGTCAGTTGTAGGAGTGGTCACCGGAGCGGGGCAAGGGCGGGGGTCAGCACAGACGCCACAGGAGAAGGGACGCGGTTGACAAGGAGATAAAGCAGGAGGCTTTGAACAGGCTCGGGAGACAGGCATAGGTTGTGAGGTATCTTCCAAAAATGAGTGTAAAGGCAAATCATCCAACGAGACCCGCGGAGCGGCACTGTCAAAGGGAAAACACATCTCGTCAAAACGAGCATGACGCGTAATGTAAACGCGAGCTGTGCATGGGTCAAGACAAAGATAGCCCTTGTATTGTGATAAGGAAATTGCATCGCTTTAGCAGCATGATTCATTTGCTTTAATTTACATTATCCTTGCCTGTATAAGTAATCAAAATAATAGTTAATCATTGCTATATAACTTTCTTCGTATATCTAACCATTATGTTTGTTTTTCATGCAATGGAATTGTTTTCAAGTGGGACCCAATTCATCTTGTAATGCGTCAATGTTTTGCCAACTTTTATTTTACGTACTTTGGTTAAAGAACAAAATCATGTGACACTTAATGGTTGATATATAACCATCATATGGTCATGGAACCAAGTGCTACATATTGTTTATTAATTATATTTTGGATGATAGGTCATGAACAAAAGCAACTATCTTCGTTACCTCAATTTCACTCTCAAAATTCACATTTCCAAAATAATCAGCGGTGAAATTAGTTTCTCATTCATACAAACAAATTATAGTGAACTCAAAATTGCTCCTTGATCTGATTTCATACAAGTGGAAAAATTGTCTCGATTTAATTACAAATAATAATAATAAAAAAAACCTAGTGGTTAGTTGGTTGTAAGAATGCATGTTGTATAGAAGTCATAACGCGCCTAACTGAGAAGCAATATCACTGAATGTATATTCACTGCATGGAATTGTGAGGCCGCCCATTTGATGAACATACCCAAATTCTTGCTCTGCCTGATCTAATAGTTCTTGAAATGCAGGTTGGCTTAACAACCATACAGGAACCACAAACCGCTTCTTCTCTTGCTCACCAACATAAATTGCTAAATAGCCTTTTGGGGTTTCCATAGATTTGGTTGTGCTGCTTCCGTTGGATAATGATCTTCTGAGAATTTGTTTTGCTTGAATGATCCGAGGAAAAAGGATGGCCATTTTTAAGGATGGTAGTTTCTGTTCACTTCAAAAGCCTGATTGAGGATGGATACTCTCACAGCATGCACGTCTTCTTGGTGAAAAGATGCCAAGGATTTCAGAGGAAGTTGTGGTTGTGTGATTCATATCGAATGGTTTTTTATATACAGAGATTCAAGGAGATCTTGATCGAGGATGGTGACATATGGTGGAAGAAAAGGCAAACTCACATGGCTTTGTCTTCCAATCTGTAAGACAGATCCAATGTCTAATTCACCTATTAATGATAGGGCCACATATGTTTCAAGAAAACCCCAAAGCCCTTAGCCACAATTTCGTGTTTGTTAGGAGGCATTACCACATTCCTCTTAATATTACATGGGACCATGACACTTCTGCTGTTTTTCATACCCACGTTAATTCAGAATATATACTGGTGATACAAGTTATATTCTTTTTTAATTCTTTTTCTATACACAAGTACATGATTAATACATATTTTTGCCTGTGACTTTGTGGTTGTGCTATTCAAGATCATAATCTATAAAAGTTAGAAGACACAGCACATGATCTTGACTTCCTGTTGCAATATCCCCATCTGACATTTAAATTCCTTTTTCTTAATTATTTTACATTTCATTCTCGAATAAACCTTTATATATAGAATATGATTGGCAAAGCACCAGCATAATTTCCTCTCAAACTCGTCCTGAAAATCTCTCGGAATATTCTTAAATTGTTTCGTTCCTCTGTGATAACCCTTCAGAAAAATGGTTATTCGAATACGTCGGATCTTTCAAGCTAGACAAATACTCCAACGGTCATTGTTAAATGGGATCCTCACAACAGCAGTGGATCTACCAAAAGGGAATTTTGCAGTTTATGTTGGAGAGCAAGAACAGAAGCGTTTTGTGATTCCAGTGTCATTGTTAAGCCACTATTCATTTCAGGACTTATTTCGTAGACAGGGGAAGAGTTTGGATATGACCATCCAATGGGCGGCCTAACAATTCCATGTAGTGAGCAGAAATTCATTGATCTTGCAAGTTGCCTGGGAGCATTTTGAAGTCATGTTACATCATTCTATTTGTTAACACATTTTTTTAAACCACGGATCCCAGACCGTTTTGCAACATGCGAGACCGAGTCACTTGTACCGATTGTATAAAATGAGAATTTTGACTTGTTTGGAATACCATGTATATTATTTGACCATATAAGCTTGTACTTATAGGAGATAGAGCTACCATCTTTGTTAACTATGTTTGCTTGATGCAGTTTTATAAAAAAGGCCAAGATATAACGTTAAATACAATAATCTCCATTACACTCCCAAAATAATTCAAATTTCTAAAACAGTCGACAATAAAATTTGTTTATCACTTTTACATTGAACAACTTACAGTGAAATAAAAATTGTTCCTTGGTCCTATTTTATACAATTAAGAAAATTGTCGAAATTTTTGGACTTAATTTCACACATACATTCTCTGATATTAACATTATAAAAAAAATAAAAAAATAAAAAATAAAAAGAAAAGCTATGTAGATACACTGTGAGAGGGTAAAAGATCATCTAATGATGCTCAACAAAAAGAGATTGAAATATTTGCTACTTCATACCTAACATCTTATGTCTTTGTTTCTATTCTCTAATATTTAAGGAATTTTTAATTTTTGAGTATGTAATGATTTTGCTTGTTTACGTATTAGTCTGATAGTGTTTTAAGTAAGTTATTGAAATTTGAAGTTTTTATGTTATTAATTACAAACAGCTTTAAATTCTTAAAACCGCATATTTAAAGAACCAAATCCACATGGCAAAAAACAGCACAAAAAAATAACATAAAGAAAATCGCACCAAATCCAGATAGTCAAATACCAAACTACAAACTGCATTAAAAAAACCACATAACCACAATATTCGGTTCAAAAAATGAAATAATTGTAGTTGCGGTTTGCGATTTGGATAGGTCCATAATTGCACTGAACCGCACTGTCCTTACCCTTATCTGTAGGTGATACCTTTTTATCTACTAGTGGTAGGTTTGCTCATTTGTAAAACACATTTTTGTTAACTATATTTGTGTGGTTCTTTTTCGTATTCGTGTTTGTAGAGGCGAGCAACAAAGTAGAGTGTGTTTCTCTGTTGGAGGGGTATATTACTCATCGATTTCGTTGTAGCAGTATACGTGGATAATTTGAAGGAGTCCATAGAGGGGTTCCAATTAGCAAGCGTGGAAGTTGAATGGGCTCATGATCTTGTGAGGTTTTGTAATGAGGATATCATGGATGGGATTCGAGAATTCGAGCTTTAATATGTCATCAAGGAGGAACACTTTACTGATGTAGTTTTAGATGATTAACATAGTCAAGTTTCATTATGTCGAGAAGAAGCAACTTTCTAATCATTTGGCTTCTATTGAAATGGATTTGGATTGGCTTTTTTATATTAGTTTCTAAACCATGTGCTAGAGTTCCCTAGATTTTATCAGTTGCTCGACTATTTCCAGGGATCATGTGTTCAGCACAGTATTCGTTTATATAGAGATATTTTTCGTCTGAAGCATGAATTGCATCCCCGTATTGTCGTCACAACATCTTGTTCGCAACATCAAAATGTGATGATTGTTGGGCTTGATGACCTAGCTTCTACGATATATGTCTTTCATTATGGAGCAATGGTCGTAGGCTTTCACAAGCTTAGGTTGTTGATGCGTGGTATTGTTGAAGAGATCGGGTAACATCCCAAATTTTATAATACACTTCAAGACCTAGCTTCTACGAATTATGTCTGTGAACATGGAGTGAATGACATAGCTTACACTAACATGGAGTGAATGCCAAAGCTTACACTAACTAAGGTCGCGGACGGGTGGTATTTTTGAAGACACCGGGCAACATCCCAAATTTTATATCATACAACATGCAATCAAGTATATAAGAATTTTAAGGCGTATTGTTGGGAAAAACTAAAAATTAGTGACTCGAAGTTTATTAAATGGAAACTAATTGAAAAATGAAGTAAATTAATTGTTCATTTATTTAAAATGATATGTATGTTGAATAATAAGGTGATAATGTAGAAGGGTATTTTGAAATATTTCTATTTTAAAAATATAGGGAAATATATGTTACTTATTGTTTTTGGGTCATTTTGAAAATAAATAGAAGATAAAGGGCTTAATGTAAACATAGGTTAAATGATGGGATCAAAAGTTGGAACTGGGGAGCACCTTATTTCCTTTTCTTGTGAGCGTCGATTGAATGTTAAGAAAAGAAAAGAAAACGTTGGATTCCTTGTATGTACGTGGTTATGTCTAAAATCTGGAAAGATGGGGAGAGCTTCAAGATCTCTTTGTTTTCTGCTGAGTGTGAACCGAACCAGAAAAAGGAGAAGCAGAACCGGAGCACATAAATCACATAAGGGGTTCATGATTTTTCTCACATTCGGTAACCCAAAATTCCTATTGTCCTTCAATTTGACAGATTGTTGAGGTAATAACCAAACTGTAGTAAGTTGAATTTTCAAAATTATTGAAATAAATTTTGAATTTGGATTTGGACTCATGATTTTGGATTTGTGATAAGCATAGAAACATGATTGCATGAAAAAAAAAAACTTTAATATCTTGAATGGGATAGATTTGAGCTTTCCTAAACTTTATTCAAATTGGAGCAGTTTGTTGGCTAAGCTAGTAACAACATATGCTTACACATAAATGAAGAACCAAAATCAAATATCAATGTTTTTTTCATAGTCCTGTATTCAAAATGCATAATCATGATTAAACATAATACTTCTTCAGATGTTCTATGGTTCTCAGTTAATGTTGTATGTGAGTCAATGTGAAAACTCGATGCCCACAATAACACCAGTAACTCAATATATATAGGAAATAATTACATTTACAACCCCTCAACTTAATAAATACTTATATAGTTTTCACAAAGTTTTACATAAGTCTAATATCCCCCCTCAAGCGAAACTGGTGGAGGTCCGAGACGGAGCATGTAGCGAAATTGCTCGAATTGGTGTCGAGGGAGACTCTTCGTGAAGATGTCCGCAACCTGAAGCTTGGTCGGCACAAACATGGTGAGGAGTTTTCCCGATGTAACGAGTTCGCGAACAAAATGATAATCCAGATCAATATGCTTGGCGCGCTTATGAGAAAATGGGTTCTGAGTGAGAAACAGAGCACTCTAATTATCACACAGAATGGTTGGACGACCAGTTGGCATGGCATGAAGCTCACGTAGCAAATGAGTGATCCAAATTAGTTCAGCAGCAGTGTTGGCCATGGCTCGATATTCAGACTCACAGCTGGAGCGAGAGACCGTCGGTTGCTTTTTTGGCGCTCCAGGACACAAGATTACCCCCTAGGAAGATCGAGTACCCATACGTGGATCGACGAGTGTCGAGGCAACGGGCCCAATCAGCATCAGAATACCCCACCAGGTTTGTGAGCTTGGGCCTGAAAAACGTAAGTCCAAAGGACAGAGTGCCTTTGACGTATCGAATAAGACGTTTGACGGCCTGGTAGTGAAGAACCGTTGGAGCTTGCAAGAACTGACTGACTTGATTAACTGCATATGAGATATCCGGTCGAGTGATGGTCAAATATTGAAGCGCCCCAACAAGAGACCGTTAATGAGTAGGATCCGCATATAGCGCTCCAGAAGCAACAAATGAGGTGTTGGCCGCAAGGGGCGTTGAAACCGGCTTGGAATCAAGAAGTCCAGCACGGTCAACAATGGAGTGAGCGTGTTTGGATTGACTGAGAAAAAGCCCAGAGGGGAGATGCTTGGCCTCAAGACCGAGGAAGTAGTTGAGTTGCCCCAAATCCTTGATCTTGAATTCTGCGTGGAGCTTGTGAATAAACGAACGTATGAGCGATGAATCGGAGCCAGTGAGAATGAGATCATCAACGTAAACAAGCAGGTACAAGACACAGGCACCCAGTTTGAAAATAAACAATGAGGGATCAGCGCGACTACAAACAAATCCATTCGTCACAAGAAAAGAACTTAGCCGATGAAACCACGCCCGAGGGGCCTGTTGGAGACCATAGATGGCCTTATGGAGTTTGCAAACGTGGTCGGGGTAGCGAGGATCAATAAAACCAGGCGGTTGCTTCATATAAACAATGTCTGTAAGATTGCCATGTAGGAAAGCATTATTGACATCTAACTGATGCAGCTTCCATTGATTAATAACCGCAAGAGTCAAGACGACGCGAATGGTGGCCGCTTTCACCACCGGGCTAAATGTATGAGAACAATCCAGCCCGGGAACCTGACTGAATCCCTGAGCAACAAGCCGAGCTTTGTGTCGATCAATAGAGCCATCAGCATGGTACTTGGTACGAAATAGCCACTGACACCCAACAACATTAGTGTTGGGGGGACGTGGAACCAAAGACCAAGTGGCATTACGAGAAAGAGCTTGCATTTCGGAGCGCATGGCGGCCACCCACTTAGGATCTCGAAGAGCATCATGATGAGTAGATGGATCAGTCGAGGCAAACAATGCAGAGTACAACCCGTGGTCCGATGTATGTGCCAAATCAGCCTGATGACGAGGCTTAAAAATCCCTGCTTTTGCCCTAGTAATCATGGGGTGACCGGCGGGAGATGGATCAAGGGGCGTAGGGATCGAAACACTAGGTGCGGGGTTCGGTGATGCGGGTGGATCATCATCACTATCCGATCCAGCGGCCGAGCCAAGGGGCTCGGATGAGGCGTTGGAATCGGAGGGTATAGGGTCATCAGGTTCAGCAACCGGAGTGTCAGTTGCAGGAGTGGTCACCAGAGCGGGGCAAGGGCGGGGGTCCGCACAGACGCCACAGGAGAAGGGACGCGGTTGACAAGGAGATAAAGCAGGAGGCTTTGAACAGGCCCGGGAGACAGACATAGGTTGTGAGGTATCTTCCAAAAATGAGTGTAAAGGCAAATCATCCAACGAGACCCGCGGAGCGGCACTGTCAAAGGGAAAACACATCTCGTCAAAACGAGCATGACGCGTAATGTAAACGCGAGCTGTGCATGGGTCAAGACAAAGATAGCCCTTGTATTGTGATAAGGAAATTGCATCGCTTTAGCAGCATGATTCATTTGCTTTAATTTACATTATCCTTGCCTGTATAAGTAATCAAAATAATAGTTAATCATTGCTATATAACTTTCTTCGTATATCTAACCATTATGTTTGTTTTTCATGCAATCGAATTGTTTTCAAGTGGGACCCAATTCATCTTGTAATGCGTCAATGTTTTGCCAACTTTTATTTTACGTACTTTGGTTAAAGAACAAAATCATGTGAGACTTAATGGTTGATATATAACCATCATATGGTCATGGAACCAAGTGCTACATATTGTTTATTAATTATATTTTGGATGATAGGTCATGAACAAAAGCAACTATCTTCGTTACCTCAATTTCACTCTCAAAATTCACATTTCCAAAATAATCAGCGGTGAAATTAGTTTCTCATTCATACAAACAAATTATAGTGAACTCAAAATTGCTCCTTGATCTGATTTCATACAAGTGGAAAAATTGTCTCGATTTAATTACAAATAATAATAATAAAAAAAACCTAGTGGTTAGTTGGTTGTAAGAATGTTGTATAGAAGTCATAACGCGCCTAACTGAGAAGCAATATCACTGAATGTATATTCACTGCATGGAATTGTGAGGCCGCCCATTTGATGAACATACCCAAATTCTTGCTCTGCCTGATCTAATAGTTCTTGAAATGCAGGTTGGCTTAACAACCATACAGGAACCACAAACCGCTTCTTCTCTTGCTCACCAACATAAATTGCTAAATAGCCTTTTGGGGTTTCCATAGATTTGGTTGTGCTGCTTCCGTTGGATAATGATCTTCTGAGAATTTGTTTTGCTTGAATGATCCGAGGAAAAAGGATGGCCATTTTTAAGGATGGTAGTTTCTGTTCACTTCAAAAGCCTGATTGAGGATGGATACTCTCACAGCATGCACGTCTTCTTGGTGAAAAGATGCCAAGGATTTCAGAGGAAGTTGTGGTTGTGTGATTCATATCGAATGGTTTTTTATATACAGAGATTCAAGGAGATCTTGATCGAGGATGGTGACATATGGTGGAAGAAAAGGCAAACTCACATGGCTTTGTCTTCCAATCTGTAAGACAGATCCAATGTCTAATTCACCTATTAATGATAGGGCCACATATGTTTCAAGAAAACCCCAAAGCCCTTAGCCACAATTTCGTGTTTGTTAGGAGGCATTACCACATTCCTCTTAATATTGCATGGGACCATGACACTTCTGCTGTTTTTCATACCCACGTTAATTCAGAATATATACTGGTGATACAAGTTATATTCTTTTTTAATTCTTTTTCTATACACAAGTACATGATTAATACATATTTTTGCCTGTGACTTTGTGGTTGTGCTATTCAAGATCATAATCTATAAAAGTTAGAAGACACAGCACATGATCTTGACTTCCTGTTGCAATATCCCCATCTGACATTTAAATTCCTTTTTCTTAATTATTTTACATTTCATTCTCGAATAAACCTTTATATATAAAATATGATTGGCAAAGCACGGGCATAATTTCCTCTCAAACTCGTCCTGAAAATCTCTCGGAATATTCTTAAATTGTTTCGTTCCTCTGTGATAACCCTTCAGAAAAATGGTTATTCGAATATGTCGGATCTTTCAAGCTAGACAAATACTCCAACGGTCATTGTTAAATGGGATCCTCACAACAGCAGTGGATCTACCAAAAGGGTATTTTGCAGTTTATGTTGGAGAGCAAGAACAGAAGCGTTTTGTGATTCCAGTGTCATTGTTAAGCCACTATTCATTTCAGGACTTATTTCGTAGACAGGGGAAGAGTTTGGATATGACCATCCAATGGGCGGCCTAACAATTCCATGTAGTGAGCAGAAATTCATTGATCTTGCAAGTTGCCTGGGAGCATTTTGAAGTCATGTTACATCATTCTATTTGTTAACACATTTTTTTAAACCACGGATCCCAGACCATTTTGCAACATGCGAGACCGAGTCACTTGTACCGATTGTATAAAATGAGAATTTTGACTTGTTTGGAATACCATGTATATTATTTGACCATATAAGCTTGTACTTATAGGAGATAGAGCTACCATCTTTGTTAACTATGTTTGCTTGATGCAGTTTTATAAAAAAGGCCAAGATATAACGTTAAATACAATAATCTCCATTACACTCCCAAAATAATTCAAATTTCTAAAACAGTCGACAATAAAATTTGTTTATCACTTTTACATTGAACAACTTACAGTGAAATAAAAATTGTTCCTTGGTCCTATTTTATACAATTAAGAAAATTGTCGATATTTTTGGACTTAATTTCACACACACATTCTCTGATATTAACATTATAAAAAAAAAATAAAAAAATAAAAAATAAAAAGAAAAGCTATGTAGATACACTGTGAGAGGGTAAAAGATCATCTAATGATGCTCAACAAAAAGAGATTGAAATATTTGCTACTTCATACCTAACATCTTATGTCTTTGTTTCTACTCACTAATATTTAAGGAATTTTTAATTTTTGAGTATGTAATGATTTTGCTTGTTTACGTATTAGTCTGATAGTGTTTTAAGTAAGTTATTGAAATTTGAAGTTTTTATGTTGTTAATTACAAACAGCTTTAAATTCTTAAAACCGCATATTTAAAGAACCAAATCCACATGGCAAAAAACAACACAAAAAAATAACATAAAGAAAATCGCACCAAATCCAGATAGTCAAATACCAAACTACAAACTGCATTAAAAAAACCACATAACCACAATATTCGGTTCAAAAAATGAAATAATTGTAGTTGCGGTTTGCGATTTGGATAGGTCCATAATTGCACTGAACCGCACTGTCCTTACCCTTATCTGTAGGTGATACCTTTTTATCTACTAGTGGTAGGTTTGCTCATTTGTAAAACACATTTTTGTTAACTATATTTGTGTGGTTCTTTTTCGTATTCGTGTTTGTAGAGGCGAGCAACAAAGTAGAGTGTGTTTCTCTGTTGGAGGGGTATATTACTCATCGATTTCGTTGTAGCAGTATACGTGGATAATTTGAAGGAGTCCATAGAGGGGTTCCAATTAGCAAGCGTGGAAGTTGAATGGGCTCATGATCTTGTGAGGTTTTGTAATGAGGATATCATGGATGGGATTCGAGAATTCGAGCTTTAATATGTCATCAAGGAGGAACACTTTACTGATGTAGTTTTAGATGATTAACATAGTCAAGTTTCATTATGTCGAGAAGAAGCAACTTTCTAATCATTTGGCTTCTATTGAAATGGATTTGGATTGGCTTTTTTATATTAGTTTCTAAACCATGTGCTAGAGTTCCCTAGATTTTATCAGTTGCTCGACTATTTCCAGGGATCATGTGTTCAGCACAGTATTCGTTTATATAGAGATATTTTTCGTCTGAAGCATGAATTGCATCCCCGTATTGTCGTCGCAACATCTTGTTCGCAACATCAAAATGTGATGATTGTTGGGCTTGATGACCTAGCTTCTACGATATATGTCTTTCATTATGGAGCAATGGTCGTAGGCTTTCACAAGCTTAGGTTGTTGATGCGTGGTATTGTTGAAGAGATCGGGTAACATCCCAAATTTTATAATACACTTCAAGACCTAGCTTCTACGAATTATGTCTGTGAACATGGAGTGAATGACATAGCTTACACTAACATGGAGTGAATGCCAAAGCTTACACTAACTAAGGTCGCGGACGGGTGGTATTTTTGAAGACACCGGGCAACATCCCAAATTTTATATCATACAACATGCAATCAAGTATATAAGAATTTTAAGGCGTATTGTTGGGAAAAACTAAAAATTAGTGACTCGAAGTTTATTAAATGGAAACTAATTGAAAAATGAAGTAAATTAATTGTTCATTTATTTAAAATGATATGTATGTTGAATAATAAGGTGATAATGTAGAAGGGTATTTTGAAATATTTCTCTTTTAAAAATATAGGGAAATATATGTTACTTATTGTTTTTGGGTCATTTTGAAAATAAATAGAAGATAAAGGGCTTAATGTAAACATAGGTTAAATGATGGGATCAAAAGTTGGAACTGGGGAGCACCTTATTTCCTTTTCTTGTGAGCGTCGATTGAATGTTAAGAAAAAGAAAAGAAAACCTTGGATTCCTTGTATGTACGTGGTTATGTCTAAAATCTGGAAAGATGGGGAGACCTTCAAGATCTCTTTGTTTTCTGCTGAGTGTGAACCGAACCAGAAAAAGGAGAAGAAGAACCGGAGCACATAAATCACATAAGGGGTTCATGATTTTTCTCACATTCGGTAACCCAAAATTCCTATTGTCCTTCAATTTGACAGATTGTTGAGGTAATAACCAAACTGTAGTAAGTTGAATTTTCAAAATTATTGAAATAAATTTTGAATTTGGATTTGGACTCATGATTTTGGATTTGTGATAAGCATAGAAACATGATTGCATGGAAAAAAAACTTTAATATCTTGAATGGGACGGATTTGAGCTTTCCTAAACTTTATTCAAATTGGAGGAGTTTGTTGGCTAAGCTAGTAACAACATATGCTTACACATAAATGAAGAACCAAAATCAAATATCAATGTTGTTTTCATAGTCCTGTATTCAAAATGCATAATCATGATTAAACATAATACTTCTTCAGATGTTCTATGGTTCTCAGTTAATGTTGTATGTGAGTCAATGTGAAAACTCGATGCCCACAATGACACCAGAGCCAGTGAGAATGAGATCATCAACGTAAACAAGCAGGTACAAGAAACAGGCGCCCCGTTTGAAATTAAACAATGAGGGATCAGCGCGACTACAAACAAATCCATTCGTCACAAGAAAAGAACTTAGCCGATGAAACCACGCCCGAGGGGCCTGTTGGAGACCATACATGGCCTTATGGAGTTTGCAAGCGTGGTCGGGGTAGCGAGGATCAATAAAACCAGGCGGTTGCTTCATATAAACAATGTCTGTAAGATTGCCATGTAGGAAAGCATTATTGACATCTAACTGATGTAGCTTCCATTGATTAATAACCGCAAGAGTCAAGACGACGCGAATGGTGGCCGCTTTCACCACCGGGCTAAATGTATGAGAACAATCCAGCCCGGGAACCTGACTGAATCCCTGAGCAACAAGCCGAGCTTTGTGTCGATCAATAGAGCCATCAGCAAGGTACTTGGTGCGAAATAGCCACCGACACCCAACAACATTAGTGTTGGGGGGACGTGGAACCAAAGACCAAGTGGCATTACGAGAAAGAGCATGCATTTCGGAGCGCATGGCGGCCACCCACTTAGGATCTCGAAGAGCATCATGATGAATAGATGGATCAGTCGAGGCAAACAATGCAGAGTACAACCCGTGGTCCGATGTATGTGCCAAATCAGCCTGATGACGAGGCTTAAAAATCCCTGCTTTTGCCCTAGTAATCATGGGGTGACCGGCGGGAGATGGATCAAGGGGCGTAGGAATCGAAACACTAGGTGCGGGGTTCGGTGATGCGAGTGGATCATCATCACTATCCGATCCAGCGGCCGAGCCAAGGGGCTCGGATGAGGCGTCGGAATCGGAGGGTATAGGGTCATCAGGTTCAGCAACCGGAGTGTCAGTTGCAGGAGTGGTCACCGGAGCGGGGCGAGGGCGGGGGTCAGCACAGACGCCACAGGAGAAGGGACGCGGTTGACAAGGAGATAAAGCAGGAGGCTTTGAACAGGCCCGGGAGACAGGCATAGGTTGTGAGGTATCTTCCAAAAATGAGTGTAAAGGCAAATCATCCAACGAGATCCGCGGAGCGGCGCTGTCAAAGGGAAAACACATCTCGTCAAAACGAGCATGACGCGTAATATAAACGCGAGCTGTGCATGGGTCAAGACAAAGATAGCTCTTGTATTGTGATAAGGAAATTGCATTGCTTTAGCAGCATGATTCATTTGCTTTAATTTACATTATCCTTGCCTGTATAAGTAATCAAAATAATAGTTAATCATTGCTATATAACTTTCTTCGTATATCTAACCATTATGTTTGTTTTTCATGCAATGGAATTGTTTTCAAGTGGGACCCAATTCATCTTGTAATGCGTCAATGTTTTGCCAACTTTTATTTTACGTACTTTGGTTAAAGAACAAAATCATGTGAGACTTAATGGTTGATATATAACCATCATATGGTCATGGACCCAAGTGCTACATATTGTTTATTAATTATATTTTGGATGATAGGTCATGAACAAAAGCAACTATCTTCGTTACCTCAATTTCACTCTTAAAATTCACATTTCCAAAATAATCAGCGGTGAAATTAGTTTCTCATTAATACAAACAAATTATAGTGAACTCAAAATTGCTCCTTGATCTGATTTCATACAAGTGGAAAAATTGTCTCGATTTAATTACAAATAATAATAATAAAAAAAAACCTAGTGGTTAGTTGGTTGTAAGAATGCATGTTGTATAGAAGTCATAACGCGCCTAACTGAGAAGCAATATCACTGAATGTATATTCACTGCATGGAATTGTGAGGCCGCCCATTTGATGAACATACCCAAATTCTTGCTCTGCCTGATCTAATAGTTCTTGAAATGCAGGTTGGCTTAACAACCATACAGGAACCACAAACCGCTTCTTCTCTTGCTCACCAACATAAATTGCTAAATAGCCTTTTGGGGTTTCCATAGATTTGGATGTGCTGCTTCCGTTGGATAATGATCTTCTGAGAATTTGTTTTGCTTGAATGATCCGAGGAAAAAGGATGGCCATTTTTAAGGATGGTAGTTTCTGTTCACTTCAAAAGCCTGATTGAGGATGGATACTCTCACAGCATGCACGTCTTCTTGGTGAAAAGATGCCAAGGATTTCAGAGGAAGTTGTGGTTGTGTGATTCATATCGAATGGTTTTTTATATACAGAGATTCAAGGAGATCTTGATTGAGGATGGTGACATATGGTGGAAGAAAAGGCAAACTCACATGGCTTTGTCTTCCAATCTGTAAGACAGATCCAATGTCTAATTCACCTATTAATGATAGGGCCACATATGTTTCAAGAAAACTAAAAGCCCTTAGCCACAATTTCGTGTTTGTTAGGAGGCATTACCACATTCCTCTTAATATTACATGGGACCATGACACTTCTGCTGTTTTTCATACCCACGTTAATTCAGAATATATACTGGTGATACAAGTTATATTCTTTTTTAATTCTTTTTCTATACACAAGTACATGATTAATACATATTTTTGCCTGTGACTTTGTGGTTATGCTATTCAAGATCATAATCTATAAAAGTTAGAAGACACAGCACATGATCTTGACTTCCTGTTGCAATATCCCCATCTGACATTTAAATTCCTTTTTCTTAATTATTTTACATTTCATTCTCGAATAAACCTTTATATATAGAATATGATTGGCAAAGCACCGGCATAATTTCCTCTCAAACTCGTCCTGAAAATCTCTCGGAATATTCTTAAATTGTTTTGTTCCTCTGTGATAACCCTTCAGAAAAATGGTTATTCGAATACGTCGGATCTTTCAAGCTAGACAAATACTCCAACGGTCATTGTTAAATGGGATCCTCACAACAGCAGTGGATCTACCAAAAGGGTATTTTGCAGTTTATGTTGGAGAGCAAGAACAGAAGCGTTTTGTGATTCCAGTGTCATTGTTAAGCCACTATTCATTTCAGGACTTATTTCGTAGACAGGGGAAGAGTTTGGATATGACCATCCAATGGGCGGCCTAACAATTCCATGTAGTGAGCAGAAATTCATTGATCTTGCAAGTTGCCTGGGAGCATTTTGAAGTCATGTTACATCATTCTATTTGTTAACACATTTTTTTAAACCACGGATCCCAGACCGTTTTGCAACATGCGAGACCGAGTCACTTGTACCGATTGTATAAAATGAGAATTTTGACTTGTTTGGAATACCATGTATATTATTTGACCATATAAGCTTGTACTTATAGGAGATAGAGCTACCATCTTTGTTAACTATGTTTGCTTGATGCAGTTTTATAAAAAAGGCCAAGATATAACGCTAAATACAATAATCTCCATTACACTCCCAAAATAATTCAAATTTCTAAAACAGTCGACAATAAAATTTGTTTATCATTTTTACATTGAACAACTTACAGTGAAATAAAAATTGTTCCTTGGTCCTATTTTATACAATTAAGAAAATTGTCGATATTTTTGGACTTGATTTCACACATACATTCTCTGATATTAACATTATAAAAAAAATAAAAAAATAAAAAATAAAAAGAAAAGCTATGTAGATACACTGTGAGAGGGTAAAAGATCATCTAATGATGCTCAACAAAAAGAGATTGAAATATTTGCTACTTCATACCTAACATCTTATGTCTTTGTTTCTATCCTCTAATATTTAAGGAATTTTTAATTTTTGAGTATGTAATGATTTTGCTTGTTTACGTATTAGTCTGATAGTGTTTTAAGTAAGTTATTGAAATTTGAAGTTTTTATGTTGTTAATTACAAACAGCTTTAAATTCTTAAAACCGCATATTTAAAGAACCAAATCCACATGGCAAAAAACAACACAAAAAAATAACATAAAGAAAATCGCACCAAATCCAGATAGTCAAATACCAAACTACAAACTGCATTAAAAAAACCACATAACCACAATATTCGGTTCAAAAAATGAAATAATTGTAGTTGCGGTTTGCGATTTGTATAGGTCCATAATTGCACCGAACCGCACTGTCCTTACCCTTATCTGTAGGTGATACCTTTTTATCTACTAGTGGTAGGTTTGCTCATTTGTAAAACACATTTTTGTTAACTATATTTGTGTGGTTCTTTTTCGTATTCGTGTTTGTAGAGGCGAGCAACAAAGTAGAGTGTGTTTCTCTGTTGGAAGGGTATATTACTCATCGATTTCGTCGTAGCAGTATACGTGGATAATTTGAAGGAGTCCATAGAGGGGTTCCAATTAGCAAGCGTGGAAGTTTAATGGGCTCAGGATCTTGTGAGGTTTTGTAATGAGGATATCATGGATGGGATTCGAGAATTCGAGCTTTAATATGTCATCAAGGAGGAACACTTTACTGATGTAGTTTTAGATGATTAACATAGTCAAGTTTCATTATGTCGAGAAGAAGCAACTTTCTAATCATTTGGCTTCTATTGAAATGGATTTGGATTGGCTTTTTTATATTAGTTTCTAAACCATGTGCTAGATTTCCCTAGATTTTATCAGTTGCTCGACTATTTCCAGGCATCATGTGTTCAGCACAGTATTCGTTTATATAGAGATATTTTTCGTCTGAAGCATGAATTGCATCCCCGTATTGTCGTCGCAACATCTTGTTTGCAACATCAAAATGTGATGATTGTTGGGCTTGATGACCTAGCTTCTACGATATATGTCTTTCATTATGGAGCAATGGTCGTAGGCTTTCACAAGCTTAGGTTGTCGATGCGTGGTATTGTTGAAGAGATCGGGTAACATCCCAAATTTTATAATACACTTCAAGACCTAGCTTCTACGAATTATGTCTGTGAACATGGAGTGAATGACATAGCTTACACTAACATGGAGTGAATGCCAAAACTTACACTAACTAAGGTCGCGGACGGGTGGTATTTTTGAAGACACCGGGCAACATCCTAAATTTTATATCATACAACACGCAATCAAGTACATAAGAATTTTAAGGCGTATTGTTGGGCAAAACTAAAAATTAGTGACTCGAAGTTTATTAAATGGAAACTAATTGAAAAATGAAGTAAATTAATTGTTCATTAATTTAAAATGATATGTATGTTGAATAATAAGGTGATAATGTAGAAGGGTATTTTGAAATATTTCTATTTTAAAAATATAGGGAAATATATGTTACTTATTGTTTTTGGGTCATTTTGAAAATAAATAGAAGATAAAGGGCTTAATGTAAACATAGGTTAAATGATGGGATCAAAAGTTGGAACTGGGGAGCACCTTATTTCCTTTTCTTGTGAGCGTCGATTGAATGTTAAGAAAAGAAAAGAAAACGTTGGATTCCTTGTATGTACGTGGTTATGTCTAAAATCTGGAAAGATGGGGAGACCTTCAAGATCTCTTTGTTTTCTGCTGAGTGTGAACCGAACCAGAAAAAGGAGAAGAAGAATCGGAGCACATAAATCACATAAGGGGTTCATGATTTTTCTCACATTCGGTAACCCAAAATTCCTATTGTCCTTCAATTTGACAGATTGTTGAGGTAATAACCAAACTGTAGTTAGTTGAATTTTCAAAATTATTGAAATAAATTTTGAATTTGGATTTGGACTCATGATTTTGGATTTGTGATAAGCATAGAAACATGATTGCATGGAAAAAAAACTTTAATATCTTGAATGGGACGGATTTGAGCTTTCCTAAACTTTATTCAAATTGGAGGAGTTTGTTGGCTAAGCTAGTAACAACATATGCTTACACATAAATGAAGAACCAAAATCAAATATCAATGTTTTTTTCATAGTCCTGTATTCAAAATGCATAATCATGATTAAACATAATACTTCTTCAGATGTTCTATGGTTCTCAGTTAATGTTGTATGTGACTCAATGTGAAAACTCGATGCCCACAATGACACCAGTAACTCAATATATATAGGAAAGAATTACATTTACAACCCCTCAACTTAATAAATACTTATATAGTTTTCACAAAGTTTTACATAAGTCTAATATCCCCCCTCAAGCGAAACCGGTGGAGGTCCGAGACGGAGCATGTGGCGAAATTGCTCGAATTGGTGTCGAGGGAGACTCTTCGTGAAGATGTCCGCAACCTGAAGCTTGGTCGAAACAAACATGGTGAGGAGTTTTCCCGATGTAACGAGTTCACGAACAAAATGATAATCCAGATCAATATGCTTGGCGCGCTTATGAGAAACTGGGTTCTGAGTGAGAAACAGATCACTCTGATTATCACACAGAATGGTTGGACGACCAGTTGGCATGGCATGAAGCTCACGTAGCAAATGAGTGATCCAAATTAGTTCAGCAGCAGTGTTGGCCATGGCTCGATATTCAGACTCACAGCTGGAGCGAGAGACCGTCGGTTGCTTTTTTGGAGCTCCAGGACACAAGATTACCCCCCAAGAAGATCGAGTACCCATACGTGGATCGACGAGTGTCGAGGCAACGAGCCCAATCAGCATCAGAATACCCCACCAGGTTTGTGAGCTTGGGCCTAGAAAACGTGAGTCCAAAGGACAGAGTGCCTTTGACGTATCAAATAAGACGTTTGACGGCCTGGTAGTGAAGAACCGTTGGAGCTTGCAAGAACTAACTGACTTGATTAACTGCATATGAGATATTCGGTCGAGTGATGGTCAAATATTGAAGCGCCCCAACAAGAGACCGGTAATGAGTAGGATCCGCATATAGCGCTCCAGAAGCAACAAATCAGGTGTCGGCCGCAAGGGGCGTTGAAACCGGCTTGGAATCAAGAAGTCCAGCACGGTCAACAATGGAGTGAGCATATTTTGATTGACTGAGAAAAAGCCCAGAGGGGAGATGCTTGGCCTCAAGACCGAGGAAGTAGTTGAGTTGCCCCAAATCCTTGATCTTGAATTCTGCGTGGAGCTTGTGAATAAACGAACGTATGAGCGATGAATCAGAGCCAGTGAGAATGAGATCATCAACGTAAACAAGCAGGTACAAGACACAGGCGCCCCGTTTGAAATTAAACAATGAGGGATCAGCGCGACTACAAACAAATCCATTCGTCACAAGAAAAGAACTTAGCCGATGAAACCACGCCCGAGGGGCCTGTTGGAGACCATACATGGCCTTATGGAGTTTGCAAGCGTGGTCGGGGTAGCGAGGATCAATAAAACCAGGCGGTTGCTTCATATAAACAATGTCTGTAAGATTGCCATGTAGGAAAGCATTATTGACATCTAACTGATGTAGCTTCCATTGATTAATAACCGCAAGAGTCAAGACGACGCGAATGGTGGCCGCTTTCACCACCGGGCTAAATGTATGAGAACAATCCAGCCCGGGAACCTGAATCCCTGAGCAACAAGCCGAGCTTTGTGTCGATCAATAGAGCCATCAGCAAGGTACTTGGTGCGAAATAGCCACCGACACCCAACAACATTAGTGTTGGGGGGACGTGGAACCAAAGACCAAGTGGCATTACGAGAAAGAGCATGCATTTCGGAGCGCATGGCGGCCACCCACTTAGGATCTCGAAGAGCATCATGATGAGTAGATGGATCAGTCGAGGCAAACAATGCAGAGTACAACCCGTGGTCCGATGTATGTGCCAAATCAGCCTGATGACGAGGCTTAAAAATCCCTGCTTTTGCCCTAGTAATCATGGGGTGACCGGCGGGAGATGGATCAAGGGGCGTAGGGATCGAAACACTAGGTGCGGGGTTCGGTGATGCGGGTGGATCATCATCACTATCCGATCCAGCGGCCGAGCCAAGGGGCTCGGATGAGGCGTTGGAATCGGAGGGTATAGGGTCATCAGGTTCAGCGACCAGAGTGTCAGTTGCAGGAGTGGTCACCGGAGCGGGGCAAGGGCGGGGGTCAGCACAGACGCCACAGGAGAAGGGACGCGGTTGACAAGGAGATAAAGCAGGAGGCTTTGAATAGGCCCGGGAGACAGGCATAGGTTGTGAGGTATCTTCCAAAAATGAGTGTAAAGGCAAATCATCCAACGAGATCCGCAGAGCGGCGCTGTCAAAGGGAAAACACATCTCGTCAAAACGAGCATGACACGTAATGTAAACGCGAGCTGTGCATGGGTCAAGACAAAGATAGCCCTTGTATTGTGATAAGGAAATTGCATCGCTTTAGCAGCATGATTCATTTGCTTTAATTTACATTATCCTTGCCTGTATAAGTAATCAAAATAATAGTTAATCATTGCTATATAACTTTGTTCGTATATCTAACCATTATGTTTGTTTTTCATGCAATGGAATTGTTTTCAAGTGGGACCCAATTCATCTTATAATGCGTCAATGTTTTGCCAACTTTTATTTTACTTTGGTTAAAGAACAAAATCATGTGAGACTTAATGGTTGATATATAACCATCATATGGTCATGGACCCAAGTGCTACATATTGTTTATTAATTATATTTTGGATGATAGGTCATGAACAAAAGCAACTATCTTCGTTACCTCAATTTCACTCTCAAAATTCACATTTCCAAAATAATCAGCGGTGAAATTAGTTTCTCATTCATACAAACAAATTATAGTGAACTCAAAATTGCTCTTTGATCTGATTTCATACAAGTGGAAAAATTGTCTCGATTTAATTACAAATAATAATAATAAAAAAAAACCTAGTGGTTAGTTGGTTGTAAGAATGCATGTTGTATAGAAGTCATAACGCGCCTAACTGAGAAGCAATATCACTGAATGTATATTCACTGCATGGAATTGTGAGGCCGCCCATTTGATGAACATACCCAAATTCTTGCTCTGCCTGATCTAATAGTTCTTGAAATGCAGGTTGGCTTAACAACCATACAGGAACCACAAACCGCTTCTTCTCTTGCTCACCAACATAAATTGCTAAATAGCCTTTTGGGGTTTCCATAGATTTGGTTGTGCTGCTTCCGTTGGATAATGATCTTCTGAGAATTTGTTTTGCTTGAATGATCCGAGGAAAAAGGATGGCCATTTTTAAGGATGGTAGTTTCTGTTCACTTCAAAAGCCTGATTGAGGATGGATACTCTCACAGCATGCACGTCTTCTTGGTGAAAAGATGCCAAGGATTTCAGAGGAAGTTGTGGTTGTGTGATTCATATCGAATGGTTTTTTATATACAGATATTCAAGGAGATCTTGATTGAGGATGGTGACATATGGTGGAAGAAAAGGCAAACTCACATGGCTTTGTCTTCCAATCTGTAAGACAGATCCAATGTCTAATTCACCTATTAATGATAGGGCCACATATGTTTCAAGAAAACCCCAAAGCCCTTAGCCACAATTTCGTGTTTGTTAGGAGGCATTACCACATTCCTCTTAATATTACATGGGACCATGACACTTCTGCTGTTTTTCATACCCACGTTAATTCAGAATATATACTGGTGATACAAGTTATATTCTTTTTTAATTCTTTTTCTATACACAAGTACATGATTAATACATATTTTTGCCTGTGACTTTGTGGTTGTGCTATTCAAGATCATAATCTATAAAAGTTAGAAGACACAGCACATGATCTTGACTTCCTGTTGCAATATCCCCATCTGACATTTAAATTCCTTTTTCTTAATTATTTTACATTTCATTCTCGAATAAACCTTTATATATAGAATATGATTGGCAAAGCACCGGCATAATTTCCTCTCAAACTCGTCCTGAAAATCTCTCGGAATATTCTTAAATTGTTTCGTTCCTCTGTGATAACCCTTCAGAAAAATGGTTATTCGAATACGTCGGATCTTTCAAGCTAGACAAATACTCCAACGGTCATTGTTAAATGGGATCCTCACAACAGCAGTGGATCTACCAAAAGGGTATTTTGCAGTTTATGTTGGAGAGCAAGAACAGAAGCGTTTTGTGATTCCAGTTTCATTGTTAAGCCACTATTCATTTCAGGACTTATTTCGTAGACAGGGGAAGAGTTTGGATATGACCATCCAATGGGCGGCCTAACAATTCCATGTAGTGAGCAGAAATTCATTGATCTTGCAAGTTGCCTGGGAGCATTTTGAAGTCATGTTACATCATTCTATTTGTTAACACATTTTTTTAAACCACGGATCCCAGACCGTTTTGCAACATGCGAGACCGAGTCACTTGTACCGATTGTATAAAATGAGAATTTTGACTTGTTTGGAATACCATGTATATTATTTGACCATATAAGCTTGTATTTATAGGAGATAGAGCTACCATCTTTGTTAACTATGTTTGCTTGATGCAGTTTTATAAAAAAGGCCAAGATATAACATTAAATACAATAATCTCCATTACACTCCCAAAATAATTCAAATTTCTACAAGAGTCGACAATAAAATTTGTTTATCACTTTTACATTGAACAACTTACAGTGAAATAAAAATTGTTCCTTGGTCCTATTTTATACAATTAAGAAAATTGTCGATATTTTTGGACTTAATTTCACACATACATTCTCTGATATTAACATTATAAAAAAAATAAAAAAATAAAAAATAAAAAGAAAAGCTATGTAGATACACTGTGAGAGGGTAAAAGATCATCTAATGATGCTCAACAAAAAGAGATTGAAATATTTGCTACTACCTAACATCTTATGTCTTTGTTTCTATTTTCTAATATTTAAGGAATTTTTAATTTTTGAGTATGTAATGATTTTGCTTGTTTACGTATTAGTCTGATAGTGTTTTAAGTAAGTTATTGAAATTTGAAGTTTTTATGTTGTTAATTACAAACAGCTTTAAATTCTTAAAACCGCATATTTAAAGAACCAAATCCACATGGCAAAAAACAACACAAAAAAATAACATAAAGAAAATCACACCAAATCCAGATAGTCAAATACCAAACTACAAACTGCATTAAAAAAACCACATAACCACAATATTCGGTTCAAAAATGAAATAATTGTAGTTGCGGTTTGCGATTTGGATAGGTCCATAATTGCACTGAACCGCACTGTCCTTACCCTTATCTGTAGGTGATACCTTTTTATCTACTAGTGGTAGGTTTGCTCATTTGTAAAACACATTTTTGTTAACTATATTTGTGTGGTTCTTTTTCGTATTCGTGTTTGTAGAGGCGAGCAACAAAGTAGAGTGTGTTTCTCTGTTGGAGGGGTATATTACTCATCGATTTCGTCGTAGCAGTATACGTGGATAATTTGAAGGAGTCCATAGAGGGGTTCCAATTAGCAAGCGTGGAAGTTGAATGGGCTCAGGATCTTGTGAGGTTTTGTAATGAGGATATCATGGATGGGATTCGAGAATTCGAGCTTTAATATGTCATCAAGGAGGAACACTTTACTGATGTAGTTTTAGATGATTAACATAGTCAAGTTTCATTATGTCGAGAAGAAGCAACTTTCTAATCATTTGGCTTCTATTGAAATGGATTTGGAATGGTTTTTTTATATTAGTTTCTAAACCATGTGCTAGAGTTCCCTAGATTTTATCAGTTGCTCGACTATTTCTAGGCATCATGTGTTCAGCACAGTATTCGTTTATATAGAGATATTTTTCGTCTGAAGCATGAATTGCATCCCCGTATTGTCGTCGCAACATCTTGTTTGCCACATCAAAATGTGATGATTGTTGGGCTTGATGACCTAGCTTCTACGATATATGTCTTTCATTATGGAGCAATGGTCGTAGGCTTTCACAAGCTTAGGTTGTCGATGCGTGGTATTGTTGAAGAGATCGGGTAACATCCCAAATTTTATAATACACTTCAAGACCTAGCTTCTACGAATTATGTCTGTGAACATGGAGTGAATGACATAGCTTACACTAACATGGAGTGAATGCCAAAGCTTACACTAACTAAGGTCGCGGACGGGTGGTATTTTTGAAGACACCGGGCAACATCCCAAATTTTATATCATACAACACGCAATCAAGTATATAAGAATTTTAAGGCGTATTTGTAACAGCCCGAAATCTCAGGTATTGTTTAAATTATGTTTTTGGGTGATTTAAGAGGGGACTCGGCGAGTTGGAGCCTAGACTCGCCGAGTAGGATCGCAGACTTGGTCGCGGGATCGCGACTGGACTCGACGAGTCCAGGTATGGACTCGGCGAGTCGACGCTGTTCAGCAGAAACCCTAACCGTTCGGTTTTGGATCGTATATAACGCTCTTAGGTGCCGTCATTGTTCGTTTTAGTCGATAGAGAGGAACCCTAATCGGTTGTGGGCATCTAGAGCAAGATTGGAGGATATTAGGGCTTGAAGAGGTTGTGGGGCAAAGAGAAGAAAGGTTTTGGCTAAAGGAACAGCAAAGGATTTGAGTTCTGCGGTTTGGAAACACAGAGAGGGCGTATTCCAGGTAATATTTCGGATTTCCTTCTGTTGTTTGTTGTGTTTATGAAGTTAGGGTTTATGAAACCCATTTAGTGATTAAAGGGGTTATTATGTTATTACCCAAACGTTTATACCCCCAGTAATGAGATGCTTAGAAGCCCAGAAAGTCCCATGGTTGTATATCTCGGGACCACACGTAATTCAGGAAGCAGATGCTCGTCTGCATGGCATGGACTCGCCGAGTTGTTCTTCCGACTCGGCGAGTAGCTTGAAGATTTACTGGGACTCGCCGAGTTGTTCTTCAGACTCGGCGAGTGGAGTCGGGGTGGCCCCGCGATTCTTTCAAGGGTAACTCGTCGGGTCGAGGAGGGTACTCGACGAGTAGATAGGGAATCTCAGAAAGTTGGAGGACGTCTAGACTCGCCGAGTCATCATGGTACTCGCCGAGTCCGGTCGAGCTGACCGTTGACCGTTGACCAGAGTTGACCTAAGTCTGACTTCTTAGGGATAGTCACCCTTAGAAGTTATAAGTGTTAATGAGATATGTGATATTATAGGAAGGTTGTAGCTCTTCGGATTGTGCACGAGTGATTTCAGGAGTTGCTAGCTTTCAGCATTCACGAGGTGAGTCTTCTCACTATACTGTACCCGGAAGGGTTTGACTGTGTGACCGGAAGGTCGGATATGTTATGTGATATGTATGCTATATGTGGTAAGTTAATTGTTATGTGTGTTATGTATGATATGTGGGCCGGAAGGCAATATGTTATGGGCCGGAAGGCGATTACGTTATGAGGACCGGAAGGTCAGGGCCTGGAAAGGCGTATGTGCGTAAGTGTATATTGGGGAACTCACTAAGCATTTATGCTTACAGTTGTTGTGCATGTATTTCAGGTACTAGCGAGGACCGTGGGAAGGCGCCGGCATGATCGATACACACTGAAGATTGTCTTTATGATCTTGGGATTTGAATAATTGTATTTGACAGAATAATTAATCTATTTATGCCTTGTTTAAAATGGAAACAATTATGTTTTTAAAAATGAAAAATTTGTTTGAAAAATTTGAGCTGTTACAATTGGTATCAGAGCCTTGGTTTGAGGGATTCGGGTGCACCTTAGGGGGTAACTGAACTCAAACCGAGGATTTGAGAAAGCTTTTCAAATAAAGGCATAAACTTTTGTAAATGGTTTTGTGGTAAGCAAGAAAGAAGCAGTGTGTACGATTAGTCAGCGCCCGAACGGTAAAGATCCCCAAAATACCTTACAATATTATATGATATGAATCGTTATGCATGCTAGAAGACTAGGTATTCATGATAGGACTAGAGTGGCCTGATTTGTGATGCCTTAGTCTAGGGAAGTTGCCTGTATGAGATGCTTTGCTAGTATGCGGGTAGATAGGGCGTATCAGAAGTAGAGTACTCACTATCCGGAGTTTGGGGAGGAGGACTTGGGATGAACATTGATGCGGTGTGGTCGGTAGTATTGGGCCCGTACTACCGAGGACACCGGGTCAGTGGGAGGCCCAAGTAAGAATCCCTGGATATTTGGGACTGAGTAGGGTTGCGTATCGAGTGCGATAATACTCGGTAGAATCTCTGATAGTTTTATGTTGTATTTCAGAGATATCATGGTTAGACCGCGTCATGGAGCAAGTACGAGCGGTGTGAGTGACGAGGATATTCGTCAGATGATCCACGAGGAGGTGGCGGCGGCGATCCGGGCTGAGATCCCGGAGATGTTTGGGTCTATCAAGACCACCCTGATGGAGACGTTCGACGAGCGGTACGCCGCATTGACTGAGGCTGCAATCGCTGCAGCTACCGCAACTGTGGCCGCTGCTAGGCCACAGGGGGGTGATTCATTGCTGTTCCGAGAGTTCAGCAACACGAAGCCACCAGAGTTCGATGGGACGCAGGATCCGATTGCTGCGATGAGGTGGATCGCAGATATAGAGGGGTGCTTCTACACTTGTTCATGCCCGGAGCACCTGAGGGTACGGTTCGCTTTGAACCAGCTCCGTCTGGGAGCAAAGGACTGGTGGAAGTTCGTGACGGCGAACTTCACTTTGGCAGAGACAGCGGCAGTGACATGGGAGGGGTTCACTACCATGTTCAGGGAGGAGTACGTTCCCCCGGTGGAGCGGGAACGATTGGTTCAGGAGTTCTTAACCCTCAAGCAGGGTACTGATTCGGTGGCGGCGATCACGCGGAAGTTCCATGAGAGGACGATGTTTTGCCCCGAGCTGGTGGCCACAGAGCAGGCTCGGATGAGCCGGTATTTGGGTGTTCTGAGGAGGGAGATCCGGGAGTTTGTGTCAAACTCCACTTACCATACTTTTACTGAGCTTCAGGCGAATGCCAGGAAGCGTGAGATCGAGTTAGAGACTCAGGCCAGGGAGGAGGCCGAGTCTCAGCAGGCAGACCGGCGGCCGGCTCAGTCTCAGCCGGCAGCCAAGCGGATCAAGTCCGCCGATTCGAGGACGGGAGGTTCGAAGAACCGCACTTGCGTAAAGTGCGGCAAGGGTCACGATGGGGCGTGTCGAGCCGGTGCCTGCTCAAGTGCGGCAAAGAGGGGCACATTGCTAGGGAGTGCCCCAAGGGGTTTATGGTTTGCTTCCATTGCAACCAGACCGGCCATCGGAAGGCCGAGTGTCCGCAGCTTCGTCAGGGATCTGCACCTGTTGCCAGGACTACTGAGACTCGACCGGTGAAGGTCGAGGCCCCGAGGGCTCGTGGGAGAGCCTTTCAGCTGACTGCGGAGGAGGTCCGCGCTGCGCCCGATGTTGTGGCAGGTATGTTGTAATTTGTGTAATTATTTTAATGTCGATATGTTATGCTTATGTTATTATGCGCGTAGGTACTTTCCTTGTGAACTCTGTGCCTGCCTTAGTGTTATTTGACTCGGGTGCGAGTAGGTCCTTTGTGTCCTTAGCCTTTAGCCAGCAGATCGGCGTTAGTCGTGAGTCGTTGAGTCGACCTTTACGAGTTTCTATAGCTGACGAGAAAGTGATTCGTGCTACGGAGGTTCTTCGGAAATGTGTACTAGAGATTTTCGGGGTCGAATTCCCGATTGATCTGATTCCTATTGCGATGGGGGATGTCTGTGTTATCGTGGGCATGGACTGGTTGAGCCGATTCGGCGCTATCATCGACTGCGAGCGTCAGTTGGTGACCATACGAGACCATAGTGGGGGAATTCTTTCGGTGTACGGTGAGGGTACCCGTTCAGGATCAGCTTTTTGTTCGGCCGCTAGGGCGAGGCAGTGTCTACAGCAGGGCTGTAAGGGTTTTGTGGCGTATGTGATGGATACGCGGGAGGTTTCCGAGAGACCGAAGTCAGTTAAGGAGGTTCCTGTGGTGCGTGAATTTTCAGATGTTTTTCCCGAAGAACTGCCGGGAGTACCTCCTGTGAGGCAAGTAGAGTTTGGTATCGATCTGGTTCCGGGGGCCGCGCCTATTGCTAAAGTGCCCTATCGTCTTGCACCTCCAGAGATGCAAGAGTTGTCCTCGCAACTCCAGGAGTTGCTGGGAAAGGGATTCATTCGGCCGAGCAGCTCGCCTTGGGGAGCACCTATTCTGTTCGTCAAGAAGAAGGATGGTTCACACCGGATGTGCATTGATTACCGGGAGTTGAACAAGCTAACGGTCAAGAACCGTTACCCGTTACCGAGGATCGATGATTTATTCGATCAGTTGCAGGGAGCATCTTGGTTTTCCAAGATCGATCTGAGATCAGGATACCATCAGGTGAGGGTACGGGAAGAGGACGTCCAGAAGACAGCGTTTAGGACGCGATATGGGCATTATGAGTTTGTGGTGATGCCTTTTGGACTCACCAATGCCCCGGCTGTGTTCATGGACCTCATGAACAGGGTATGCAGGCCGATGTTGGATCGGTCAGTGATTGTGTTTATCGACGACATTCTGGTGTATTCGAGATCTAGAGAGCAGCATGAGGAGCATTTGAGGGAGGTCCTTGGGGTATTGAGGTCGGAGAAGCTTTATGCAAAGTTCTCCAAATGTGACTTCTGGTTGCGGGAGGTCCAGTTCCTAGGACATGTGGTTAATCAGAAAGGGATATTGGTCGATCCGGCCAAGGTTGAGGCGGTGATGAGTTGGGAGGTGCCGAAGTCACCCTCTGAGATCAGGAGTTTCCTTGGGTTGGCAGGGTATTATCGGAGATTTATCAAGGATTTTTCCAAGATCGCAGTGCCACTCACCAGATTGACCCGGAAGGGTGTTGCATTCTCATGGGGGCCTGAGCAGCAGACCTCCTTTGAGACACTTCGCCAGAGATTGTGCGAAGCCCCGGTATTAGCTCTCCCAGAAGGGATGGAAGATTTCGTGGTATATTGCGACGCATCGATTTCGGGATTGGGTGCAGTATTGATGCAGAGGGGTCATGTGATAGCTTATGCGTCGAGGCAGCTGAAGCCTCATGAGACGAGATATCCCACGCATGATTTAGAGTTGGGGGCAGTAGTGTTCGCTCTCAAAATTTGGCGTCACTACTTGTATGGGGTTCGATGTACGTTATACACGGACCATAAGAGTCTGAAGTATTTGATGGATCAACCCAACCTAAATATGCGTCAGAGGAGGTGGTTGGATGTGGTCAAGGATTATGATTGTGAGATCCTGTACCACCCAGGCAAGGCTAATGTGGTAGCCGATGCATTGAGCCGCAGGGCGGAGAGCACTCCATTGCGAGATGTATGTTTGAGACTGACCGTGATGACTCCAGTATTGGACGCTATTCGTGGAGCCCAGGCAGAGGCTGTACGACCAGAAATGCGGAGGAAAGAGCGGGTTGTGGGGTTAATCTCAGAGTTTGTCAAGGATAGTCGAGGCCTTATGACGTTTCAGGGTCGGATTTGGGTACCGTTCGTGGGCGGTACGCGTATTACGTTGATGGAAGAGGCTCATAAATCGAAATTCTCGATCCATCCCGGTGCTACAAAGATGTATTTGGATTTAAGGAAGGAATATTGGTGGCCCTGTATGAAGAGGGACGTAGCATGGTTCGTTGAGAGGTGCTTGACCTGCCGTAGGGTTAAGGCCGAGCACCAGAGACCGCATGGCAAGTTGCAGCCATTGGAGATCCCCGAGTGGAAGTGGGAACAGATCACTATGGATTTTATCACCAAATTGCCAAGGACTGCTAGGGGAGTTGACGCAATTTGGGTGATTGTGGATAGGTTGACAAAGAGTGCACACTTCCTTGCCATCAGTGAGAGTTCTTCAGCGGAAAAGTTGGCGGAGATATACGTGAAAGAGGTGGTGTCTCGGCACGGGGTGCCGGTCTCGATTGTGTCAGACCGCGATGTGCGCTTCACTTCTAGGTTCTGGAAGAAATTCCATGAGGAGCTGGGTACTAAATTGCATTTTAGTACCGCATACCATCCCCAGACAGACGGTCAGAGCGAGCGGACGATTCAGACGCTGGAGGACATGCTCCGGGCGTGTGTGTTAGACTTCGGGGGTAGTTGGGATGCGTATTTACCATTGGCAGAGTTCTCCTACAACAACAGCCATCATTCGAGCATTGGTATGCCACCTTTCGAGCTGTTGTATGGTAGGAGGTGTCGGACCCCCATTTGCTGGGGAGAGGTGGGACAGAGAGTGATGGGCAGCACGGAGATCGTGCTCCAGACGTCAGAACAGATTCAGCGAGTGAGACAAAGGTTATTGACTGCCCAGAGCCGACAGAAGAGTTATGCTGACAGGCGCCGATCCGAGCTTGAATTTCAGGTCGGCGACTTCGTTCTCCTGAGGGTCTCTCCTTGGAAGGGAGTGATTCGGTTCAGGAAGAGGGGCAAGTTGGGGCCCCGGTATATTGGGCCTTTTCGTGTGATTGCAAGGATAGGCCGGGTAGCCTATCGGTTGGAATTGCCAGCAGAGTTGGGTCAGATCCATGACACTTTTCATGTGTCGCAGCTGAGGAAGTGCATAGCCGATGAGTCGGCAGTGGTCCCATTGGAGGATATTCAGGTGGATGCGAGCCTGAATTACGCGGAGAGACCAGTGGCGATCAGAGATCGGAAGATCAAGGTTCTGAGGAACAAGGAAGTACCCTTGGTGTTGGTTCAATGGCAACACCGTAAGGGATCGGAAATGACTTGGGAACCGGAACGCGAGATGCGGGAGCAGCATCCGGAACTATTTGCGGAGTGAGACTTCGAGGGCGAAGTCTAATCCAAGTGGGGGAGAGTTGTAACAGCCCGAAATCTCAGGTATTGTTTAAATTATGTTTTTGGGTGATTTAAGAGGGGACTCGGCGAGTTGGAGCCTAGACTCGCCGAGTAGGATCGCAGACTTGGTCGCGGGATCGCGACTGGACTCGACGAGTCCAGGTATGGACTCGGCGAGTCGACGCTGTTCAGCAGAAACCCTAACCGTTCGGTTTTGGATCGTATATAACGCTCTTAGGTGCCGTCATTGTTCGTTTTAGTCGATAGAGAGGAACCCTAATCGGTTGTGGGCATCTAGAGCAAGATTGGAGGATATTAGGGCTTGAAGAGGTTGTGGGGCAAAGAGAAGAAAGGTTTTGGCTAAAGGAACAGCAAAGGATTTGAGTTCTGCGGTTTGGAAACACAGAGAGGGCGTATTCCAGGTAATATTTCGGATTTCCTTCTGTTGTTTGTTGTGTTTATGAAGTTAGGGTTTATGAAACCCATTTAGTGATTAAAGGGGTTATTATGTTATTACCCAAACGTTTATACCCCCAGTAATGAGATGCTTAGAAGCCCAGAAAGTCCCATGGTTGTATATCTCGGGACCACACGTAATTCAGGAAGCAGATGCTCGTCTGCATGGCATGGACTCGCCGAGTTGTTCTTCCGACTCGGCGAGTAGCTTGAAGATTTACTGGGACTCGCCGAGTTGTTCTTCAGACTCGGCGAGTGGAGTCGGGGTGGCCCCGCGATTCTTTCAAGGGTAACTCGTCGGGTCGAGGAGGGTACTCGACGAGTAGATAGGGAATCTCAGAAAGTTGGAGGACGTCTAGACTCGCCGAGTCATCATGGTACTCGCCGAGTCCGGTCGAGCTGACCGTTGACCGTTGACCATAGTTGACCTAAGTCTGACTTCTTAGGGATAGTCACCCTTAGAAGTTATAAGTGTTAATGAGATATGTGATATTATAGGAAGGTTGTAGCTCGTCGGATTGTGCACGAGTGATTTCAGGAGTTGCTAGCTTTCAGCATTCACGAGGTGAGTCTTCTCACTATACTGTACCCGGAAGGGTTTGACTGTGTGACCGGAAGGTCGGATATGTTATGTGATATGTATGCTATATGTGGTAAGTTAATTGTTATGTGTGTTATGTATGATATGTGGGCCGGAAGGCAATATGTTATGGGCCGGAAGGCGATTACGTTATGAGGACCGGAAGGTCAGGGCCTGGAAAGGCGTATGTGCGTAAGTGTATATTGGGGAACTCACTAAGCATTTATGCTTACAGTTGTTGTGCATGTATTTCAGGTACTAGCGAGGACCGTGGGAAGGCGCCGGCATGATCGATACACACTGAAGATTGTCTTTATGATCTTGGGATTTGAATAATTGTATTTGACAGAATAATTAATCTATTTATGCCTTGTTTAAAATGGAAACAATTATGTTTTTAAAAATGAAAAATTTGTTTGAAAAATTTGAGCTGTTACAGTATTGTTGGGCAAAACTAAAAATTAGTGACTCGAAGTTTATTAAATGGAAACTAATTGAAAAATGAAGTAAATTAATTGTTCATTAATTTAAAATGATATGTATGTTGAATAATAAGGTGATAATGTAGAAGGGTATTTTGAAATATTTCTATTTTAAAAATATAGGGAAATATATGTTACTTATTGTTTTTGGGTCATTTTGAGAATAAATAGAAGATAAAGGGCTTAATGTAAACATAGGTTAAATGATGGGATCAAAAGTTGGAACTGGGGAGCACCTTATTTCCTTTTCTTGTGAGCGTCGATTGAATGTTAAGAAAAGAAAAGAAAACGTTGGATTCCTTGTATGTACGTGGTTATGTCTAAAATCTGGAAAGATGGGGAGAGCTTCAAGATCTCTTTGTTTTCTGCTGAGTGTGAACCGAACCAGAAAAAGGAGAAGCAGAACCGGAGCACATAAATCACATAAGGGGTTCATGATTTTTCTCACATTCGGTAACCCAAAATTCCTATTGTCCTTCAATTTGACAGATTGTTGAGGTAATAACCAAACTGTAGTAAGTTGAATTTTCAAAATTATTGAAATAAATTTTGAATTTGGATTTGGACTCATGATTTTGGATTTGTGATAAGCATAGAAACATGATTGCATGGAAAAAAAATACCTTTAATATCTTGAATGGGACGGATTTGAGCTTTCCTAAACTTTATTCAAATTGGAGGAGTTTGTTGGCTAAGCTAGTAACAACATATGCTTACACATAAATGAAGAACCAAAATCAAATATCAATGTTGTTTTCATAGTCCTGTATTCAAAATGCATAATCATGATTAAACATAATACTTCTTCAGATGTTCTATGGTTCTCAGTTAATGTTGTATGTGAGTCAATGTGAAAACTCGATGCCCACAATGACACCAGTAACTCAATATATATAGGAAAGAATTACATTTACACCCCCTCAACTTAATAAATACTTATATAGTTTTCACAAAGTTTTACATAAGTCTAATATCCCCCCTCAAGCGAAACCGGTGGAGGTCCGAGACGGAGCATGTGGCGAAATTGCTCGAATTGGTGTCGAGGGAGACTCTTCGTGAAGATGTCCGCAACCTGAAGCTTGGTCGGCACAAACATGGTGAGGAGTTTTCCCGATGTAACGAGTTCACGAACAAAATGATAATCCAGATCAATATGCTTGGCGCGCTTATGAGAAACTGGGTTCTGAGTGAGAAACAGATCACTCTGATTATCACACAGAATGGTTGGACGACCAGTTGGCATGGCATGAAGCTCACGTAGCAAATGAGTGATCCAAATTAGTTCAGCAGCAGTGTTGGCCATGGCTCGATATTCAGACTCACAGCTGGAGCGAGAGACCGTCGGTTGCTTTTTTGGAGCTCCAGGACACAAGATTACCCCCCAGGAAGATCGAGTACCCATACGTGGATCGACGAGTGTCGAGGCAACGGGCCCAATCAGCATCATAATACCCCACCAGGTTTGTGAGCTTGGGCCTAGAAAACGTGAGTCCAAAGGACAGAGTGCCTTTGACGTATCAAATAAGACGTTTGACGGCCTGGTAGTGAAGAACCGTTGGAGCTTGCAAGAACTAACTGACTTGATTAACTGCATATGAGATATTCGGTCGAGTGATGGTCAAATATTGAAGCGCCCCAACAAGAGACCGGTAATGAGTAGGATCCGCATATAGCGCTCCAGAAGCAACAAACCAGGTGTCGGCCGCAAGGGGCGTTGAAACCGGCTTGGAATCAAGAAGTCCAGCACGGTCAACAATGGAGTGAGCATATTTTGATTGACTGAGAAAAAGCCCAGAGGGGAGATGCTTGGTCTCAAGACCGAGGAAGTAGTTGAGTTGCCCCAAATCCTTGATCTTGAATTCTGCGTGGAGCTTGTGAATAAACGAACGTATGAGCGATGAATCAGAGCCAGTGAGAATGAGATCATCAACGTAAACAAGCAGGTACAAGACACAGGCGCCCCGTTTGAAATTAAACAATGAGGGATCAGCGCGACTACAAACAAATCCATTCGTCACAAGAAAAGAACTTAGCCGATGAAACCACGCCCGAGGGGCCTGTTGGAGACCATACATGGCCTTATGGAGTTTGCAAGCGTGGTCGGGGTAGCGAGGATCAATAAAACCAGGCGGTTGCTTCATATAAACAATGTCTGTAAGATTGCCATGTAGGAAAGCATTATTGACATCTAACTGATGTAGCTTCCATTGATTAATAACCGCAAGAGTCAAGACGACGCGAATGGTGGCCGCTTTCACCACCGGGCTAAATGTATGAGAACAATCCAGCCCGGGAACCTGAATCCCTGAGCAACAAGCCGAGCTTTGTGTCGATCAATAGAGCCATCAGCAAGGTACTTGGTGCGAAATAGCCACCGACACCCAACAACATTAGTGTTGGGGGGACGTGGACCAAAGACCAAGTGGCATTACGAGAAAGAGCATGCATTTTGGAGCGCATGGCGGCCACCCACTTAGGATCTCGAAGAGCATCATGATGAGTAGATGGATCAGTCGAGGCAAACAATGCAGAGTACAACCCGTGGTCCGATGTATGTGCCAAATCAGCCTGATGACGAGGCTTAAAAATCCCTGCTTTTGCCCTAGTAATCATGGGGTGACCGGCGGGAGATGGATCAAGGGGCGCAGGGATCGAAACACTAGGTGCGGGGTTCGGTGATGCGGGTGGATCATCATCACTATCCGATCCAGCGGCCGAGCCAAGGGGCTCGGATGAGGCGTTGGAATCGGAGGGTATAGGGTCATCAGGTTCAGCAACCAGAGTGTCAGTTGCAGGAGTGGTCACCGGAGCGGGGCAAGGGCGGGGGTCAGCACAGACGCCACAGGAGAAGGGACGCGGTTGACAAGGAGATAAAGCAGGAGGCTTTGAATAGGCCCGGGAGACAGGCATAGGTTGTGAGGTATCTTCCAAAAATGAGTGTAAAGGCAAATCATCCAACGAGATCCGCGGAGCGGCGCTGTCAAAGGGAAAACACATCTCGTCAAAACGAGCATGACGTGTAATGTAAACGCGAGCTGTGCATGGGTCAAGACAAAGATAGCCCTTGTATTGTGATAAGGAAATTGCATCGCTTTAGCAGCATGATTCATTTGCTTTAATTTACATTATCCTTGCCTGTATAAGTAATCAAAATAATAGTTAATCATTGCTATATAACTTTCTTCGTATATCTAACCATTATGTTTGTTTTTCATGCAATGGAATTGTTTTCAAGTGGGACCCAATTCATCTTATAATGCGTCAATGTTTTGCCAACTTTTATTTTACTTTGGTTAAAGAACAAAATCATGTGAGACTTAATGGTTGATATATAACCATCATATGGTCATGGACCCAAGTGCTACATATTGTTTATTAATTATATTTTGGATGATAGGTCATGAACAAAAGCAACTATCTTCGTTACCTCAATTTCACTCTCAAAATTCACATTTCCAAAATAATCAGCGGTGAAATTAGTTTCTCATTCATACAAACAAATTATAGTGAACTCAAAATTGCTCCTTGATCTGATTTCATACAAGTGGAAAAATTGTCTCGATTTAATTACAAATAATAATAATAAAAAAAAACCTAGTGGTTAGTTGGTTGTAAGAATGCATGTTGTATAGAAGTCATAACGCGCCTAACTGAGAAGCAATATCACTGAATGTATATTCACTGCATGGAATTGTGAGGCCGCCCATTTGATGAACATACCCAAATTCTTGCTCTGCCTGATCTAATAGTTCTTGAAATGCAGGTTGGCTTAACAACCATACAGGAACCACAAACCGCTTCTTCTCTTGCTCACCAACATAAATTGCTAAATAGCCTTTTGGGGTTTCCATAGATTTGGTTGTGCTGCTTCCGTTGGATAATGATCTTCTGAGAATTTGTTTTGCTTGAATGATCCGAGGAAAAAGGATGGCCATTTTTAAGGATGGTAGTTTCTGTTCACTTCAAAAGCCTGATTGAGGATGGATACTCTCACAGCATGCACGTCTTCTTGGTGAAAAGATGCCAAGGATTTCAGAGGAAGTTGTGGTTGTGTGATTCATATCGAATGGTTTTTTATATACAGATATTCAAGGAGATCTTGATTGAGGATGGTGACATATGGTGGAAGAAAAGGCAAACTCACATGGCTTTGTCTTCCAATCTGTAAGACAGATCCAATGTCTAATTCACCTATTAATGATAGGGCCACATATGTTTCAAGAAAACCCCAAAGCCCTTAGCCACAATTTCGTGTTTGTTAGGAGGCATTACCACATTCCTCTTAATATTACATGGGACCATGACACTTCTGCTGTTTTTCATACCCACGTTAATTCAGAATATATACTGGTGATACAAGTTATATTCTTTTTTAATTCTTTTTCTATACACAAGTACATGATTAATACATATTTTTGCCTGTGACTTTGTGGTTGTGCTATTCAAGATCATAATCTATAAAAGTTAGAAGACACAGCACATGATCTTGACTTCCTGTTGCAATATCCCCATCTGACATTTAAATTCCTTTTTCTTAATTATTTTACATTTCATTCTCGAATAAACCTTTATATATAGAATATGATTGGCAAAGCACCGGCATAATTTCCTCTCAAACTCGTCCTGAAAATCTCTCGGAATATTCTTAAATTGTTTTGTTCCTCTGTGATAACCCTTCAGAAAAATGGTTATTCGAATACGTCGGATCTTTCAAGCTAGACAAATACTCCAACGGTCATTGTTAAATGGGATCCTCACAACAGCAGTGGATCTACCAAAAGGGTATTTTGCAGTTTATGTTGGAGAGTAAGAACAGAAGCGTTTTGTGATTCCAGTGTCATTGTTAAGCCACTATTCATTTCAGGACTTATTTCGTAGACAGGGGAAGAGTTTGGATATGACCATCCAATGGGCGGCCTAACAATTCCATGTAGGGAGCAGAAATTCATTGATCTTGCAAGTTGCCTGGGAGCATTTTGAAGTCATGTTACATCATTCTATTTGTTAACACATTTTTTTAAACCACGGATCCCAGACCGTTTTGCAACATGCGAGACCGAGTCACTTGTACCGATTGTATAAAATGAGAATTTTGACTTGTTTGGAATACCATGTATATTATTTGACCATATAAGCTTGTACTTATAGGAGATAGAGCTACCATCTTTGTTAACTATGTTTGCTTGATGCAGTTTTATAAAAAAGGCCAAGATATAACGTTAAATACATTAATCTCCATTACACTCCCAAAATAATTCAAATTTCTAAAACAGTCGACAATAAAATTTGTTTATCACTTTTACATTGAACAACTTACAGTGAAATAAAAATTGTTCCTTGGTCCTATTTTATACAATTAAGAAAATTGTCGATATTTTTGGACTTAATTTCACACATACATTCTCTGATATTAACATTATAAAAAAATAAAAAAATAAAAAATAAAAAGAAAAGCTATGTAGATACACTGTGAGAGGGTAAAAGATCATCTAATGATGCTCAACAAAAAGAGATTGAAATATTTGCTACTTCATACCTAACATCTTATCTCTTTGTTTCTATCCTCTAATATTTAAGGAATTTTTAATTTTTGAGTATGTAATGATTTTGCTTGTTTACGTATTAGTCTGATAGTGTTTTAAGTAAGTTATTGAAATTTGAAGTTTTTATGTTGTTAATTACAAACAGCTTTAAATTCTTAAAACCGCATATTTAAAGAACCAAATCCACATGGCAAAAAACAACACAAAAAAATAACATAAAGAAAATCACACCAAATCCAGATAGTCAAATACCAAACTACAAACTGCATTAAAAAAACCACATAACCACAATATTCGGTTCAAAAATGAAATAATTGTAGTTGCGGTTTGCGATTTGGATAGGTCCATAATTGCACTGAACCGCACTGTCCTTACCCTTATCTGTAGGTGATACCTTTTTATCTACTAGTGGTAGGTTTGCTCATTTGTAAAACACATTTTTGTTAACTATATTTGTGTGGTTCTTTTTCGTATTCGTGTTTGTAGAGGCGAGCAACAAAGTAGAGTGTGTTTCTCTGTTGGAGGGGTATATTACTCATCGATTTCGTCGTAGCAGTATACGTGGATAATTTGAAGGAGTCCATAGAGGGGTTCCAATTAGCAAGCGTGGAAGTTGAATGGGCTCAGGATCTTGTGAGGTTTTGTAATGAGGATATCATGGATGGGATTCGAGAATTCGAGCTTTAATATGTCATCAAGGAGGAACACTTTACTGATGTAGTTTTAGATGATTAACATAGTCAAGTTTCATTATGTCGAGAAGAAGCAACTTTCTAATCATTTGGCTTCTATTGAAATGGATTTGGAATGGTTTTTTTATATTAGTTTCTAAACCATGTGCTAGAGTTCCCTAGATTTTATCAGTTGCTCGACTATTTCTAGGCATCATGTGTTCAGCACAGTATTCGTTTATATAGAGATATTTTTCGTCTGAAGCATGAATTGCATCCCCGTATTGTCGTCGCAACATCTTGTTTGCCACATCAAAATGTGATGATTGTTGGGCTTGATGACCTAGCTTCTACGATATATGTCTTTCATTATGGAGCAATGGTCGTAGGCTTTCACAAGCTTAGGTTGTCGATGCGTGGTATTGTTGAAGAGATCGGGTAACATCCCAAATTTTATAATACACTTCAAGACCTAGCTTCTACGAATTATGTCTGTGAACATGGAGTGAATGACATAGCTTACACTAACATGGAGTGAATGCCAAAGCTTACACTAACTAAGGTCGCGGACGGGTGGTATTTTTGAAGACACCAGGCAACATCCTAAATTTTATATCATACAACACGCAATCAAGTATATAAGAATTTTAAGGCGTATTGTTGGGCAAAACTAAAAATTAGTGACTCGAAGTTTATTAAATGGAAACTAATTGAAAAATGAAGTAAATTAATTGTTCATTAATTTAAAATGATATGTATGTTGAATAATAAGGTGATAATGTAGAAGGGTATTTTGAAATATTTCTATTTTAAAAATATAGGGAAATATATGTTACTTATTGTTTTTGGGTCATTTTGAAAATAAATAGAAGATAAAGGGCTTAATGTAAACATAGGTTAAATGATGGGATCAAAAGTTGGAACTGGGGAGCACCTTATTTCCTTTTCTTGTGAGCGTCGATTGAATGTTAAGAAAAGAAAAGAAAACGTTGGATTCCTTGTATGTACGTGGTTATGTCTAAAATCTGGAAAGATGGGGAGACCTTCAAGATCTCTTTGTTTTCTGCTGAGTGTGAACCGAACCAGAAAAAGGAGAAGAAGAATCGGAGCACATAAATCACATAAGGGGTTCATGATTTTTCTCACATTCGGTAACCCAAAATTCCTATTGTCCTTCAATTTGACAGATTGTTGAGGTAATAACCAAACTGTAGTTAGTTGAATTTTCAAAATTATTGAAATAAATTTTGAATTTGGATTTGGACTCATGATTTTGGATTTGTGATAAGCATAGAAACATGATTGCATGGAAAAAAAACTTTAATATCTTGAATGGGACGGATTTGAGCTTTCCTAAACTTTATTCAAATTGGAGGAGTTTGTTGGCTAAGCTAGTAACAACATATGCTTACACATAAATGAAGAACCAAAATCAAATATCAATGTTTTTTTCATAGTCCTGTATTCAAAATGCATAATCATGATTAAACATAATACTTCTTCAGATGTTCTATGGTTCTCAGTTAATGTTGTATGTGAGTCAATGTGAAAACTCGATGCCCACAATGACACCAGTAACTCAATATATATAGGAAAGAATTACATTTACAACCCCTCAACTTAATAAATACTTATATAGTTTTCACAAAGTTTTACATAAGTCTAATATCCCCCCTCAAGCGAAACCGGTGGAGGTCCGAGACGGAGCATGTGGCGAAATTGCTCGAATTGGTGTCGAGGGAGACTCTTCGTGAAGATGTCCGCAACCTGAAGCTTGGTCGGCACAAACATGGTGAGGAGTTTTCCCGATGTAACGAGTTCACGAACAAAATGATAATCCAGATCAATATGCTTGGCGCGCTTATGAGAAACTGGGTTCTGAGTGAGAAACAGATCACTCTGATTATCACACAGAATGGTTGGACGACCAGTTGGCATGGCATGAAGCTCACGTAGCAAATGAGTGATCCAAATTAGTTCAGCAGCAGTGTTGGCCATGGCTCGATATTCAGACTCACAGCTGGAGCGAGAGACCGTCGGTTGCTTTTTTGGAGCTCCAGGACACAAGATTACCCCCCAGGAAGATCGAGTACCCATACGTGGATCGACGAGTGTCGAGGCAACGGGCCCAATCAGCATCAGAATACCCCACCAGGTTTGTGAGCTTGGGCCTAGAAAACGTGAGTCCAAAGGACAGAGTGCCTTTGACGTATCAAATAAGACGTTTGACGGCCTGGTAGTGAAGAACCGTTGGAGCTTGCAAGAACTAACTGACTTGATAAACTGCATATGAGATATTCGGTCGAGTGATGGTCAAATATTGAAGCGCCCCAACAAGAGACCGGTAATGAGTAGGATCCGCATATAGCGCTCCAGAAGCAACAAATCAGGTGTCGGCCGCAAGGGGCGTTGAAACCGGCTTGGAATCAAGAAGTCCAGCACGGTCAACAATGGAGTGAGCATATTTTGATTGACTGAGAAAAAGCCCAGAGGGGAGATGCTTGGCCTCAAGACCGAGGAAGTAGTTGAGTTGCCCCAAATCCTTGATCTTGAATTCTGCGTGGAGCTTGTGAATAAACGAACGTATGAGCGATGAATCAGAGCCAGTGAGAATGAGATCATCAACGTAAACAAGCAGGTACAAGACACAGGCGCCCCATTTGAAATTAAACAATGAGGGATCAGCGCGACTACAAACAAATCCATTCGTCACAAGAAAAGAACTTAGCCGATGAAACCACGCCCGAGGGGCCTGTTGGAGACCATACATGGCCTTATGGAGTTTGCAAGCGTGGTCGGGGTAGCGAGGATCAATAAAACCAGGCGGTTGCTTCATATAAACAATGTCTGTAAGATTGCCATGTAGGAAAGCATTATTGACATCTAACTGATGTAGCTTCCATTGATTAATAACCGCAAGAGTCAAGACGACGCGAATGGTGGCCGCTTTCACCACCGGGCTAAATGTATGAGAACAATCCAGCCCGGGAACCTAACTGAATCCCTGAGCAACAAGCCGAGCTTTGTGTCGATCAATAGAGCCATCAGCAAGGTACTTGGTGCGAAATAGCCACCGACACCCAACAACATTAGTGTTGGGGGGACGTGGAACCAAAGACCAAGTGGCATTACGAGAAAGAGCATGCATTTCGGAGCGCATGGCGGCCACCCACTTAGGATCTCGAAGAGCATCATGATGAGTAGATGGATCAGTCGAGGCAAACAATGCAGAGTACAACCCGTGGTCCGATGTATGTGCCAAATCAGCCTGATGACGAGGCTTAAAAATCCCTGCTTTTGCCCTAGTAATCATGGGTTGACCGGCGGGAGATGGATCAAGGGGCGTAGGGATCGAAACACTAGGTGCGGGGTTCGGTGATGCGGGTGGATCATCATCACTATCCGATCCAGCGGCTGAGCCAAGGGGCTCGGATGAGGCGTTGGAATCGGAGGGTATAGGGTCATCAGGTTCAGCAACCAGAGTGTCAGTTGCAGGAGTGGTCACCGGAGCGGGGCAAGGGCGGGGGTCAGCACAGACGCCACAGGAGAAGGGACGCGGTTGACAAGGAGATAAAGCAGGAGGCTTTGAACAGGCCCGGGAGACAGGCATAGGTTGTGAGGTATCTTCCAAAAATGAGTGTAAAGGCAAATCATCCAACGAGATCCGCGGAGCGGCGCTGTCAAAGGGAAAACACATCTCGTCAAAACGAGCATGACGCGTAATGTAAACGCGAGCTGTGCATGGGTCAAGACAAAGATAGCCCTTGTATTGTGATAAGGAAATTGCATCGCTTTAGCAGCATGATTCATTTGCTTTAATTTACATTATCCTTGCCTGTATAAGTAATCAAAATAATAGTTAATCATTGCTATATAACTTTCTTCGTATATCTAACCATTATGTTTGTTTTTCATGCAATGGAATTGTTTTCAAGTGGGACCCAATTCATCTTATAATGCGTCAATGTTTTGCCAACTTTTATTTTACTTTGGTTAAAGAACAAAATCATGTGAGACTTAATGGTTGATATATAACCATCATATGGTCATGGACCCAAGTGCTACATATTGTTTATTAATTATATTTTGGATGATAGGTCATGAACAAAAGCAACTATCTTCGTTACCTCAATTTCACTCTCAAAATTCACATTTCCAAAATAATCAGCGGTGAAATTAGTTTCTCATTCATACAAACAAATTATAGTGAACTCAAAATTGCTCCTTGATCTGATTTCATACAAGTGGAAAAATTGTCTCGATTTAATTACAAATAATAATAATAAAAAAAAACCTAGTGGTTAGTTGGTTGTAAGAATGCATGTTGTATAGAAGTCATAACGCGCCTAACTGAGAAGCAATATCACTGAATGTATATTCACTGCATGGAATTGTGAGGCCGCCCATTTGATGAACATACCCAAATTCTTGCTCTGCCTGATCTAATAGTTCTTGAAATGCAGGTTGGCTTAACAACCATACAGGAACCACAAACCGCTTCTTCTCTTGCTCACCAACATAAATTGCTAAATAGCCTTTTGGGGTTTCCATAGATTTGGTTGTGCTGCTTCCGTTGGATAATGATCTTCTGATAATTTGTTTTGCTTGAATGATCCGAGGAAAAAGGATGGCCATTTTTAAGGATGGTAGTTTCTGTTCACTTCAAAAGCCTGATTGAGGATGGATACTCTCACAGCATGCACGTCTTCTTGGTGAAAAGATGCCAAGGATTTCAGAGGAAGTTGTGGTTGTGTGATTCATATCGAATGGTTTTTTATATACAGAGATTCAAGGAGATCTTGATTGAGGATGGTGACATATGGTGGAAGAAAAGGCAAACTCACATGGCTTTGTCTTCCAATCTGTAAGACAGATCCAATGTCTAATTCACCTATTAATGATAGGGCCACATATGTTTCAAGAAAACCCCAAAGCCCTTAGCCACAATTTCGTGTTTGTTAGGAGGCATTACCACATTCCTCTTAATATTACATGGGACCATGACACTTCTGCTGTTTTTCATACCCGCGTTAATTCAGAATATATACTGGTGATACAAGTTATATTCTTTTTTAATTCTTTTTCTATACACAAGTACATGATTAATACATATTTTTGCCTGTGACTTTGTGGTTGTGCTATTCAAGATCATAATCTATAAAAGTTAGAAGACACAGCACATGATCTTGACTTCCTGTTGCAATATCCCCATCCGACATTTAAATTCCTTTTTCTTAATTATTTTACATTTCATTCTCGAATAAACCTTTATATATAGAATATGATTGGCAAAGCACCGGCATAATTTCCTCTCAAACTCGTCCTGAAAATCTCTCGGAATATTCTTAAATTGTTTCGTTCCTCTGTGATAACCCTTCAGAAAAATGGTTATTCGAATACGTCGGATCTTTCAAGCTAGACAAATACTCCAACGGTCATTGTTAAATGGGATCCTCACAACAGCAGTGGATCTACCAAAAGGGTATTTTGCAGTTTATGTTGGAGAGCAAGAACAGAAGCGTTTTGTGATTCCAGTGTCATTGTTAAGCCACTATTCATTTCAGGACTTATTTCGTAGACAGGGGAAGAGTTTGGATATGACCATCCAATGGGCGGCCTAACAATTCCATGTAGTGAGCAGAAATTCATTGATCTTGCAAGTTGCCTGGGAGCATTTTGAAGTCATGTTACATCATTCTATTTGTTAACACATTTTTTTAAACCACGGATCCCAGACCGTTTTGCAACATGCGAGACCGAGTCACTTGTACCGATTGTATAAAATGAGAATTTTGACTTGTTTGGAATACCATGTATATTATTTGACCATATAAGCTTGTACTTATAGGAGATAGAGCTACCATCTTTGTTAACTATGTTTGCTTGATGCAGTTTTATAAAAAAGGCCAAGATATAACGTTAAATACATTAATCTCCATTACACTCCCAAAATAATTCAAATTTCTAAAACAGTCGACAATAAAATTTGTTTATCACTTTTACATTGAACAACTTACAGTGAAATAAAAATTGTTCCTTGGTCCTATTTTATACAATTAAGAAAATTGTCGATATTTTTGGACTTAATTTCACACATACATTCTCTGATATTAACATTATAAAAAAATAAAAAAATAAAAAATAAAAAGAAAAGCTATGTAGATACACTGTGAGAGGGTAAAAGATCATCTAATGATGCTCAACAAAAAGAGATTGAAATATTTGCTACTTCATACCTAACATCTTATCTCTTTGTTTCTATCCTCTAATATTTAAGGAATTTTTAATTTTTGAGTATGTAATGATTTTGCTTGTTTACGTATTAGTCTGATAGTGTTTTAAGTAAGTTATTGAAATTTGAAGTTTTTATGTTGTTAATTACAAACAGCTTTAAATTCTTAAAACCGCATATTTAAAGAACCAAATCCACATGGCAAAAAACAACACAAAAAAATAACATAAAGAAAATCACACCAAATCCAGATAGTCAAATACCAAACTACAAACTGCATTAAAAAAACCACATAACCACAATATTCGGTTCAAAAATGAAATAATTGTAGTTGCGGTTTGCGATTTGGATAGGTCCATAATTGCACTGAACCGCACTGTCCTTACCCTTATCTGTAGGTGATACCTTTTTATCTACTAGTGGTAGGTTTGCTCATTTGTAAAACACATTTTTGTTAACTATATTTGTGTGGTTCTTTTTCGTATTCGTGTTTGTAGAGGCGAGCAACAAAGTAGAGTGTGTTTCTCTGTTGGAGGGGTATATTACTCATCGATTTCGTCGTAGCAGTATACGTGGATAATTTGAAGGAGTCCATAGAGGGGTTCCAATTAGCAAGCGTGGAAGTTGAATGGGCTCAGGATCTTGTGAGGTTTTGTAATGAGGATATCATGGATGGGATTCGAGAATTCGAGCTTTAATATGTCATCAAGGAGGAACACTTTACTGATGTAGTTTTAGATGATTAACATAGTCAAGTTTCATTATGTCGAGAAGAAGCAACTTTCTAATCATTTGGCTTCTATTGAAATGGATTTGGAATGGTTTTTTTATATTAGTTTCTAAACCATGTGCTAGAGTTCCCTAGATTTTATCAGTTGCTCGACTATTTCCAGGCATCATGTGTTCAGCACAGTATTCGTTTATATAGAGATATTTTTCGTCTGAAGCATGAATTGCATCCCCGTATTGTCGTCGCAACATCTTGTTTGCCACATCAAAATGTGATGATTGTTGGGCTTGATGACCTAGCTTCTACGATATATGTCTTTCATTATGGAGCAATGGTCGTAGGCTTTCACAAGCTTAGGTTGTCGATGTGTGGTATTGTTGAAGAGATCGGGTAACATCCCAAATTTTATAATACACTTCAAGACCTAGCTTCTACGAATTATGTCTGTGAACATGGAGTGAATGACATAGCTTACACTAACATGGAGTGAATGCCAAAGCTTACACTAACTAAGGTCGCGGACGGGTGGTATTTTTGAAGACACCGGGCAACATCCCAAATTTTATATCATACAACACGCAATCAAGTATATAAGAATTTTAAGGCGTATTGTTGGGCAAAACTAAAAATTAGTGACTCGAAGTTTATTAAATGGAAACTAATTGAAAAATGAAGTAAATTAATTGTTCATTAATTTAAAATGATATGTATGTTGAATAATAAGGTGATAATGTAGAAGGGTATTTTGAAATATTTCTATTTTAAAAATATAGGGAAATATATGTTACTTATTGTTTTTGGGTCATTTTGAAAATAAATAGAAGATAAAGGGCTTAATGTAAACATAGGTTAAATGATGGGATCAAAAGTTGGAACTGGGGAGCACCTTATTTCCTTTTCTTGTGAGCGTCGATTGAATGTTAAGAAAAGAAAAGAAAACGTTGGATTCCTTGTATGTACGTGGTTATGTCTAAAATCTGGAAAGATGGGGAGACCTTCAAGATCTCTTTGTTTTCTGCTGAGTGTTAACCGAACCAGAAAAAGGAGAAGAAGAATCGGAGCACATAAATCACATAAGGGGTTCATGATTTTTCTCACATTCGGTAACCCAAAATTCCTATTGTCCTTCAATTTGACAGATTGTTGAGGTAATAACCAAACTGTAGTAAGTTGAATTTTCAAAATTATTGAAATAAATTTTGAATTTGGATTTGGACTCATGATTTTGGATTTGTGATAAGCATAGAAACATGATTGCATGGAAAAAAAAAACTTTAATATCTTGAATGGGACGGATTTGAGCTTTCCTAAACTTTATTCAAATTGGAGGAGTTTGTTGGCTAAGCTAGTAACAACATATGCTTACACATAAATGAAGAACCAAAATCAAATATCAATGTTGTTTTCATAGTCCTGTATTCAAAATGCATAATCATGATTAAACATAATACTTCTTCAGATGTTCTATGGTTCTCAGTTAATGTTGTATGTGAGTCAATGTGAAAACTCGATGCCCACAATGACACCAGTAACTCAATATATATAGGAAAGAATTACATTTACAACCCCTCAACTTAATAAATACTTATATAGTTTTCACAAAGTTTTACATAAGTCTAATATCCCCCCTCAAGCGAAACCGGTGGAGGTCCGAGACGGAGCATGTGGCGAAATTGCTCGAATTGGTGTCGAGGGAGACTCTTCGTGAAGATGTCCGCAACCTGAAGCTTGGTCGGCACAAACATGGTGAGGAGTTTTCCCGATGTAACGAGTTCACGAACAAAATGATAATCCAGATCAATATGCTTGGCGCGCTTATGAGAAACTGGGTTCTGAGTGAGAAACAGATCACTCTGATTATCACACAGAATGGTTGGACGACCAGTTGGCATGGCATGAAGCTCACGTAGCAAATGAGTGATCCAAATTAGTTCAGCAGCAGTGTTGGCCATGGCTCGATATTCAGACTCACAGCTGGAGCGAGAGACCGTCGGTTGCTTTTTTGGAGCTCCAGGACACAAGATTACCCCCCAGGAAGATCGAGTACCCATACGTGGATCGACGAGTGTCGAGGCAACGGGCCCAATCAGCATCAGAATACCCCACCAGGTTTGTGAGCTTGGGCCTAGAAAACGTGAGTCCAAAGGACAGAGTGCCTTTGACGTATCAAATAAGACGTTTGACGGCCTGGTAGTGAAGAACCGTTGGAGCTTGCAAGAACTAACTGACTTGATTAACTGCATATGAGATATTCGGTCGAGTGATGGTCAAATATTGAAGCGCCCCAACAAGAGACCGGTAATGAGTAGGATCCGCATATAGCGCTCCAGAAGCAACAAATCAGGTGTCGGCCGCAAGGGGCGTTGAAACCGGCTTGGAATCAAGAAGTCCAGCACGGTCAACAATGGAGTGAGCATATTTTGATTGACTGAGAAAAAGCCCAGAGGGGAGATGCTTGGCCTCAAGACCGAGGAAGTAGTTGAGTTGCCCCAAATCCTTGATCTTGAATTATGCGTGGAGCTTGTGAATAAACGAACGTATGAGCGATGAATCAGAGCCAGTGAGAATGAGATCATCAACGTAAACAAGCAGGTACAAGAAACAGGCGCCCCGTTTGAAATTAAACAATGAGGGATCAGCGCGACTACAAACAAATCCATTCGTCACAAGAAAAGAACTTAGCCGATGAAACCACGCCCGAGGGGCCTGTTGGAGACCATACATGGCCTTATGGAGTTTGCAAGCGTGGTCGGGGTAGCGAGGATCAATAAAACCAGGCGGTTGCTTCATATAAACAATGTCTGTAAGATTGCCATGTAGGAAAGCATTATTGACATCTAACTGATGTAGCTTCCATTGATTAATAACCGCAAGAGTCAAGACGACGCGAATGGTGGCCGCTTTCACCACCGGGCTAAATGTATGAGAACAATCCAGCCCGGGAACCTGACTGAATCCCTGAGCAACAAGCCGAGCTTTGTGTCGATCAATAGAGCCATCAGCAAGGTACTTGGTGCGAAATAGCCCCCGACACCCAACAACATTAGTGTTGGGGGGACGTGGAACCAAAGACCAAGTGGCATTACGAGAAAGAGCATGCATTTCGGAGCGCATGGCGGCCACCCACTTAGGATCTCGAAGAGCATCATGATGAATAGATGGATCAGTCGAGGCAAACAATGCAGAGTACAACCCGTGGTCCGATGTATGTGCCAAATCAGCCTGATGACGAGGCTTAAAAATCCCTGCTTTTGCCCTAGTAATCATGGGGTGACCGGCGGGAGATGGATCAAGGGGCGTAGGGATCGAAACACTAGGTGCGGGGTTCGGTGATGCGGGTGGATCATCATCACTATCCGATCCAGCGGCCGAGCCAAGGGGCTCGGATGAGGCGTTGGAATCGGAGGGTATAGGGTCATCAGGTTCAGCAACCAGAGTGTCAGTTGCAGTTGCAGGAGTGGTCACCGGAGCGGGGCAAGGGCGGGGGTCAGCACAGACGCCACAGGAGAAGGGACGCGGTTGACAAGGAGATAAAGCAGGAGGCTTTGAACAGGCCCGGGGGACAGGCATAGGTTGTGAGGTATCTTCCAAAAATGAGTGTAAAGGCAAATCATCCAACGAGATCCGCGGAGCGGCGCTGTCAAAGGGAAAACACATCTCGTCAAAACGAGCATGACGCGTAATGTAAACGCGAGCTGTGCATGGGTCAAGACAAAGATAGCTCTTGTATTGTGATAAGGAAATTGCATCGCTTTAGCAGCATGATTCATTTGCTTTAATTTACATTATCCTTGCCTGTATAAGTAATCAAAATAATAGTTAATCATTGCTATATAACTTTCTTCGTATATCTAACCATTATGTTTGTTTTTCATGCAATGGAATTGTTTTCAAGTGGGACCCAATTCATCTTATAATGCGTCAATGTTTTGCCAACTTTTATTTTACTTTGGTTAAAGAACAAAATCATGTGAGACTTAATGGTTGATATATAACCATCATATGGTCATGGACCCAAGTGCTACATATTGTTTATTAATTATATTTTGGATGATAGGTCATGAACAAAAGCAACTATCTTCGTTACCTCAATTTCACTCTCAAAATTCACATTTCCAAAATAATCAGCGGTGAAATTAGTTTCTCATTCATACAAACAAATTATAGTGAACTCAAAATTGCTCCTTGATCTGATTTCATACAAGTGGAAAAATTGTCTCGATTTAATTACAAATAATAATAATAAAAAAAACCTAGTGGTTAGTTGGTTGTAAGAATGCATGTTGTATAGAAGTCATAACGCGCCTAACTGAGAAGCAATATCACTGAATGTATATTCACTGCATGGAATTGTGAGGCCGCCCATTTGATGAACATACCCAAATTCTTGCTCTGCCTGATCTAATAGTTCTTGAAATGCAGGTTGGCTTAACAACCATATAGGAACCACAAACCGCTTCTTCTCTTGCTCACCAACATAAATTGCTAAATAGCCTTTTGGGGTTTCCATAGATTTGGTTGTGCTGCTTCCGTTGGATAATGATCTTCTGAGAATTTGTTTTGCTTGAATGATCCGAGGAAAAAGGATGGCCATTTTTAAGGATGGTAGTTTCTGTTCACTTCAAAAGCCTGATTGAGGATGGATACTCTCACAGCATGCACGTCTTCTTGGTGAAAAGATGCCAAGGATTTCAGAGGAAGTTGTGGTTGTGTGATTCATATCGAATGGTTTTTTATATACAGAGATTCAAGGAGATCTTGATTGAGGATGGTGACATATGGTGGAAGAAAAGGCAAACTCACATGGCTTTGTCTTCCAATCTGTAAGACAGATCCAATGTCTAATTCACCTATTAATGATAGGGCCACATATGTTTCAAGAAAACCCCAAAGCCCTTAGCCACAATTTCGTGTTTGTTAGGAGGCATTACCACATTCCTCTTAATATTACATGGGACCATGACACTTCTGCTGTTTTTCATACCCACGTTAATTCAGAATATATACTGGTGATACAAGTTATATTCTTTTTTAATTCTTTTTCTATACACAAGTACATGATTAATACATATTTTTGCCTGTGACTTTGTGGTTGTGCTATTCAAGATCATAATCTATAAAAGTTAGAAGACACAGCACATGATCTTGACTTCCTGTTGCAATATCCCCATCTGACATTTAAATTCCTTTTTCTTAATTATTTTACATTTCATTCTCGAATAAACCTTTATATATAGAATATGATTGGCAAAGCACCGGCATAATTTCCTCTCAAACTCGTCCTGAAAATCTCTCGGAATATTCTTAAATTGTTTCGTTCCTCTGTGATAACCCTTCAGAAAAATGGTTATTCGAATACGTCGGATCTTTCAAGCTAGACAAATACTCCAACGGTCATTGTTAAATGGGATCCTCACAACAGCAGTGGATCTACCAAAAGGGTATTTTGCAGTTTATGTTGGAGAGCAAGAACAGAAGCGTTTTGTGATTCCAGTGTCATTGTTAAGCCACTATTCATTTCAGGACTTATTTCGTAGACAGGGGAAGAGTTTGGATATGACCATCCAATGGGCGGCCTAACAATTCCATGTAGTGAGCAGAAATTCATTGATCTTGCAAGTTGCCTGGGAGCATTTTGAAGTCATGTTACATCATTCTATTTGTTAACACATTTTTTTAAACCACAGATCCCAGACCGTTTTGCAACATGCGAGACCGAGTCACTTGTACCGATTGTATAAAATGAGAATTTTGACTTGTTTGGAATACCATGTATATTATTTGACCATATAAGCTTGTACTTATAGGAGATAGAGCTACCATCTTTGTTAACTATGTTTGCTTGATGCAGTTTTATAAAAAAGGCCAAGATATAACGTTAAATACAATAATCTCCATTACACTCCCAAAATAATTCAAATTTCTAAAACAGTCGACAATAAAATTTGTTTATCATTTTTACATTGAACAACTTACAGTGAAATAAAAATTGTTCCTTGGTCCTATTTTATACAATTAAGAAAATTGTCGATATTTTTGGACTTGATTTCACACATACATTCTCTGATATTAACATTATAAAAAAAATAAAAAAATAAAAAATAAAAAGAAAAGCTATGTAGATACACTGTGAGAGGGTAAAAGATCATCTAATGATGCTCAACAAAAAGAGACTGAAATATTTGCTACTTCATACCTAACATCTTATGTCTTTGTTTCTATCCTCTAATATTTAAGGAATTTTTAATTTTTGAGTATGTAATGATTTTGCTTGTTTACGTATTAGTCTGATAGTGTTTTAAGTAAGTTATTGAAATTTGAAGTTTTTATGTTGTTAATTACAAACAGCTTTAAATTCTTAAAACCGCATATTTAAAGAACCAAATCCACATGCAAAAAACAACACAAAAAAATAACATAAAGAAAATCGCACCAAATCCAGATAGTCAAATACCAAACTACAAACTGCATTAAAAAAACCACATAACCACAATATTCGGTTCAAAAAATGAAATAATTGTAGTTGCGGTTTGCGATTTGTATAGGTCCATAATTGCACCGAACCGCACTGTCCTTACCCTTATCTGTAGGTGATACCTTTTTATCTACTAGTGGTAGGTTTGCTCATTTGTAAAACACATTTTTGTTAACTATATTTGTGTGGTTCTTTTTCGTATTCGTGTTTGTAGAGGCGAGCAACAAAGTAGAGTGTGTTTCTCTGTTGGAAGGGTATATTACTCATCGATTTCGTCGTAGCAGTATACGTGGATAATTTGAAGGAGTCCATAGAGGGTTCCAATTAGCAAGCGTGGAAGTTTAATGGGCTCAGGATCTTGTGAGGTTTTGTAATGAGGATATCATGGATGGGATTCGAGAATTCGAGCTTTAATATGTCATCAAGGAGGAACACTTTACTGATGTAGTTTTAGATGATTAACATAGTCAAGTTTCATTATGTCGAGAAGAAGCAACTTTCTAATCATTTGGCTTCTATTGAAATGGATTTGGATTGGCTTTTTTATATTAGTTTCTAAACCATGTGCTAGATTTCCCTAGATTTTATCAGTTGCTTGACTATTTCCAGGCATCATGTGTTCAGCACAGTATTCGTTTATATAGAGATATTTTTCGTCTGAAGCATGAATTGCATCCCCGTATTGTCGTCGCAACATCTTGTTTGCAACATCAAAATGTGATGATTGTTGGGCTTGATGACCTAGCTTCTACGATATATGTCTTTCATTATGGAGCAATGGTCGTAGGCTTTCACAAGCTTAGGTTGTCGATGCGTGGTATTGTTGAAGAGATCGGGTAACATCCCAAATTTTATAATACACTTCAAGACCTAGCTTCTACGAATTATGTCTGTGAACATGGAGTGAATGACATAGCTTACACTAACATGGAGTGAATGCCAAAGCTTACACTAACTAAGGTCGCGGACGGGTGGTATTTTTGAAGACACCGGGCAACATCCTCAATTTTATATCATACAACACGCAATCAAGTATATAAGAATTTTAAGGCGTATTGTTGGGCAAAACTAAAAATTAGTGACTCGAAGTTTATTAAATGGAAACTAATTGAAAAATGAAGTAAATTAATTGTTCATTAATTTAAAATGATATGTATGTTGAATAATAAGGTGATAATGTAGAAGGGTATTTTGAAATATTTCTATTTTAAAAATATAGGGAAATATATGTTACTTATTGTTTTTGGGTCATTTTGAAAATAAATAGAAGATAAAGGGCTTAATGTAAACATAGGTTAAATGATGGGATCAAAAGTTGGAACTGGGGAGCACCTTATTTCCTTTTCTTGTGAGCGTCGATTGAATGTTAAGAAAAGAAAAGAAAACGTTGGATTCCTTGTATGTACGTGGTTATGTCTAAAATCTGGAAAGATGGGGAGACCTTCAAGATCTCTTTGTTTTCTGCTGAGTGTGAACCGAACCAGAAAAAGGAGAAAAAGGAGAAGAAGAATCGGAGCACATAAATCACATAAGGGGTTCATGATTTTTCTCACATTCGGTAACTCAAAATTCCTATTGTCCTTCAATTTGACAGATTGTTGAGGTAATAACCAAACTGTAGTTAGTTGAATTTTCAAAATTATTGAAATAAATTTTGAATTTGGATTTGGACTCATGATTTTGGATTTGTGATAAGCATAGAAACATGATTGCATGGAAAAAAAAACTTTAATATCTTGAATGGGACGGATTTGAGCTTTCCTAAACTTTATTCAAATTGGAGGAGTTTGTTGGCTAAGCTAGTAACAACATATGCTTACACATAAATGAAGAACCAAAATCAAATATCAATGTTTTTTTCATAGTCCTGTATTCAAAATGCATAATCATGATTAAACATAATACTTCTTCAGATGTTCTATGGTTCTCAGTTAATGTTGTATGTGAGTCAATGTGAAAACTCGATGCCCACAATGACACCAGTAACTCAATATATATAGGAAAGAATTACATTTACAACCCCTCAACTTAATAAATACTTATATAGTTTTCACAAAGTTTTACATAAGTCTAATATCCCCCCTCAAGCGAAACCGGTGGAGGTCCGAGACGGAGCATGTGGCGAAATTGCTCGAATTGGTGTCGAGGGAGACTCTTCGTGAAGATGTCCGCAACCTGAAGCTTGGTCGGCACAAACATGGTGAGGAGTTTTCCCGATGTAACGAGTTCACGAACAAAATGATAATCCAGATCAATATGCTTGGCGCGCTTATGAGAAACTGGGTTCTGAGTGAGAAACAGATCACTCTGATTATCACACAGAATGGTTGGACGACCAGTTGGCATGGCATGAAGCTCACGTAGCAAATGAGTGATCCAAATTAGTTCAGCAGCAGTGTTGGCCATGGCTCGATATTCAGACTCACAGCTGGAGCGAGAGACCGTCGGTTGCTTTTTTGGAGCTCCAGGACACAAGATTACCCCCCAGGAAGATCGAGTACCCATACGTGGATCGACGAGTGTCGAGGCAACGGGCCCAATCAGCATCAGAATACCCCACCAGGTTTGTGAGCTTGGGCCTAGAAAACGTGAATCCAAAGGACAGAGTGCCTTTGACGTATCAAATAAGACGGTTGACGGCCTGGTAGTGAAGAACCGTTGGAGCTTGCAAGAACTAACTGACTTGATAAACTGCATATGAGATATTCGGTCGAGTGATGGTCAAATATTGAAGCGCCCCAACAAGAGACCGGTAATGAGTAAGATCCGCATATAGCGCTCCAGAAGCAACAAATCAGGTGTCGGCCGCAAGGGGCGTTGAAACCGGCTTGGAATCAAGAAGTCCAGCACGGTCAACAATGGAGTGAGCATATTTTGATTGACTGAGAAAAAGCCCAGAGGGGAGATGCTTGGCCTCAAGACCGAGGAAGTAGTTGAGTTGCCCCAAATCCTTGATCTTGAATTCTGCGTGGAGCTTGTGAATAAACGAACGTATGAGCGATGAATCAGAGCCAGTGAGAATGAGATCATCAACGTAAACAAGCAGGTACAAGACACAGGCGCCCCGTTTGAAATTAAACAATGAGGGATCAGCGCGACTACAAACAAATCCATTCGTCACAAGAAAAGAACTTAGCCGATGAAACCACGCCCGAGGGGCCTGTTGGAGACCATACATGGCCTTATGGAGTTTGCAAGCGTGGTCGGGGTAGCGAGGATCAATAAAACCAGGCGGTTGCTTCATATAAACAATGTCTGTAAGATTGCCATGTAGGAAAGCATTATTGACATCTAACTGATGTAGCTTCCATTGATTAATAACCGCAAGAGTCAAGACGACGCGAATGGTGGCCGCTTTCACCACCGGGCTAAATGTATGAGAACAATCCAGCCCGGGAACCTAACTGAATCCCTGAGCAACAAGCCGAGCTTTGTGTCGATCAATAGAGCCATCAGCAAGGTACTTGGTGCGAAATAGCCACCGACACCCAACAACATTAGTGTTGGGGGGACGTGGAACCAAAGACCAAGTGGCATTACGAGAAAGAGCATGCATTTCGGAGCGCATGGCGGCCACCCACTTAGGATCTCGAAGAGCATCATGATGAGTAGATGGATCAGTCGAGGCAAACAATGCAGAGTACAACCCGTGGTCCGATGTATGTGCCAAATCAGCCTGATGACGAGGCTTAAAAATCCCTGCTTTTGCCCTAGTAATCATGGGTTGACCGGCGGGAGATGGATCAAGGGGCGTAGGGATCGAAACACTAGGTGCGGGGTTCGGTGATGCGGGTGGATCATCATCACTATCCGATCCAGCGGCTGAGCCAAGGGGCTCGGATGAGGCGTTGGAATCGGAGGGTATAGGGTCATCAGGTTCAGCAACCAGAGTGTCAGTTGCAGGAGTGGTCACCGGAGCGGGGCAAGGGCGGGGGTCAGCACAGACGCCACAGGAGAAGGGACGCGGTTGACAAGGAGATAAAGCAGGAGGCTTTGAACAGGCCGGGGAGACAGGCATAGGTTGTGAGGTATCTTCCAAAAATGAGTGTAAAGGCAAATCATCCAACGAGATCCGCGGAGCGGCGCTGTCAAAGGGAAAACACATCTCGTCAAAACGAGCATGACGCGTAATGTAAACGCGAGCTGTGCATGGGTCAAGACAAAGATAGCCCTTGTATTGTGATAAGGAAATTGCATCGCTTTAGCAGCATGATTCATTTGCTTTAATTTACATTATCCTTGCCTGTATAAGTAATCAAAATAATAGTTAATCATTGCTATATAACTTTCTTCGTATATCTAACCATTATGTTTGTTTTTCATGCAATGGAATTGTTTTCAAGTGGGACCCAATTCATCTTATAATGCGTCAATGTTTTGCCAACTTTTATTTTACTTTGGTTAAAGAACAAAATCATGTGAGACTTAATGGTTGATATATAACCATCATATGGTCATGGACCCAAGTGCTACATATTGTTTATTAATTATATTTTGGATGATAGGTCATGAACAAAAGCAACTATCTTCGTTACCTCAATTTCACTCTCAAAATTCACATTTCCAAAATAATCAGCGGTGAAATTAGTTTCTCATTCATACAAACAAATTATAGTGAACTCAAAATTGCTCCTTGATCTGATTTCATACAAGTGGAAAAATTGTCTCGATTTAATTACAAATAATAATAATAATAAAAAACCTAGTGGTTAGTTGGTTGTAAGAATGCATGTTGTATAGAAGTCATAACGCGCCTAACTGAGAAGCAATATCACTGAATGTATATTCACTGCATGGAATTGTGAGGCCGCCCATTTGATGAACATACCCAAATTCTTGCTCTGCCTGATCTAATAGTTCTTGAAATGCAGGTTGGCTTAACAACCATACAGGAACCACAAACCGCTTCTTCTCTTGCTCACCAACATAAATTGCTAAATAGCCTTTTGGGGTTTCCATAGATTTGGTTGTGCTGCTTCCGTTGGATAATGATCTTCTGAGAATTTGTTTTGCTTGAATGATCCGAGGAAAAAGGATGGCCATTTTTAAGGATGGTAGTTTCTGTTCACTTCAAAAGCCTGATTGAGGATGGATACTCTCACAGCATGCACGTCTTCTTGGTGAAAAGATGCCAAGGATTTCAGAGGAAGTTGTGGTTGTGTGATTCATATCGAATGGTTTTTTATATACAGAGATTCAAGGAGATCTTGATTGAGGATGGTGACATATGGTGGAAGAAAAGGCAAACTCACATGGCTTTGTCTTCCAATCTGTAAGACAGATCCAATGTCTAATTCACCTATTAATGATAGGGCCACATATGTTTCAAGAAAACCCCAAAGCCCTTAGCCACAATTTCGTGTTTGTTAGGAGGCATTACCACATTCCTCTTAATATTACATGGGACCATGACACTTCTGCTGTTTTTCATACCCACGTTAATTCAGAATATATACTGGTGATACAAGTTATATTCTTTTTTAATTCTTTTTCTATACACAAGTACATGATTAATACATATTTTTGCCTGTGACTTTGTGGTTGTGCTATTCAAGATCATAATCTATAAAAGTTAGAAGACACAGCACATGATCTTGACTTCCTGTTGCAATATCCCCATCTGACATTTAAATTCCTTTTTCTTAATTATTTTACATTTCATTCTCGAATAAACCTTTATATATAGAATATGATTGGCAAAGCACCGGCATAATTTCCTCTCAAACTCGACCTGAAAATCTCTCGGAATATTCTTAAATTGTTTCGTTCCTCTGTGATAACCCTTCAGAAAAATGGTTATTCGAATACGTCGGATCTTTCAAGCTAGACAAATACTCCAACGGTCATTGTTAAATGGGATCCTCACAACAGCAGTGGATCTACCAAAAGGGTATTTTGCAGTTTATGTTGGAGAGCAAGAACAGAAGCGTTTTGTGATTCCAGTGTCATTGTTAAGCCACTATTCATTTCAGGACTTATTTCGTAGACAGGGGAAGAGTTTGGATATGACCATCCAATGGGCGGCCTAACAATTCCATGTAGTGAGCAGAAATTCATTGATCTTGCAAGTTGCCTGGGAGCATTTTGAAGTCATGTTAGATCATTCTATTTGTTAACACATTTTTTTAAACCACGGATCCCAGACCGTTTTGCAACATGCGAGACCGAGTCACTTGTACCGATTGTATAAAATGAGAATTTTGACTTGTTTGGAATACCATGTATATTATTTGACCATATAAGCTTGTACTTATAGGAGATAGAGCTACCATCTTTGTTAACTATGTTTGCTTGATGCAGTTTTATAAAAAAGGCCAAGATATAACGTTAAATACAATAATCTCCATTACACTCCCAAAATAATTCAAATTTCTAAAACAGTCGACAATAAAATTTGTTTATCATTTTTACATTGAACAACTTACAGTGAAATAAAAATTGTTCCTTGGTCCTATTTTATACAATTAAGAAAATTGTCGATATTTTTGGACTTGATTTCACACATACATTCTCTGATATTAACATTATAAAAAAAATAAAAAAAATAAAAAATAAAAAGAAAAGCTATGTAGATACACTGTGAGAGGGTAAAAGATCATCTAATGATGCTCAACAAAAAGAGACTGAAATATTTGCTACTTCATACCTAACATCTTATGTCTTTGTTTCTATCCTCTAATATTTAAGGAATTTTTAATTTTTGAGTATGTAATGATTTTGCTTGTTTACGTATTAGTCTGATAGTGTTTTAAGTAAGTTATTGAAATTTGAAGTTTTTATGTTGTTAATTACAAACAGCTTTAAATTCTTAAAACCGCATATTTAAAGAACCAAATCCACATGGCAAAAAACAACACAAAAAAATAACATAAAGAAAATCGCACCAAATCCAGATAGTCAAATACCAAACTACAAACTGCATTAAAAAAACCACATAACCACAATATTCGGTTCAAAAAATGAAATAATTGTAGTTGCGGTTTGCGATTTGTATAGGTCCATAATTGCACCGAACCGCACTGTCCTTACCCTTATCTGTAGGTGATACCTTTTTATCTACTAGTGGTAGGTTTGCTCATTTGTAAAACACATTTTTGTTAACTATATTTGTGTGGTTCTTTTTCGTATTCGTGTTTGTAGAGGCGAGCAACAAAGTAGAGTGTGTTTCTCTGTTTGAAGGGTATATTACTCATCGATTTCGTCGTAGCAGTATACGTGGATAATTTGAAGGAGTCCATAGAGGGTTCCAATTAGCAAGCGTGGAAGTTTAATGGGCTCAGGATCTTGTGAGGTTTTGTAATGAGGATATCATGGATGGGATTCGAGAATTCGAGCTTTAATATGTCATCAAGGAGGAACACTTTACTGATGTAGTTTTAGATGATTAACATAGTCAAGTTTCATTATGTCGAGAAGAAGCAACTTTCTAATCATTTGGCTTCTATTGAAATGGATTTGGATTGGCTTTTTTATATTAGTTTCTAAACCATGTGCTAGATTTCCCTAGATTTTATCAGTTGCTCGACTATTTCCAGGCATCATGTGTTCAGCACAGTATTCGTTTATATAGAGATATTTTTCGTCTGAAGCATGAATTGCATCCCCGTATTGTCGTCGCAACATCTTGTTTGCAACATCAAAATGTGATGATTGTTGGGCTTGATGACCTAGCTTCTACGATATATGTCTTTCATTATGGAGCAATGGTCGTAGGCTTTCACAAGCTTAGGTTGTCGATGCGTGGTATTGTTGAAGAGATCGGGTAACATCCCAAATTTTATAATACACTTCAAGACCTAGCTTCTACGAATTATGTCTGTGAACATGGAGTGAATGACATAGCTTACACTAACATGGAGTGAATGCCAAAGCTTACACTAACTAAGGTCGCGGACGGGTGGTATTTTTGAAGACACCGGGCAACATCCTAAATTTTATATCATACAACACGCAATCAAGTATATAAGAATTTTAAGGCGTATTGTTGGGCAAAACTAAAAATTAGTGACTCGAAGTTTATTAAATGGAAACTAATTGAAAAATGAAGTAAATTAATTGTTCATTAATTTAAAATGATATGTATGTTGAATAATAAGGTGATAATGTAGAAGGGTATTTTGAAATATTTCTATTTTAAAAATATAGGGAAATATATGTTACTTATTGTTTTTGGGTCATTTTGAAAATAAATAGAAGATAAAGGGCTTAATGTAAACATAGGTTAAATGATGGGATCAAAAGTTGGAACTGGGGAGCACCTTATTTCCTTTTCTTGTGAGCGTCGATTGAATGTTAAGAAAAGAAAAGAAAACGTTGGATTCCTTGTATGTACGTGGTTATGTCTAAAATCTGGAAAGATGGGGAGACCTTCAAGATCTCTTTGTTTTCTGCTGAGTGTGAACCGAACCAGAAAAAGGAGAAGAAGAATCGGAGCACATAAATCACATAAGGGGTTCATGATTTTTCTCACATTCGGTAACCCAAAATTCCTATTGTCCTTCAATTTGACAGATTGTTGAGGTAATAACCAAACTGTAGTTAGTTGAATTTTCAAAATTATTGAAATAAATTTTGAATTTGGATTTGGACTCATGATTTTGGATTTGTGATAAGCATAGAAACATGATTGCATGGAAAAAAAAACTTTAATATCTTGAATGGGACGGATTTGAGCTTTCCTAAACTTTATTCAAATTGGAGGAGTTTGTTGGCTAAGCTAGTAACAACATATGCTTACACATAAATGAAGAACCAAAATCAAATATCAATGTTTTTTTCATAGTCCTGTATTCAAAATGCATAATCATGATTAAACATAATACTTCTTCAGATGTTCTATGGTTCTCAGTTAATGTTGTATGTGAGTCAATGTGAAAACTCGATGCCCACAATGACACCAGTAACTCAATATATATAGGAAAGAATTACATTTACAACCCCTCAACTTAATAAATACTTATATAGTTTTCACAAAGTTTTACATAAGTCTAATATCCCCCCTCAAGCGAAACCGGTGGAGGTCCGAGACGGAGCATGTGGCGAAATTGCTCGAATTGGTGTCGAGGGAGACTCTTCGTGAAGATGTCCGCAACCTGAAGCTTGGTCGGCACAAACATGGTGAGGAGTTTTCCCGATGTAACGAGTTCACGAACAAAATGATAATCCAGATCAATATGCTTGGCGCGCTTATGAGAAACTGGGTTCTGAGTGAGAAACAGATCACTCTGATTATCACACAGAATGGTTGGACGACCAGTTGGCATGGCATGAAGCTCACGTAGCAAATGAGTGATCCAAATTAGTTCAGCAGCAGTGTTGGCCATGGCTCGATATTCAGACTCACAGCTGGAGCGAGAGACCGTCGGTTGCTTTTTTGGAGCTCCAGGACACAAGATTACCCCCCAGGAAGATCGAGTACCCATACGTGGATCGACGAGTGTCGAGGCAACGGGCCCAATCAGCATCAGAATACCCCACCAGGTTTGTGAGCTTGGGCCTAGAAAACGTGAGTCCAAAGGACAGAGTGCCTTTGACGTATCAAATAAGACGTTTGACGGCCTGGTAGTGAAGAACCGTTGGAGCTTGCAAGAACTAACTGACTTGATTAACTGCATATGAGATATTCGGTCGAGTGATGGTCAAATATTGAAGCGCCCCAACAAGAGACCGGTAATGAGTAGGATCCGCATATAGCGCTCCAGAAGCAACAAATCAGGTGTCGGCCGCAAGGGGCGTTGAAACCGGCTTGGAATCAAGAAGTCCAGCACGGTCAACAATGGAGTGAGCATATTTTGATTGACTGAGAAAAAGCCCAGAGGGGAGATGCTTGGCCTCAAGACCGAGGAAGTAGTTGAGTTGCCCCAAATCCTTGATCTTGAATTCTGCGTGGAGCTTGTGAATAAACGAACGTATGAGCGATGAATCAGAGCCAGTGAGAATGAGATCATCAACGTAAACAAGCAGGTACAAGACACAGGCGCCCCGTTTGAAATTAAACAATGAGGGATCAGCGCGACTACAAACAAATCCATTCGTCACAAGAAAAGAACTTAGCCGATGAAACCACGCCCGAGGGGCCTGTTGGAGACCATACATGGCCTTATGGAGTTTGCAAGCGTGGTCGGGGTAGCGAGGATCAATAAAACCAGGCGGTTGCTTCATATAAACAATGTCTGTAAGATTGCCATGTAGGAAAGCATTATTGACATCTAACTGATGTAGCTTCCATTGATTAATAACCGCAAGAGTCAAGACGACGCGAATGGTGGCCGCTTTCACCACCGGGCTAAATGTATGAGAACAATCCAGCCCGGGAACCTAACTGAATCCCTGAGCAACAAGCCGAGCTTTGTGTCGATCAATAGAGCCATCAGCAAGGTACTTGGTGCGAAATAGCCACCGACACCCAACAACATTAGTGTTGGGGGGACGTGGAACCAAAGACCAAGTGGCATTACGAGAAAGAGCATGCATTTCGGAGCGCATGGCGGCCACCCACTTAGGATCTCGAAGAGCATCATGATGAGTAGATGGATCAGTCGAGGCAAACAATGCAGAGTACAACCCGTGGTCCGATGTATGTGCCAAATCAGCCTGATGACGAGGCTTAAAAATCCCTGCTTTTGCCCTAGTAATCATGGGTTGACCGGCGGGAGATGGATCAAGGGGCGTAGGGATCGAAACACTAGGTGCGGGGTTCGGTGATGCGGGTGGATCATCATCACTATCCGATCCAGCGGCTGAGCCAAGGGGCTCGGATGAGGCGTTGGAATCGGAGGGTATAGGGTCATCAGGTTCAGCAACCAGAGTGTCAGTTGCAGGAGTGGTCACCGGAGCGGGGCAAGGGCGGGGGTCAGCACAGACGCCACAGGAGAAGGGACGCGGTTGACAAGGAGATAAAGCAGGAGGCTTTGAACAGGCCGGGGAGACAGGCATAGGTTGTGAGGTATCTTCCAAAAATGAGTGTAAAGGCAAATCATCCAACGAGATCCGCGGAGCGGCGCTGTCAAAGGGAAAACACATCTCGTCAAAACGAGCATGACGCGTAATGTAAACGCGAGCTGTGCATGGGTCAAGACAAAGATAGCCCTTGTATTGTGATAAGGAAATTGCATCGCTTTAGCAGCATGATTCATTTGCTTTAATTTACATTATCCTTGCCTGTATAAGTAATCAAAATAATAGTTAATCATTGCTATATAACTTTCTTCGTATATCTAACCATTATGTTTGTTTTTCATGCAATGGAATTGTTTTCAAGTGGGACCCAATTCATCTTATAATGCGTCAATGTTTTGCCAACTTTTATTTTACTTTGGTTAAAGAACAAAATCATGTGAGACTTAATGGTTGATATATAACCATCATATGGTCATGGACCCAAGTGCTACATATTGTTTATTAATTATATTTTGGATGATAGGTCATGAACAAAAGCAACTATCTTCGTTACCTCAATTTCACTCTCAAAATTCACATTTCCAAAATAATCAGCGGTGAAATTAGTTTCTCATTCATACAAACAAATTATAGTGAACTCAAAATTGCTCCTTGATCTGATTTCATACAAGTGGAAAAATTGTCTCGATTTAATTACAAATAATAATAATAAAAAAAACCTAGTGGTTAGTTGGTTGTAAGAATGCATGTTGTATAGAAGTCATAACGCGCCTAACTGAGAAGCAATATCACTGAATGTATATTCACTGCATGGAATTGTGAGGCCGCCCATTTGATGAACATACCCAAATTCTTGCTCTGCCTGATCTAATAGTTCTTGAAATGCAGGTTGGCTTAACAACCATACAGGAACCACAAACCGCTTCTTCTCTTGCTCACCAACATAAATTGCTAAATAGCCTTTTGGGGTTTCCATAGATTTGGTTGTGCTGCTTCCGTTGGATAATGATCTTCTGAGAATTTGTTTTGCTTGAATGATCCGAGGAAAAAGGATGGCCATTTTTAAGGATGGTAGTTTCTGTTCACTTCAAAAGCCTGATTGAGGATGGATACTCTCACAGCATGCACGTCTTCTTGGTGAAAAGATGCCAAGGATTTCAGAGGAAGTTGTGGTTGTGTGATTCATATCGAATGGTTTTTTATATACAGATATTCAAGGAGATCTTGATTGAGGATGGTGACATATGGTGGAAGAAAAGGCAAACTCACATGGCTTTGTCTTCCAATCTGTAAGACAGATCCAATGTCTAATTCACCTATTAATGATAGGGCCACATATGTTTCAAGAAAACGAAAAGCCCTTAGCCACAATTTCGTGTTTGTTAGGAGGCATTACCACATTCCTCTTAATATTACATGGGACCATGACACTTCTGCTGTTTTTCATACCCACGTTAATTCAGAATATATACTGGTGATACAAGTTATATTCTTTTTTAATTCTTTTTCTATACACAAGTACATGATTAATACATATTTTTGCCTGTGACTTTGTGGTTGTGCTATTCAAGATCATAATCTATAAAAGTTAGAAGACACAGCACATGATCTTGACTTCCTGTTGCAATATCCCCATCTGACATTTAAATTCCTTTTTCTTAATTATTTTACATTTCATTCTCGAATAAACCTTTATATATAGAATATGATTGGCAAAGCACCGGCATAATTTCCTCTCAAACTCGTCCTGAAAATCTCTCGGAATATTCTTAAATTGTTTCGTTCCTCTGTGATAACCCTTCAGAAAAATGGTTATTCGAATACGTCGGATCTTTCAAGCTAGACAAATACTCCAACGGTCATTGTTAAATGGGATCCTCACAACAGCAGTGGATCTACCAAAAGGGTATTTTGCAGTTTATGTTGGAGAGCAAGAACAGAAGCGTTTTGTGATTCCAGTGTCATTGTTAAGCCACTATTCATTTCAGGACTTATTTCGTAGACAGGGGAAGAGTTTGGATATGACCATCCAATGGGCGGCCTAACAATTCCATGTAGTGAGCAGAAATTCATTGATCTTGCAAGTTGCCTGGGAGCATTTTGAAGTCATGTTACATCATTCTATTTGTTAACACATTTTTTTAAACCACGGATCCCAGACCGTTTTGCAACATGCGAGACCGAGTCACTTGTACCGATTGTATAAAATGAGAATTTTGACTTGTTTGGAATACCATGTATATTATTTGACCATATAAGCTTGTACTTATAGGAGATAGAGCTACCATCTTTGTTAACTATGTTTGCTTGATGCAGTTTTATAAAAAAGGCCAAGATATAACGTTAAATACAATAATCTCCATTACACTCCCAAAATAATTCAAATTTCTAAAACAGTCGACAATAAAATTTGTTTATCATTTTTACATTGAACAACTTACAGTGAAATAAAAAGTGTTCCTTGGTCCTATTTTTTACAATTAAGAAAATTGTCGATATTTTTGGACTTGATTTCACACATACATTCTCTGATATTAACATTATAAAAAAAATAAAAAAATAAAAAATAAAAAGAAAAGCTATGTAGATACACTGTGAGAGGGTAAAAGATCATCTAATGATGCTCAACAAAAAGAGATTGAAATATTTGCTACTTCATACCTAACATCTTATGTCTTTGTTTCTATCCTCTAATATTTAAGGAATTTTTAATTTTTGAGTATGTAATGATTTTGCTTGTTTACGTATTAGTCTGATAGTGTTTTAAGTAAGTTATTGAAATTTGAAGTTTTTATGTTGTTAATTACAAACAGCTTTAAATTCTTAAAACCGCATATTTAAAGAACCAAATCCACATGGCAAAAAACAACACAAAAAAATAACATAAAGAAAATCGCACCAAATCCAGATAGTCAAATACCAAACTACAAACTGCATTAAAAAAACCACATAACCACAATATTCGGTTCAAAAAATGAAATAATTGTAGTTGCGGTTTGCGATTTGTATAGGTCCATAATTGCACCGAACCGCACTGTCCTTACCCTTATCTGTAGGTGATACCTTTTTATCTACTAGTGGTAGGTTTGCTCATTTGTAAAACACATTTTTGTTAACTATATTTGTGTGGTTCTTTTTCGTATTCGTGTTTGTAGAGGCGAGCAACAAAGTAGAGTGTGTTTCTCTGTTGGAAGGGTATATTACTCATCGATTTCGTCGTAGCAGTATACGTGGATAATTTGAAGGAGTCCATAGAGGGTTCCAATTAGCAAGCGTGGAAGTTTAATGGGCTCAGGATCTTGTGAGGTTTTGTAATGAGGATATCATGGATGGGATTCGAGAATTCGAGCTTTAATATGTCATCAAGGAGGAACACTTTACTGATGTAGTTTTAGATGATTAACATAGTCAAGTTTCATTATGTCGAGAAGAAGCAACTTTCTAATCATTTGGCTTCTATTGAAATGGATTTGGATTGGCTTTTTTATATTAGTTTCTAAACCATGTGCTAGATTTCCCTAGATTTTATCAGTTGCTCGACTATTTCCAGGCATCATGTGTTCAGCACAGTATTCGTTTATATAGAGATATTTTTCGTCTGAAGCATGAATTGCATCCCCGTATTGTCGTCGCAACATCTTGTTTGCAACATCAAAATGTGATGATTGTTGGGCTTGATGACCTAGCTTCTACGATATATGTCTTTCATTATGGAGCAATGGTCGTAGGCTTTCACAAGCTTAGGTTGTCGATGCGTGGTATTGTTGAAGAGATCGGGTAACATCCCAAATTTTATAATACACTTCAAGACCTAGCTTCTACGAATTATGTCTGTGAACATGGAGTGAATGACATAGCTTACACTAACATGGAGTGAATGCCAAAGCTTACACTAACTAAGGTCGCGGACGGGTGGTATTTTTGAAGACACCGGGCAACATCCTAAATTTTATATCATACAACACGCAATCAAGTATATAAGAATTTTAAGGCGTATTGTTGGGCAAAACTAAAAATTAGTGACTCGAAGTTTATTAAATGGAAACTAATTGAAAAATGAAGTAAATTAATTGTTCATTAATTTAAAATGATATGTATGTTGAATAATAAGGTGATAATGTAGAAGGGTATTTTGAAATATTTCTATTTTAAAAATATAGGGAAATATATGTTACTTATTGTTTTTGGGTCATTTTGAAAATAAATAGAAGATAAAGGGCTTAATGTAAACATAGGTTAAATGATGGGATCAAAAGTTGGAACTGGGGAGCACCTTATTTCCTTTTCTTGTGAGCGTCGATTGAATGTTAAGAAAAGAAAAGAAAACGTTGGATTCCTTGTATGTACGTGGTTATGTCTAAAATCTGGAAAGATGGGGAGACCTTCAAGATCTCTTTGTTTTCTGCTGAGTGTGAACCGAACCAGAAAAAGGAGAAGAAGAATCGGAGCACATAAATCACATAAGGGGTTCATGATTTTTCTCACATTCGGTAACCCAAAATTCCTATTGTCCTTCAATTTGACAGATTGTTGAGGTAATAACCAAACTGTAGTTAGTTGAATTTTCAAAATTATTGAAATAAATTTTGAATTTGGATTTGGACTCATGATTTTGGATTTGTGATAAGCATAGAAACATGATTGCATGGAAAAAAAAACTTTAATATCTTGAATGGGACGGATTTGAGCTTTCCTAAACTTTATTCAAATTGGAGGAGTTTGTTGGCTAAGCTAGTAACAACATATGCTTACACATAAATGAAGAACCAAAATCAAATATCAATGTTTTTTTCATAGTCCTGTATTCAAAATGCATAATCATGATTAAACATAATACTTCTTCAGATGTTCTATGGTTCTCAGTTAATGTTGTATGTGAGTCAATGTGAAAACTCGATGCCCACAATGACACCAGTAACTCAATATATATAGGAAAGAATTACATTTACAACCCCTCAACTTAATAAATACTTATATAGTTTTCACAAAGTTTTACATAAGTCTAATATCCCCCCTCAAGCGAAACCGGTGGAGGTCCGAGACGGAGCATGTGGCGAAATTGCTCGAATTGGTGTCGAGGGAGACTCTTCGTGAAGATGTCCGCAACCTGAAGCTTGGTCGGCACAAACATGGTGAGGAGTTTTCCCGATGTAACGAGTTCACGAACAAAATGATAATCCAGATCAATATGCTTGGCGCGCTTATGAGAAACTGGGTTCTGAGTGAGAAACAGATCACTCTGATTATCACACAGAATGGTTGGACGACCAGTTGGCATGGCATGAAGCTCACATAGCAAATGAGTGATCCAAATTAGTTCAGCAGCAGTGTTGGCCATGGCTCGATATTCAGACTCACAGCTGGAGCGAGAGACCGTCGGTTGCTTTTTTGGAGCTCCAGGACACAAGATTACCCCCCAGGAAGATCGAGTACCCATACGTGGATCGACGAGTGTCGAGGCAACGGGCCCAATCAGCATCAGAATACCCCACCAGGTTTGTGAGCTTGGGCCTAGAAAACGTGAGTCCAAAGGACAGAGTGCCTTTGACGTATCAAATAAGACGTTTGACGGCCTGGTAGTGAAGAACCGTTGGAGCTTGCAAGAACTAACTGACTTGATTAACTGCATATGAGATATTCGGTCGAGTGATGGTCAAATATTGAAGCGCCCCAACAAGAGACCGGTAATGAGTAGGATCCGCATATAGCGCTCCAGAAGCAACAAATCAGGTGTCGGCCGCAAGGGGCGTTGAAACCGGCTTGGAATCAAGAAGTCCAGCACGGTCAACAATGGAGTGAGCATATTTTGATTGACTGAGAAAAAGCCCAGAGGGGAGATGCTTGGCCTCAAGACCGAGGAAGTAGTTGAGTTGCCCCAAATCCTTGATCTTGAATTCTGCGTGGAGCTTGTGAATAAACGAACGTATGAGCGATGAATCAGAGCCAGTGAGAATGAGATCATCAACGTAAACAAGCAGGTACAAGACACAGGCGCCCCGTTTGAAATTAAACAATGAGGGATCAGCGCGACTACAAACAAATCCATTCGTCACAAGAAAAGAACTTAGCCGATGAAACCACGCCCGAGGGGCCTGTTGGAGACCATACATGGCCTTATGGAGTTTGCAAGCGTGGTCGGGGTAGCGAGGATCAATAAAACCAGGCGGTTGCTTCATATAAACAATGTCTGTAAGATTGCCATGTAGGAAAGCATTATTGACATCTAACTGATGTAGCTTCCATTGATTAATAACCGCAAGAGTCAAGACGACGCGAATGGTGGCCGCTTTCACCACCGGGCTAAATGTATGAGAACAATCCAGCCCGGGAACCTAACTGAATCCCTGAGCAACAAGCCGAGCTTTGTGTCGATCAATAGAGCCATCAGCAAGGTACTTGGTGCGAAATAGCCACCGACACCCAACAACATTAGTGTTGGGGGGACGTGGAACCAAAGACCAAGTGGCATTACGAGAAAGAGCATGCATTTCGGAGCGCATGGCGGCCACCCACTTAGGATCTCGAAGAGCATCATGATGAGTAGATGGATCAGTCGAGGCAAACAATGCAGAGTACAACCCGTGGTCCGATGTATGTGCCAAATCAGCCTGATGACGAGGCTTAAAAATCCCTGCTTTTGCCCTAGTAATCATGGGTTGACCGGCGGGAGATGGATCAAGGGGCGTAGGGATCGAAACACTAGGTGCGGGGTTCGGTGATGCGGGTGGATCATCATCACTATCCGATCCAGCGGCTGAGCCAAGGGGCTCGGATGAGGCGTTGGAATCGGAGGGTATAGGGTCATCAGGTTCAGCAACCAGAGTGTCAGTTGCAGGAGTGGTCACCGGAGCGGGGCAAGGGCGGGGGTCAGCACAGACGCCACAGGAGAAGGGACGCGGTTGACAAGGAGATAAAGCAGGAGGCTTTGAACAGGCCGGGGAGACAGGCATAGGTTGTGAGGTATCTTCCAAAAATGAGTGTAAAGGCAAATCATCCAACGAGATCCGCGGAGCGGCGCTGTCAAAGGGAAAACACATCTCGTCAAAACGAGCATGACGCGTAATGTAAACGCGAGTTGTGCATGGGTCAAGACAAAGATAGCCCTTGTATTGTGATAAGGAAATTGCATCGCTTTAGCAGCATGATTCATTTGCTTTAATTTACATTATCCTTGCCTGTATAAGTAATCAAAATAATAGTTAATCATTGCTATATAACTTTCTTCGTATATCTAACCATTATGTTTGTTTTTCATGCAATGGAATTGTTTTCAAGTGGGACCCAATTCATCTTATAATGCGTCAATGTTTTGCCAACTTTTATTTTACTTTGGTTAAAGAACAAAATCATGTGAGACTTAATGGTTGATATATAACCATCATATGGTCATGGACCCAAGTGCTACATATTGTTTATTAATTATATTTTGGATGATAGGTCATGAACAAAAGCAACTATCTTCGTTACCTCAATTTCACTCTCAAAATTCACATTTCCAAAATAATCAGCGGTGAAATTAGTTTCTCATTCATACAAACAAATTATAGTGAACTCAAAATTGCTCCTTGATCTGATTTCATACAAGTGGAAAAATTGTCTCGATTTAATTACAAATAATAATAATAAAAAAAACCTAGTGGTTAGTTGGTTGTAAGAATGCATGTTGTATAGAAGTCATAACGCGCCTAACTGAGAAGCAATATCACTGAATGTATATTCACTGCATGGAATTGTGAGGCCGCCCATTTGATGAACATACCCAAATTCTTGCTCTGCCTGATCTAATAGTTCTTGAAATGCAGGTTGGCTTAACAACCATACAGGAACCACAAACCGCTTCTTCTCTTGCTCACCAACATAAATTGCTAAATAGCCTTTTGGGGTTTCCATAGATTTGGTTGTGCTGCTTCCGTTGGATAATGATCTTCTGAGAATTTGTTTTGCTTGAATGATCCGAGGAAAAAGGATGGCCATTTTTAAGGATGGTAGTTTCTGTTCACTTCAAAAGCCTGATTGAGGATGGATACTCTCACAGCATGCACGTCTTCTTGGTGAAAAGATGCCAAGGATTTCAGAGGAAGTTGTGGTTGTGTGATTCATATCGAATGGTTTTTTATATACAGATATTCAAGGAGATCTTGATTGAGGATGGTGACATATGGTGGAAGAAAAGGCAAACTCACATGGCTTTGTCTTCCAATCTGTAAGACAGATCCAATGTCTAATTCACCTATTAATGATAGGGCCACATATGTTTCAAGAAAACTAAAAGCCCTTAGCCATAATTTCGTGTTTGTTAGGAGGCATTACCACATTCCTCTTAATATTACATGGGACCATGACACTTCTGCTGTTTTTCATACCCACGTTAATTCAGAATATATACTGGTGATACAAGTTATATTCTTTTTTAATTCTTTTTCTATACACAAGTACATGATTAATACATATTTTTGCCTGTGACTTTGTGGTTGTGCTATTCAAGATCATAATCTATAAAAGTTAGAAGACACAGCACATGATCTTGACTTCCTGTTGCAATATCCCCATCTGACATTTAAATTCCTTTTTCTTAATTATTTTACATTTCATTCTCGAATAAACCTTTATATATAGAATATGATTGGCAAAGCACCGGCATAATTTCCTCTCAAACTCGTCCTGAAAATCTCTCGGAATATTCTTAAATTGTTTCGTTCCTCTGTGATAACCCTTCAGAAAAATGGTTATTCGAATACGTCGGATCTTTCAAGCTAGACAAATACTCCAACGGTCATTGTTAAATGGGATCCTCACAACAGCAGTGGATCTACCAAAAGGGTATTTTGCAGTTTATGTTGGAGAGCAAGAACAGAAGCGTTTTGTGATTCCAGTGTCATTGTTAAGCCACTATTCATTTCAGGACTTATTTCGTAGACAGGGGAAGAGTTTGGATATGACCATCCAATGGGCGGCCTAACAATTCCATGTAGTGAGCAGAAATTCATTGATCTTGCAAGTTGCCTGGGAGCATTTTGAAGTCATGTTACATCATTCTATTTGTTAACACATTTTTTTAAACCACGGATCCCAGACCGTTTTGCAACATGCGAGACCGAGTCACTTGTACCGATTGTATAAAATGAGAATTTTGACTTGTTTGGAATACCATGTATATTATTTGACCATATAAGCTTGTACTTATAGGAGATAGAGCTACCATCTTTGTTAACTATGTTTGCTTGATGCAGTTTTATAAAAAAGGCCAAGATATAACGTTAAATACAATAATCTCCATTACACTCCCAAAATAATTCAAATTTCTAAAACAGTCGACAATAAAATTTGTTTATCATTTTTACATTGAACAACTTACAGTGAAATAAAAAGTGTTCCTTGGTCCTATTTTTTACAATTAAGAAAATTGTCGATATTTTTGGACTTGATTTCACACATACATTCTCTGATATTAACATTATAAAAAAAATAAAAAAATAAAAAATAAAAAGAAAAGCTATGTAGATACACTGTGAGAGGGTAAAAGATCATCTAATGATGCTCAACAAAAAGAGATTGAAATATTTGCTACTTCATACCTAACATCTTATGTCTTTGTTTCTATCCTCTAATATTTAAGGAATTTTTAATTTTTGAGTATGTAATGATTTTGCTTGTTTACGTATTAGTCTGATAGTGTTTTAAGTAAGTTATTGAAATTTGAAGTTTTTATGTTGTTAATTACAAACAGCTTTAAATTCTTAAAACCGCATATTTAAAGAACCAAATCCACATGGCAAAAAACAACACAAAAAAATAACATAAAGAAAATCGCACCAAATCCAGATAGTCAAATACCAAACTACAAACTGCATTAAAAAAACCACATAACCACAATATTCGGTTCAAAAAATGAAATAATTGTAGTTGCGGTTTGCGATTTGTATAGGTCCATAATTGCACCGAACCGCACTGTCCTTACCCTTATCTGTAGGTGATACCTTTTTATCTACTAGTGGTAGGTTTGCTCATTTGTAAAACACATTTTTGTTAACTATATTTGTGTGGTTCTTTTTCGTATTCGTGTTTGTAGAGGCGAGCAACAAAGTAGAGTGTGTTTCTCTGTTGGAAGGGTATATTACTCATCGATTTCGTCGTAGCAGTATACGTGGATAATTTGAAGGAGTCCATAGAGGGTTCCAATTAGCAAGCGTGGAAGTTTAATGGGCTCAGGATCTTGTGAGGTTTTGTAATGAGGATATCATGGATGGGATTCGAGAATTCGAGCTTTAATATGTCATCAAGGAGGAACACTTTACTGATGTAGTTTTAGATGATTAACATAGTCAAGTTTCATTATGTCGAGAAGAAGCAACTTTCTAATCATTTGGCTTCTATTGAAATGGATTTGGATTGGCTTTTTTATATTAGTTTCTAAACCATGTGCTAGATTTCCCTAGATTTTATCAGTTGCTCGACTATTTCCAGGCATCATGTGTTCAGCACAGTATTCGTTTATATAGAGATATTTTTCGTCTGAAGCATGAATTGCATCCCCGTATTGTCGTCGCAACATCTTGTTTGCAACATCAAAATGTGATGATTGTTGGGCTTGATGACCTAGCTTCTACGATATATGTCTTTCATTATGGAGCAATGGTCGTAGGCTTTCACAAGCTTAGGTTGTCGATGCGTGGTATTGTTGAAGAGATCGGGTAACATCCCAAATTTTATAATACACTTCAAGACCTAGCTTCTACGAATTATGTCTGTGAACATGGAGTGAATGACATAGCTTACACTAACATGGAGTGAATGCCAAAGCTTACACTAACTAAGGTCGCGGACGGGTGGTATTTTTGAAGACACCGGGCAACATCCTAAATTTTATATCATACAACACGCAATCAAGTATATAAGAATTTTAAGGCGTATTGTTGGGCAAAACTAAAAATTAGTGACTCGAAGTTTATTAAATGGAAACTAATTGAAAAATGAAGTAAATTAATTGTTCATTAATTTAAAATGATATGTATGTTGAATAATAAGGTGATAATGTAGAAGGGTATTTTGAAATATTTCTATTTTAAAAATATAGGGAAATATATGTTACTTATTGTTTTTGGGTCATTTTGAAAATAAATAGAAGATAAAGGGCTTAATGTAAACATAGGTTAAATGATGGGATCAAAAGTTGGAACTGGGGAGCACCTTATTTCCTTTTCTTGTGAGCGTCGATTGAATGTTAAGAAAAGAAAAGAAAACGTTGGATTGCTTGTATGTACGTGGTTATGTCTAAAATCTGGAAAGATGGGGAGACCTTCAAGATCTCTTTGTTTTCTGCTGAGTGTGAACCGAACCAGAAAAAGGAGAAGAAGAATCGGAGCACATAAATCACATAAGGGGTTCATGATTTTTCTCACATTCGGTAACCCAAAATTCCTATTGTCCTTCAATTTGACAGATTGTTGAGGCAATAACCAAACTGTAGTAAGTTGAATTTTCAAAATTATTGAAATAAATTTTGAATTTGGATTTGGACTCATGATTTTGGATTTGTGATAAGCATAGAAACATGATTGCATGGAAAAAAAACTTTAATATCTTGAATGGGACGGATTTGAGCTTTCCTAAACTTTATTCAAATTGGAGGAGTTTGTTGGCTAAGCTAGTAACAACATATGCTTACACATAAATGAAGAACCAAAATCAAATATCAATGTTTTTTTCATAGTCCAGTATTCAAAATGCATAATCATGATTAAACATAATACTTCTTCAGATGTTCTATGGTTCTCAGTTAATGTTGTATGTGAGTCAATGTGAAAACTCGATGCCCACAATGACACCAGTAACTCAATATATATAGGAAAGAATTACATTTACAACCCCTCAACTTAATAAATACTTATATAGTTTTCACAAAGTTTTACATAAGTCTAATATCCCCCCTCAAGCGAAACCGGTGGAGGTCCGAGACGGAGCATGTGGAGAAATTGCTCGAATTGGTGTCGAGGGAGACTCTTCGTGAAGATGTCCGCAACCTGAAGCTTGGTCGGCACAAACATGGTGAGGAGTTTTCCCGATGTAACGAGTTCACAAACAAAATGATAATCCAGATCAATATGCTTGGCGTGCTTATAAGAAACTGGGTTCTGAGTGAGAAACAGAGCACTCTGATTATCACACAGAATGGTTGGACAACCAGTTGGCATGTCATGAAGCTCACGTAGCAAATGAGTGATCCAAATTAGTTCAGCAGCAGTGTTGGCCATGGCTCGATATTCAGACTCACAGCTGGAGCGAGAGACCGTCGGTTGCTTTTTTGGAGCTCCAGGACACAAGATTACCCCCCAGGAAGATCGAGTACCCATACGTGGATCGATGAGTGTCGAGGCAACGGGCCCAATCAGCATCAGAATACCCCACCAGGTTTGTGAGCTTGGGCCTAGAAAACGTGAGTCCAAAGGACAGAGTGCCTTTGACGTATCAAATAAGACGTTTGATAGCCTGGTAGTGAAGAACCGTTGGAGCTTGCAAGAACTAACTGACTTGATTAACTGCATATGAGATATTCGGTCGAGTGATGGTCAAATATTGAAGCGCCCCAACAAGAGACCGGTAATGAGTAGGATCCGCATATAGCGCTCCAGAAGCAACAAATCAGGTGTCGGCCGCAAGGGGCGTTGAAACCGGCTTGGAATCAAGAAGTCCAGCACGGTCAACAATGGAGTGAGCATATTTGGATTGACTGAGAAAAAGCCCAGAGGGGAGATGCTTGGCCTCAAGACCGAGGAAGTAGTTGAGTTGCCCCAAATCCTTGATCTTGAATTCTGCATGGAGCTTGTGAATAAACGAACGTATGAGCGATGAATCGGAGCCAGTGAGAATGAGATCATCAACGTAAACAAGCAGGTACAAGACACAGGCGCCCCGTTTGAAATTAAACAATGAGGGATCAGCGCGACTACAAACAAATCCATTCGTCACAAGAAAAGAACTTAGCCGATGAAACCACGCCCGAGGGGCCTGTTGGAGACCATACATGGCCTTATGGAGTTTGCAAGCGTGGTCGGGGTAGCGAGGATCAATAAAACCAGGCGGTTGCTTCATATAAACAATGTCTGTAAGATTGCCATGTAGGAAAGCATTATTGACATCTAACTGATGTAGCTTCCATTGATTAATAACCGCAAGAGTCAAGACGACGCGAATGGTGGCCGCTTTCACCACCGGGCTAAATGTATGAGAACAATCCAGCCCGGGAACCTGACTGAATCCCTAAGCAACAAGCCGAGCTTTGTGTCGACCAATAGAGCCATCAGCAAGGTACTTGGTGCGAAATAGCCACCGACACCCAACAACATTAGTGTTGGGGGGACGTGGAACCAAAGACCAAGTGGCATTACGAGAAAGAGCATGCATTTCGGAGCGCATGGCGGCCACCCACTTAGGATCTCGAAGAGCATCATGATGAGTAGATGGATCAGTCGAGGCAAACAATGCAGAGTACAACCCGTGGTCCGATGTATGTGCCAAATCAGCCTGATGACGAGACTTAAAAATCCCTGCTTTTGCCCTAGTAATCATGGGGTGACCGGCGGGAGATGGATCAAGGGGCGTAGGGATCGAAACACTAGGTGCGGGGTTCGGTGATGCGGGTGGATCATCATCACTATCCGATCCAGCGGCCGAGCCAAGGGGCTCGGATGAGGCGTTGGAATCGGAGGGTATAGGGTCATCAGGTTCAGCAACCAGAGTGTCAGTTGCAGGAGTGGTCACCGGAGCGGGGCAAGGGCGGGGGTCAGCACAGACGCCACAGGAGAAGGGACGCGGTTGACAAGGAGATAAAGCAGGAGGCTTTGAACAGGCCCGGGAGACAGGCATACGTTGTGAGGTATCTTCCAAAAATGAGTGTAAAGGCAAATCATCCAACGAGATCCGCGGAGCGGCGCTGTCAAAGGGAAAACACATCTCGTCAAAACGAGCATGACGCGTAATGTAAACGCGAGCTGTGCATGGGTCAAGACAAAGATAGCTCTTGTATTGTGATAAGGAAATTGCATCGCTTTAGCAGCATGATTCATTTGCTTTAATTTACATTATCCTTGCCTGTATAAGTAATCAAAATAATAGTTAATCATTGCTATATAACTTTCTTCGTATATCTAACCATTATGTTTGTTTTTCATGCAATGGAATTGTTTTCAAGTGGGACCCAATTCATCTTATAATGCGTCAATGTTTTGCCAACTTTTATTTTACTTTGGTTAAAGAACAAAATCATGTGAGACTTAATGGTTGATATATAACCATCATATGGTCATGGACCCAAGTGCTACATATTGTTTATTAATTATATTTTGGATGATAGGTCATGAACAAAAGCAACTATCTTCGTTACCTCAATTTCACTCTCAAAATTCACATTTCCAAAATAATCAGCGGTGAAATTAGTTTCTCATTCATACAAACAAATTATAGTGAACTCAAAATTGCTCCTTGATCTGATTTCATACAAGTGGAAAAATTGTCTCGATTTAATTACAAATAATAATAATAAAAAAAACCTAGTGGTTAGTTGGTTGTAAGAATGCATGTTGTATAGAAGTCATAACGCGCCTAACTGAGAAGCAATATCACTGAATGTATATTCACTGCATGGAATTGTGAGGCCGCCCATTTGATGAACATACCCAAATTCTTGCTCTGCCTGATCTAATAGTTCTTGAAATGCAGGTTGGCTTAACAACCATACAGGAACCACAAACCGCTTCTTCTCTTGCTCACCAACATAAATTGCTAAATAGCCTTTTGGGGTTTCCATAGATTTGGTTGTGCTGCTTCCGTTGGATAATGATCTTCTGAGAATTTGTTTTGCTTGAATGATCCGAGGAAAAAGGATGGCCATTTTTAAGGATGGTAGTTTCTGTTCACTTCAAAAGCCTGATTGAGGATGGATACTCTCACAGCATGCACGTCTTCTTGGTGAAAAGATGCCAAGGATTTCAGAGGAAGTTGTGGTTGTGTGATTCATATCGAATGGTTTTTTATATACAGAGATTCAAGGAGATCTTGATTGAGGATGGTGACATATGGTGGAAGAAAAGGCAAACTCACATGGCTTTGTCTTCCAATCTGTAAGACAGATCCAATGTCTAATTCACCTATTAATGATAGGGCCACATATGTTTCAAGAAAACCCCAAAGCCCTTAGCCACAATTTCGTGTTTGTTAGGAGGCATTACCACATTCCTCTTAATATTACATGGGACCATGACACTTCTGCTGTTTTTCATACCCACGTTAATTCAGAATATATACTGGTGATACAAGTTATATTCTTTTTTAATTCTTTTTCTATACACAAGTACATGATTAATACATATTTTTGCCTGTGACTTTGTGGTTGTGCTATTCAAGATCATAATCTATAAAAGTTAGAAGACACAGCACATGATCTTGACTTCCTGTTGCAATATCCCCATCTGACATTTAAATTCCTTTTTCTTAATTATTTTACATTTCATTCTCGAATAAACCTTTATATATAGAATATGATTGGCAAAGCACCGGCACAATTTCCTCTCAAACTCGTCCTGAAAATCTCTCGGAATATTCTTAAATTGTTTTGTTCCTCTGTGATAACCCTTCAGAAAAATGGTTATTCGAATACGTCGGATCTTTCAAGCTAGACAAATACTCCAACGGTCATTGTTAAATGGGATCCTCACAACAGCAGTGGATCTACCAAAAGGGTATTTTGCAGTTTATGTTGGAGAGCAAGAACAGAAGCGTTTTGTGATTCCAGTGTCATTGTTAAGCCACTATTCATTTCAGGACTTATTTCGTAGACAGGGGAAGAGTTTGGATATGACCATCCAATGGGCGGCCTAACAATTCCATGTAGTGAGCAGAAATTCATTGATCTTGCAAGTTGCCTGGGAGCATTTTGAAGTCATGTTACATCATTCTATTTGTTAACACATTTTTTTAAACCACGGATCCCAGACCGTTTTGCAACATGCGAGACCGAGTCACTTGTACCGATTGTATAAAATGAGAATTTTGACTTGTTTGGAATACCATGTATATTATTTGACCATATAAGCTTGTACTTATAGGAGATAGAGCTACCATCTTTGTTAACTATGTTTGCTTGATGCAGTTTTATAAAAAAGGCCAAGATATAACGTTAAATACAATAATCTCCATTACACTCCCAAAATAATTCAAATTTCTAAAACAGTCGACAATAAAATTTGTTTATCATTTTTACATTGAACAACTTACAGTGAAATAAAAATTGTTCCTTGGTCCTATTTTATACAATTAAGAAAATTGTCGATATTTTTGGACTTGATTTCACACATACATTCTCTGATATTAACATTATAAAAAAAATAAAAAAATAAAAAATAAAAAGAAAAGCTACGTAGATACACTGTGAGAGGGTAAAAGATCATCTAATGATGCTCAACAAAAAGAGATTGAAATATTTGCTACTTCATACCTAACATCTTATGTCTTTGTTTCTATCCTCTAATATTTAAGGAATTTTTAATTTTTGAGTATGTAATGATTTTGCTTGTTTACGTATTAGTCTGATAGTGTTTTAAGTAAGTTATTGAAATTTGAAGTTTTTATGTTGTTAATTACAAACAGCTTTAAATTCTTAAAACCGCATATTTAAAGAACCAAATCCACATGGCAAAAAACAACACAAAAAAATAACATAAAGAAAATCGCACCAAATCCAGATAGTCAAATACCAAACTACAAACTGCATTAAAAAAACCACATAACCACAATATTCGGTTCAAAAAATGAAATAATTGTAGTTGCGGTTTGCGATTTGTATAGGTCCATAATTGCACCGAACCGCACTGTCCTTACCCTTATCTGTAGGTGATACCTTTTTATCTACTAGTGGTAGGTTTGCTCATTTGTAAAACACATTTTTGTTAACTATATTTGTGTGGTTCTTTTTCGTATTCGTGTTTGTAGAGGCGAGCAACAAAGTAGAGTGTGTTTCTCTGTTGGAAGGGTATATTACTCATCGATTTCGTCGTAGCAGTATACGTGGATAATTTGAAGGAGTCCATAGAGGGGTTCCAATTAGCAAGCGTGGAAGTTTAATGGGCTCAGGATCTTGTGAGGTTTTGTAATGAGGATATCATGGATGGGATTCGAGAATTCGAGCTTTAATATGTCATCAAGGAGGAACACTTTACTGATGTAGTTTTAGATGATTAACATAGTCAAGTTTCATTATGTCGAGAAGAAGCAACTTTCTAATCATTTGGCTTCTATTGAAATGGATTTGGATTGGCTTTTTTATATTAGTTTCTAAACCATGTGCTAGATTTCCCTAGATTTTATCAGTTGCTCGACTATTTCCAGGCATCATGTGTTCAGCACAGTATTCGTTTATATAGAGATATTTTTCGTCTGAAGCATGAATTGCATCCCCGTATTGTCGTCGCAACATCTTGTTGGCAACATCAAAATGTGATGATTGTTGGGCTTGATGACCCAAGTGCTACATATTGTTTATTAATTATATTTTGGATGATAGGTCATGAACAAAAGCAACTATCTTCGTTACCTCAATTTCACTCCCAAAATTCACATTTCCAAAATAATCAATGGTGAAATTAGTTTCTCATTCATACAAACAAATTATAGTGAACTCAAAATTGCTCCTTGATCTGATTTCATACAAGTGGGAAAATTGTCTCGATTTAATTACAAATAATAATAAAAAAAACCTAGTGGTTAGTTGGTTGTAAGAATGTTGTATAGAAGTCATAATGCGCCTAACTGAGAAGCAATATCACTGAATGTATATTCACTGCATGGAATTGTGAGGCCGCCCATTTGATGAACATACCCAAATTCTTGCTCTGCCTGATCTAATAGTTCTTGAAATGCAGGTTGGCTTAACAACCATACAGGAACCACAAACCGCTTCTTCTCTTGCTCACCAACATAAATTGCTAAATAGCCTTTTGGGGTTTCCATAGATTTGGTTGCGCTGCTTCCGTTGGATAATGATCTTCTGAGAATTTGTTTTGCTTGAATGATCCGAGGAAAAAGGATGGCCATTTTTAAGGATGGTAGTTTCTGTTCACTTCAAAAGCCTGATTAAGGATGGAGACTCTCACAGCATGCACGTCTTCTTGGTGAAAAGATGCCAAGGATTTCAGAGGAAGTTGTGGTTGTGTGATTCATATCGAATGGTTTTTTATATACAGAGATTCAAGGAGATCTTGATTGAGGATGGTGACATATGGTGGAAGAAAAGGCAAACTCACATGGCGGTTTATGGTGAGGGAACTCGTAGTGGGTCAACATTATGTTCGGCTGCCAGAGCAAGGCAGAGTTTGCAGCAGGGCTGCAAGGGATTCGTAGCTTATGTGGTGGATGCGTGGGAGGCCACTCGGAGTCCAAGTTTAGTTGATGATTTCCCGATAGTGCGTGAGTTCCCGGATGTATTTCCCGAGGAGTTGTCGGGTGTGCCTCCCGAGAGGCAGGTGGAGTTTCGCATCGATTTGATTCCCGGGGTCGCGCCTATCGCTAAGGCGCCTTATCGCCTAGCACCAACAGAGATGCAGGAGTTATTCTCACAGCTACAGGAGCTACTAGGGAAGGGGTTCATTCGTCCGAGCAGCTCGCCTTGGGGAGCGCCGATTCTCTTCGTTAAAAAGAAGGATGGTTCACACCAGATGTGTATCGATTACCGGGAGTTGAACAAGTTAACGGTTAAGAACCGTTATCCATTACCAAGGATTGATGATTTGTTTGATCAGCTGCAGGGGCATCTTGGTTCTCCAAGATTGATTTGAGGTCTGGATATCATCAGATGAGGGTGCATGATGAGGATATCCAGAAGACAGCATTCAGGACGCGTTATGGACACTATGAGTTTGTGGTGATGCCTTTTGGGCTCACCAATGCGCCAGCAGCGTTCATGTATCTCATGAACAGAGTATGTAGGCCGATGTTGGATCGATCGGTGATTGTGTTCATTGATGATATCCTGGTATATTCTAGATCTCGAGAGCAACATGAGGAACACTTGAGAGAGGTTCTTGAGGTGTTGAGATCCGAGAGGCTTTATGCCAAATTCTCCAAGTGTGACTTATGGTTACGGGAGGTCCAGTTCCTGGGGCATCTCGTTAACCAGAATGGCATTTTGGTCGATCCGGCTAAGATTGAGGCGGTGATGAGCTGGGAGTTACCGATGTCTGCCTCCGAGATCAGGAGTTTTCTGGGGTCGGCCGGTTATTATCGGAGATTCATTTAGGATTTCTCAAAAATTGCAGTGCCACTCACTAGGTTGACTCGGAAGGGTGTTGCTTTTTCATGGGGTCCAAAGCAGCAGACCTCATTTGAGACTCTTCGCCAAAAGCTATGCGAAGCATCGGTGTTATCCCTTCTAGAGGGAGTTAATGATTTTGTGGTTTATTGCGATGCATCTATATCAGGGTTAGGTGTGGTGCTTATGCAGAGGGGGCATGTGATAGCGTATGCATCGAGGCAGCTGAAGCCTCATGAGGTGAGGTATCCCAATCATGATCTGGAGCTGGGGGCGGTAGTGTTCTCCCTCAAGATCTGGCGCCACTATCCGTATGGGGTTCGGTGTACCATACACACGGACCACAAGAGTTTGAATTATTTGATGGATCAGCTCAATCTGAACATGTGGCAGAGGAGATGGTTAGATGTAGTAAAGGATTATGATTGTGAGATCCTGTACCATCCGAGCAAGGCTAATGTTATAGCCGATGCCTTGAGCCGTAGGGCGGAAAGTGCCCCGATGCAAGACATTTGTATGAGATTGACAGTGATGACTCCTATGTTGGATACTATTCGAGGGGCCCAGGCGGAGACCGTGAGACCAAAGAACCGCAAAAGGGAGCGGGTGATCGGACAGGTATCGGAGTTCCTTACTGATAGTCGAGGACTTATGACATTTCAGGGTCGTATATGGGTACCGTTTGTGGGAGGGACGCATACCATTTTGATGGAAGAGGCTCATCGATCGAAGTTCTCGATCCATCCCGGGGCCACTAAGATGTATTTGGACCTAAAAAGGGAGTATTGGTGGCCCTGTATGAAGAGGGATGTCGCATTTTTTGTAGAGAGATGCCTGACCTGTTGCAGGGTTAAGGCCGAGCACCAATGTCGACATGGTAAGCTGCAGCCGTTAGAGATTCCCGAGTGGAAATGGGAACAGATTACCATGGATTTCATCACCAAATTGTCGAGGACTGCGAGAGGCGTCGATGCAATTTGGGTGATTGTGGACAGGTTGATGAAGAGTGCTCATTTCCTTGCTATTAGTGAGAGCTCTTCCGCGGAGAGGTTGGCAGAGATATACGTGAGGGAGGTGGTATCGCGGCATGGGGTACCGATCTCGATTGTCTCAAATCGAGATGTGTGTTTCACTTCCAGATTCTGGAAGAAGTTTCATGAGGAAATGGGTACGAGGCTGTATTTTAGTACCGCATACCACCCACAGACTGATGGGCAGAGTGAGCGGACGATTCAGACGCTCGAGGACATACTTCAAGCATGTGTGTTGGATTTCGGCGGGAGTTGGGACACGTACTTGCCCTTGGCAGAGTTTTCCTACAACAACAGCCATTATTCGAGCATTGGTATGCCACCCTTTGAGCTGTTGTATGGGAGGAGGTGTCGGACCCCCATTTGCTGGGGAGAGGTAGGGCAGCGTGTGATGAGTAGTACAGAGATCGTGCTTCAGACGACCGAGCAGATTCAGCAGGTCAGGCAGAGGTTATTGACAGCCCAGAGCCGTCAAAAAAGTTATGCGGATAGACGACGGTCAGAGCTCGAGTTCCAGGTGGGTGACTTTGTTCTCCTGAAAGTCTCACCTTGGAAAGGTGTGATTCGGTTCAGGAAAAGGGGCAAGTTGGGGCCTCGGTATATTGGTCCCTTCCGGGTGATCGCTAGGGTGGGCAGGGTAGCGTATCGTTTGGAGCTACCTGCGGAGTTTAGTCAGATTCATGATACCTTCCACGTATCTCAGTTGAGGAAGTGTATCGCCGAGTCTAGTGGCAAAATCGGAAGGGGTCCGAGCTAACTTGGGAACCAGAGTTAGAAATGCGTGAGCAGTACCCCGAGTTATTTGTCGAGCGAGACTTCGAGGGTGAAGTCTGATTCTAGTGGGGGAGAATTGTAACACCCGGTTTCCCAGGTATATTAATTATATTGTAATTTCTTTATTTTTCTAGGCGACTCGACAAGTTGGTGCATAGACTCGTCGAGTCTGGTCGCGATTGGATGATGTGTTTAATGAGGGGACTCAACGAGTCCGGGGGAGTGACTCGCCGAGTCCGAGCTGGCGAAAGAAACCCTAATTTCTTGGGTTTGCGACCTATTTAAAGGCCCTTATAGCCTCCATTTGCGGCTACCTGTTCCCAGAGAGAAACCCTAGAGTGTTTGAGCGATTTAAGAGAGAAAGGAAGCCATTATTGACTTTTGTGGTGTTTTTTAGCAAGAAGAAGGAGATCCGAGTCAAGGGGAAACAAAGGAGTTTGCTATTCTGTGGATTTGAAGCTTAGATCATCATATTTGAGGTAGTAATTCGACTCTCCTTCTGTTCTTATGATGATCATATGGATTTAGGGTTTCTTTGACCCTTTGTTGGTTAGATTTGATGACCAAATAGTCCCTCTTGGTGATGAGGCTTTGGATCTGGATCCATAGAGGTCTAGAGAGCCTTACTCATTAAGCTTTATGAAGAGAAATGGAGTTTATGACCTTGGGTTATGGTATTTGGGGCTAAATCATCATATATGACCCAATAGATGTTAAATTTGCACCAAGATAGAAACTTTACGTGGTTATTGGGTTTAGGAATGATAGATCTATAGGTTAGAGGACTGGATCTGACCTCAGGAAGTCGTTTGAGGATGTGCATCGAATGAACTCGCCAAGTCCAGGATCAGACTCAACGAGTCGGGGCAGGTTGTCCCGTGTCTCAGACTAGTTGATGACCCTCCGAGTTGGGTGAGTGACTCGGTGAGCCAGAAGGGATTCAGAGGAAATGAATTCACGTATGGAGTCGACGAGTCTGTGCAAGACTCGAGAAGTTGGGTTAAGGTTGACCGTTGACCGTTGACCAGGGTTGATTGGTGTTGACTTGTTAGTGTTAGAGAAAATAAGTCAGGAAAAGTATTAATTTGAGATGCACTTATGATATAGGAGGACGAGAGGTCGGGAGATCGAGCACGAGTGATTATACGACATCAGTAAGGTGAGTTTTCTCACTATGTCGTACCCGATTGGGTAATTATATGTAACCGGAAGGTCTTATGTTTATGATCTATATGTGATGCATGTTATATGTGATATGTTACGATATGAGAATGATGATGTGGACCGGAAGGTCAAGATGATATGGACCAGAAGGTCAACAAAGTTACGGGATGGAATCCCCTGAGAAACTTTGATCGGAAGATCCTAAGGCCTGGAAGGGCGTATGTGCTATACGTGGTATATTGGGGAACTCACTAAGCATTTATGCTTACCATTTGTGTGATGTGTGTTTCAGGTACTAGTGATGACCGCGGGAAGGCGCCAGCTTGATCAGTACACACTTGCAGATGATTTTTTTTTTTATCCTGGGATATGGATTTTGTTATGTATTTTGAGAGGATATTGGATATTTGATTTTTGAATGATTTGAAAGTAAAATGTTTTATTAAAATAAATTGAGAAAAATTGTTTGAAATTTTAACGGTGTTACAAATTGGTATCAGAGCGTTGGTTTGAGGGATTCGGATTCACCTTCGGGTGTATTTGAACTCAAACTGAGGATTTGAGAAAAAATTTCAATAAATAAACAATTGTTTTCTAAAAAGAGTAAAGGAATTTGAAAGATACACGAGAAAGCAGTGTGTACGATCAGCCAGCGCCCGAACGGTGATTTCCCAAAATACCCTTACATTTGGTGTTATGAGATATGTTGAAATGTGTTATGCATGCTAGAATAGGCTAGGTATTCATATTAGGACAAGAGTGGCCTGATTTGTGATGCCTTAGCCTAAGAAGATTTCTGTTGCCATGAGATGCTTTAGAGTGAGTAGGTAGCAGTGAGGTGCGATGAGATCCTACCGAAGGGTAGTTTACGTGTGGAAAGAGATAGAGTAATTGGGACTTGGAATCCTTGGAGGATGACTTGAGATGAATACTGATACGGTGTAGAAGGTAGTATTGGGCCCGTACTACTGGAAACATCGGATCAGTGTGCAGCCCAAGTAGGAATCCTTCGGGTTCTAGGAATCGAGTATGGTTGGGTTATCGAGTTTGAGTACACTCGAGCGAGTCTCTGATATTTTTATGTTGTATTTCAGAGACATCATGGTTGGGACACACCATAGACCAGAGACCCGAGAGGGAGGTGTGAGCGACGAGGAGCTCCGCTAGATGATTCATGATGAGGTGGCTGCTGCCATCCGAGCTGAGATTCCAGAGATGTTCGGATCTATCAATACCACCCTGATTGAGACCTTTGATGAGTGATATGCTGCTCTTACTGATGCTGCTGTTGTTGCAGCCACTGCGGTTGTTACCGCTTCCAGGCCGCAAGGGGGTGACTCGTTGTTGTACCGGGAGTTTAGCAACACGAAGCCACTAGAGTTTGATGGGACTCATGATCCGGTACCCGCGATGAGGTGGATCTCATACATCGAGGGGTGCTTTTACACAAGTTCATGTCCAGAGCATCTGAGAGTTCGGTTCGCACTGAATCAGCTTTGCTTGGGGGCGAAGGATTGGTGGAAGTTCGTGACAGCGCATTTTTCTCCAGCAGAGCTTGCTGCGGTGACCTAGGAGAGGTTCACCACTATGTTTCGTGATGAGTACGTTCCCCCGGTGGAACGGGAGCGTTTGGCTTAGGAGTTCTTGACCCTCAAGCAGGGTACCGAGTCAGTTACTGTGATTACCCGGATGTTTCATGATAGGGCGATGTTCTGCCCTGAGCACGTATCGACCGAGCAGGCACGTATGAGCCGATATATGAGTATATTGAGGAGTGACATTCGTGAGTTCGTGGCAAACTCATCGTATCGTACATTTGCTGAGCTCCAGGAAAATTCCCGGAAGAGGGAGATTGAGTTGGAGACTCAAGCCAGGGAGGAGGCCGAGTCTCAGAGCAGGGATCGCCGACCGGCACAGTCTCAGCCGGCGGCCAAGCGGGGAAAACCCGTTGATTCGAGGTCTGGGGGCCAGAAGGGCCGCACTTGCGGGAAGTGCGGCAAGGGTCATGATGGAGTTTGTAGATCGGGAGCTTGCTACAAGTGTGGCAAGGAGGGGCATATCACCAAGGATTGCCCTAAGGGATTCATGGTTTGCTTTCATTGCAACCAGACTTGACACCGGAAGGCGAAGTGTCCACAGTTGCAGGGAGCCTCTTAGGGATCTGCCCCTGCTACTGCGAGAGCCATTGAGGGTCGTTCAGTGAAGGGCGAGGCGCTGAAGGCGCGAGGGAGAGTGTTCAAGCTGACAGCGGAGGAGGTCCGTGCAGCACCCGACGTCGTGACTGGTATGTATTCTGTTCATGTTTATTTATGCTGTTACAAGACTTTGTGTTTATATTATGTTATGCGTAGGTACTTTTTTATGAATTTTGTACCTGCTTTGGTGTTATTTGACTCGGGTGCGAGTCGTTTATTTGTGTCATTAGCATTCTATAGACACAGTAGTACCCAGCGAGAGGTGATGAGTCGACCTCTACGTGTTTCTATAGCTGACGAACGAGCAGTGTATGCCACAGATGTGATTCAGGGGTGTGTGCTAGAGATCTTCGGTGTTGGGTGTCCGATAGATCTGGTTACGATTGCGATGGGGGATGTGTGCGTTATCGTGGGCATGGATTGGATGAGCCGTGTTGGGGCAGTGATAGACTGCAAGGAGCAGTTGGTGACTATCCGAAATCCTAGTGGGGGAGTGTTGGTGGTTTATGGTGAGGGAACTCGTAGTGAGTCAACATTCTGTTCGGCTGCCAGAGCGTGGCTGAGTTTGCAGCAGAGCTGCAAGGGATTCGTAGCTTATGTGGTTGATGCGCGGGAGATCACTGGGAGGCCAAGTTTAGTTGATGATGTCTCGATAGTGCGTGAGTTCCCGGATGTATTTCCCGAGGAGTTGCCGGGTGTGCCTCCCGAGAGGTAGGTGGAGTTTCGCATCGATTTGATTCCCGGGGCCGCGCCTATCGCTAAGGCGCCTTATCGCCTAGCACCGCCATAGATGCAGGAGTTATTCTCACAGCTGCAGGAGCTGTTAGGGAAGGGGTTCATTCGTCCGAGCAGCTCGCCTTAGGGACCGTCGATTCTCTTCGTTAAGAAGAAGGATGGTTCACACCGGATGTGTATCGATTACCGGGAGTTGAACAAGTTAATGGTTAAGAACCGTTATTCGTTACGAAGGATTGATGATTTGTTTGATCAGTTGCAGAGGGCATCTTGGTTCTCCAAGATTGATTTGAGGTCTGGATATCATCAGATGAGGGTGCGCGATGAGGATATCCAGAAGACGGCATTCAGGACGTGTTATGGACACTATGAGTTTGTGGTGATGCCTTTTGGGCTCACCAATGCGCCAGTAGCGTTCATGTATCTCATGAACAGATTATGTAGGCTGATGTTGGATTGATCGGTGATTGTGTTCATTGATGATATCCTTGTATATTCTAGATCTCGGGAGCAGCATGAGGAACACTTGAGAGAGGTTCTTGAGGTGTTGAGATCAGAGAGGCTTTATGCCAAATTCTCCAAGTGTGATTTCTGGTTACGGGAGGTCCAGTTCCTAGGGCATCTCGTTAACCAGAATGGGATTTTGGTCAATCCGGCTAAGATTGAGGCGGTGATGAGCTGGGAGGTACCGAAGTCTGCCTCTGAGATCAAGAGTTTTCTGAGGTTGGCCGGTTATTATCGGAGATTCATTCAGGATTTCTCCAAGATTGCAGTGCCACTCACTAGGTTGACTCAGAAGGGCGTTGCTTTTTCATGGGGTCCAGAGCAGCAGACCTCGTTTGAGACTCGTCGTCAAAATCTATGCGAAGCCCCAGTGTTATCCCTTCTAGAGGGAGTTGATGATTTTGTGGTTTATTGAGATGCATCAATATCAGGGTTAGGTGCGGTGCTTATGCAGAGGGGGCATGTGATAGGGTATGCATCGAGGCAGCTGAAGCCTCATGAGGTGAAGTATCCCACTCATGATCTGGAGTTGGGGGCGGTAGTGTTCTCCCTCAAGATCTGGCGCCACTATCCGTAAGGGGTTCGGTGTACCATATACACGGACCACAAGAGTTTGAATTATTTGATAAATCAGCCCAATCTGAACATGCGGCAGAGGTGATGGTTGGATGTAGTAAAGGATTATGATTGTGAGATCCTGTACCATCCGGGCAAGGCTAATGTTATAGCCGATGCCTTGAGCCGTAGGGCGGAAAGCGCCCCGATGCAAGACGTTTGTATGAGATTGACAGTGATGACTCATGTGTTGGATACTCTTCGAGGGGCCCAGGCGGAGGCCGTGAGACCAGAGAACCGTAAAAGGGAGCTGGTAATCGGGCAGGTATCGAAGTTCGTTACTGACAGTCGAGGACTTATGACATTTCAGGGTCGTATATGGGTACCGTTTGTGGGAGGGACGCGTACCATTTTGATGGAAGAGGCTCATCGATCGAAGTTCTCGATCCATCCCGGGGCCACTAAGATGTATTTGGACCTAAAAAGGGAGTATTGGTGGCCCTATATGAAGAGGGATGTCGCATGGTTTATAGAGAGATGTCTGACCTGTCGCAGGGTTAAGGCCGAGCACCAGTGTCCACATGGTAAGCTGCAGCCGTTAGAGATTCCCGAGTCGAAATGGGAACAGATTACCATGGATTTCATCACCAAATTTTCGAGGACTGCGAGAGGCGTCGATGCAATTTGGGTGATTGTGGACAGGTTGACGAAGAGTGCTCATTTCCTTGCTATTAGTGAGAGCTCTTCCGCGGAGAGGTAGGCAGAGATATACGTGAGGGAGGTGGTATCGCGGCATGGGGTTCCGATCTCGATTGTCTCAGATCGAGATGTGCGTTTCACTTCTAGATTCTGGAAGAAATTTCATGAGGAATTGGGTATGAGGCTGTATTTTAGTACCGCATACCACCCACAGACTGATGGGCAGAGTGAGCGGACGATTCAGACGCTCGAGGACATACTCCGAGCATGTGTGTTGGATTTCGGCGGGAGTTGGGACACGTACTTGCCCTTGGCAGAGTTTTCCTACAACAACAACCATTATTCGAGCATTGGTATGCCACCCTTTGAGCTGTTGTATGGGAGGAGGTGTCGGACCCCCATTTGTTGGGGAGAGGTAGGGCAGCGTGTGATGAGTAGTACAGAGATTGTGCTTCAGACGACCGAGCAGATTCAGCAGGTCAGGCAGAGGTTATTGACAGCCCAGAGCCGTCAAAAAAGTTATGCGGATCGACGACGGTCAGATCTCGAGTTCCAGGTGGGTGACTTTGTTCTCCTGAAAGTCTCACCTTGGAAAGGTGTGATTCGGTTCAGGAAAAGGGGCAAGTTGGGGCCTCGGTATATTGGTCCCTTCCGGGTGATCGCTAGGGTGGGCAGGGTAGCGTATCGTTTGGAGCTACCTTGAAAGTCCGGTCGCGATTGGATGATGCGTTTAATAAGGGGACTCGACGAGTCAGGGGGAGTGACTCGCCGAGTCTGAGCTGGCGAAAGAAACCCTATTTTCTTGGGTTTGGGACCTATTTAAAGGCCCTTATGGCCTCCATTTGTGGCTACCTGTTCCCAGAGAGAAACCCTAGAGTGTTTGAGCGATTTGGGAGAGAAAGGAAGCCATTATTGACTTTTGTGGTGTTGTTTAGCAAGAAGAAGGAGATCCGAGTCAAGGGGAAACAAAGGAGTTTGCTATTCTGTGGATTTGAAGCTTAGATCATCATATTTGAGGTAGTAATTCGACTCTCCTTCTGTTCTTATGATGATCATATGGATTTAGGGTTTCTTTGACCCTTTGTTGGTTAGATTTGATGACCAAAAAGTCCCTCTTGGTGATGAGGCTTTCGATCTGGATCCATAGAGGTCTAGAGAGCCTTACTCATTAAGCTTTATGAAGAGCAATGGAGGTTATGACCTTGGGTTATGGTATTTGGGGCTAAATCATCATATATGACCAAATAGATGTTATATGTGCATCAAGATAGAAACTTTACGTGGTTATTGGGTTTGGGAATGATAGATCTATAGGTTAGAGGACTGGATCTGACCTCAGGAAGTCGTTTGAGGATGTGCATGGAATGAACTCGTCGAGTCCAGGATCAGACTCAACGAGTCAGGGCGGGTTGTCCCGCGTCTCAGATTAGTTGATGAACCTCCGAGTTGGGTGAGTGACTCGGTGAGCCAGAAGGGATTCAGAGAAAATGGATTCACGTATGGACTCGACGAGTCCGTGCAAGACTCGACGAGTCGGGTCAAGGTTGATCGTTGACCGTTGACCAGGGTTGACTAGTGTTGACTTGTTAGTGTTAGACAAAATAAGTCAGGAAAAGTATTAATTAGAGATGCACTTATAATATAGGAGGACGAGAGGTCGGGAGATCGAGCACGAGTGATTATCCGACATCAGTAAGGTGAGTTTTCTCACTATGCCGTACCCGATTGGGTAATTATATGTGACCGGAAGGTCTTATGTTTATGATGTATATGTGATGCATGTTATATGTGATATGTTATGATATGAGAATGACGATGTGGACTGGAACGTCAAGATGATATGGACCGGAAGGTCAACAAAGTTACAGGATGGAAATCCCGTGAGACACTTGGATCGGAAGATCCTAAGGCCTGGAAGGGCGTATGTGCTATACGTGCTATTTTGGGGAACACCCTAAGCATTTATGTTTACCGTTTGTGTGATGTGTGTTTCAGGTACCAGTGATGACCGTGGGAAGACGCCAGCTTGATCAGTACCCACTTGCAGGTGATAATTTTTTTTTGATCCTGGGATATGGATTTTGTTATGTATTTTGAGAGGATATTGGATATTTGATTTTTGAATGATTTGGAAGTGAACAATTTTATTAAAATAAATTGAGAAAAATTGTTTGAAATTTTAATGGTGTTACAACATCATTCTATTTGTTAACACATTTTTTTAAACCACGGATCCCAGACCGTTTTGCAACATGCGAGACTGAGTCACTTGTACCAATTGTATAAAATGAGAACTTTGACTTGTTTGGAATACCATGTATATTATTTGACCATATAAGCTTGTACTTATAGGAGATAGAGCTACCATCTTTGTTAACTATGTTTGCTTGATGCAGTTTAAAAAAAAAAAAAAAAAAAAAAAAAAAAAAAAAAAAAGCCAAGATATAACGTTAAATACAATAATCTCCATTACACTCCCAAAACAATTCAAATTTCTAAAATAGTCGACAATAAAATTTGTTTATCATTTTTACATTGAACAAATTACAGTGAAATAAAAATTGTTCCTTGGTCCTATTTTATACAATTAAGAAAATTGTCGATATTTTTGGACTTAATTTCACACATACATACTCTGATATTAACATTAAAAAAAAAAAAAAAAAAAAAAAAAAAAAAAAAAAAGAAGCTATGTAGATACACTGTGAGAGGGTAAAAGATCATCTAATGATGCTCAACAAAAAGAGATTGAAATATTTGCTACTTCAAACCTAACATCTTATGTCTTTGTTTCTATTCTCTAATATTTAATGAATTTTTAATTTTTGAGTATGTAATGATTTTGCTTGTTTACATATTAGTCTGATAGTGTTTTAAGTAAGTTATTGAAATTTGAAGTTTTTATGTTGTTAATTACACACAGCTTTAAATTCTTAAAACCGCATATTAAAAGAACCAAATCCACATGGAAAAAAACAACACAAAAAAATAACATAAAGAAAATCGCACCACATCTAGATAGCCAAATACCAAACTACAAACTTCATTAAAAAAACCACATAACCACAATAATCGGTTCAAAAAATGAAATAATTGTAGTTGCTGTTTGCGATTTAGTTAGGTCCATAATTCTTAAAACCGCACTGTCCTCGCCCTTATCTGTAGGTGATACCTTTTTATCTACTAGTGGTAGGTTTGCTAATTTGTAAAACACATTTTTCTTAACTACATTTGTGTGGTTCTTTTTCGTATTCGTGTTTGTAGAGGCGAGCAACAAAGTAGAGTGTGTTTCTCTGTTGGAGGGGTATATTACTCATCGATTTCGTCGTAGCAGTATAAGTGGATAATTTGAAGGAGTCCATAGAGGGGTTCCAATTAGCAATCGTGGAAGTTGAATGGGCTCAGGATCTTGTGAGGTTTTGTAATGAGGGTATCATGGATGGGATTCGAGAATTCGAGCTTTAATATGTCATCAAGGAGCAACACTTTACTGATGTAGTTTTAGATGATTAACATAGTCAGGTTTCATTATGTCGAGAAGAAGCAACTTTCTGATCATTTGGCTTCTATTGAAATGGATTTGGATTGGCTTTTTTATATTAGTTTCTAAACCATGTGCTAGAGTTCCCTAGATTTTATCAATTGCTCGACTCTATCCAGGCATCATGTGTTGAGCACAGTATTCGTTTATATAGAGATATTTTTCGTCTGAAGCATGATTTGCATCCCCGTATTGTCGTCGCAACATCTTGTTCACAACATCAAAATGTGATGATTGTTGGGCTTGATGACCTAGCTTCTACGATATATGTCTTTCATTATGGAGCAATGGTCGTAGGCTTTCACAAGCTTAGGTTGTTGATGCGTGGTATTGTTGAAGAGATCGGGTAACATCCCAAATTTTATAATACACTTCAAGACCTAGCTTCTACGAATTATCTCTGTGAACATGGAGTGAATGTCATAGCTTACACTAACATAGAGTGAATGCCAAAGCTTACACTAACTCAGGTCGCGGATGGGTGGTATTTTTGAAGACACCAGGCAACATCCCAAATTTTATATCATACTACACCCAATCAAGTATATAAGAATGTTAAGGCGTATTGTTTGGCAAAACTAAAAATTAGTAACTCGAAGTTTATTAAATGGAAACTAATTGAAAATTGAAGTAAATTAATTGTTCATTAATTTAAAATGATATGTATGTTGAATAATTAGGTGATAATGTAGAAGGGTATTTTGAAATATTTCAATTTTAAAAATATAGGGAAAAATCTGTTACTTATTGTTTTTGGGTCATTTTGAAAATAAATAGAAGATAAAGGGCTTAATGTATTCATAGGTTAAATGATGGGATCAAAAGTTGGAACTGGGGAGCACCATATTTTCTTTTCTTGTGAGCGTCGATTGAATATTAACAATAGAAAAGAAAACGTAGGTTTCCATGTGTGTACCTAGTTAAGTCTAAAATCTGGAAAGAATGGGAGACCTTCAAGATCTGTTTGTTTTCTGTTGAGTGTTGAATTTGGATTTGGACACATGATTTTGGATTTGTGATAAGCATAGAAACATGATTGCATGGAAAAAAAAACTTTAATATCTTGAATGGGACAGATTTGAGCTTTCCTAAACTTTATTCAAATTGGAGGAGTTTGTTGGCTAAGCTAGTAACAACATATGCTTACACATAAATGAAGAACCAAAATCAAATATCAATTTTTTTTCATAGTCCTGTATTCAAAATGCATAATCATGATTAAACATAATACTTCTATGTTCTATGGTTCTCAGTTAATGTTGTATGCAACAATTTCACATATTAATTGGTTGTGATTAGGAAATTACATGGCTTTAGCAGCATGATTCTTTTGCTTTAATTTACATTATCCTTGCCTGTATAAGTAATCAAAATAATAGTTAATCATTCCTATAACTTTCTTCGTATATCTAACCATTATGTTTGTTTTTCATGCAAGGGAATTGTTTTCAAGTGGGACCCAATTCATCTTGTAATGCGTCAATGTTTTGCCAACTATTATTTTATTTTGGTTAAAGAACAAAATCATGTGAGACTTAATGGTTGATATATCACCATCATATGGTCATGGACCAAAGTTCTACATATTGTTTACCAATTATATTTTGGATGATAGGTCATGAACAAAAGCAACTATCTTCATTACCTCAATTTCACTCCCAAAATTCACATTTCCAAAATAATCAACGGTGAAATTAGTTTCTCATACATACAAACAAATTATAGTGAACTCAAAATTGCTCCTTGATCTGATTTCATACAAGTGGAAAAATTGTCTCGATTTAATTACAAATAATAAAAAAAACTAGTGATTAGTTGGTTGTAAGAATGTTGTATAGAAGTCATAATGCGCCCAACTGAGAAGCAATATCACTGAATGTATATTCACTGCATGGAATTGTGAGGCCGCCCATTTGATGAACATACCCAAATTCTTGCTCTGCCTGATCTAATAGTTCTTGAAATGCAGGTTGGCTTAACAACCATACAGGAACCACAAACCGCTTCTTCTCTTGCTCACCAACATAAATTGCTAAATAGCCTTTTGGGGTTTCCATAGATTTGGTTGTGCTGCTTCCGTTGGATAATGATCTTCTGAGAATTTGTTTTGCTTGAATGATCCGAGGAAAAAGGATGGCCATTTTTAAGGATGGTAGTTTCTGTTCACTTCAAAAGCCTGATTGAGGATGGATACTCTCACAGCATGCACGTCTTCTTGGTGAAAAGATGCCAAGGATTTCAGAGGAAGTTGTGGTTGTGTGATTCATATCGAATGGTTTTTTATATACAGAGATTCAAGGAGATCTTGATTGAGGATGGTGACATATGGTGGAAGAAAAGGCAAACTCACATGGCTTTGTCTTCCAATCTGTAAGACAGATCCAATGTCTAATTCACCTATTAATGATAGGGCCACATATGTTTCAAGAAAACCCCAGAGCCCTTAGCCACAATTTCGTGTTTGTTAGGAGGCATTACCACATTCCTCTTAATATTACATGGGACCATGATGCTTCTACTGTTTTTCATAACCACCTTAATTTAGAATTCTGGTGATACAAGTTATCTTCTTTTTAAATTTTTTTCTACACACAAGTACATGATTAAGCCATATTATTGCTTGTTACTTAGTGTTTGTGCTATTCAACATCATACTTTTATACAAGTTAGAAGACACAGCACATGATCTTGCTTTCCTGTTGCAATGCCCCCATCTGACATTTAATTTTCTCTTTCTCACTTATTTTACATTTCATTCTCCAATAAACCATTATATATATACAATATGATAGGCAAAAGCACCGGCATAATTTCCTCTCAAACTCCTACTGAACATCTTTCAAAATACTTTCAAATTGGTTTGTTCCTCTGTGATAACCCTTATGAAAAATGGTTATTCGTATACGTTGGATCTTTCAAGCTAGACAAATACTCCAACGGTCTTTGTCAAATGGGACCCGCACAACAGCAGTGGATCTACCAAAAGGGTATTTTGCAGTTTATGTTGGAGAGCAAGAAAAGAAGCGTTTTGTGATTCCAATATCATTGTAAAGCCATTATTCATTCCAAGACTTATTATGTTAGACAGAGGAAGAGTTTGGATATGACCATCCAATGGGCGGCCTAATAATTCCATGTAGTGAGCAGAAATTGTTTGATCTTGCAAGTTGCCTGGGAGCATTTTAAAGTCAAGTTACATCATTCTATTTGTTAACACATTTTTGTAAACCACGAATCACAGACCATTTTGCAACATGCAAGACTAAGCCACTTTTCCCAGTTGTATAAAGTGTGAATTTTGGCTTGTTTGGAATACCATGTGTGACAACCCGAAACTTTTATCTTGTACACTTAGCAGTTCAATCAATGTTAAACTTGTTCTGTTGACTTCTCGTGTTGATTAAGAGTTCATTTGAGAGTTCTAAGCTTGAGTAAAACCAAGGTTGAGTTTAGGAATCAGTCAGCAAGCCATAGGGTGACAAAAACGGGTCGTACACACCCTTAGGGGGAGTGTACAGCCGTACACATGGGTGTGCAGCCGCACACTCCCTTCTAGGCAGCACACCCTCCCCTATATAAAGAGTAGCCCCCTTTCCTTTCATTCCTTTGACACCTTGGCAGCACACAACACTTTTTCTCTCAAGCTTCTTCAACCACAAACCCTCCAAAGCTTCAAGAATGTGAGTAATTCATCCCCTAACTTGATATTCATGCAAGACCACTCTATCTAAGCCTTAAGTGTGCGATATTCGTCATGTTCTTCGTGTTTGGAAGTGGGTGTGGCCGCACACCCCTTTTAGGTGGCCGCATATTCTTAAAACACCCTCCAAAGTGAGAGTTTGACTTCCATACTCGAGATAGACATGACCCTAGCCTTATTGCACCTTGGAATTGACATTTGGACATCTTCGTGTGGGGTGTACGACCACACACACCTGTGTACGGCCGCACACACCCTTGTGCGGAAGCACACTCCTTGTGTGTGGCAGTATACTCCCGTGTGCGACCACATACTCATCCTAGGGCCGCAAACCCACTTCTAGAACCCTTAACTTGCACTACAATTGAGTATATACCTAGAACACTTCGTGGATACAAGTATGGAGCTTGAGAACACTTCAAAGGCACCATCTTTCATGAGTGTACAGCCACACACCCATGGCCGCACACACACTCAAGGTGGCCATACACTCCCTTCATGCAACCCTACAAGGTCCTATCACTTAGTGCAAGTAGTTCCAAGTCTCTAGAGTGGTTTTCCATCACATATAGTGGTGAAATACCTTCATTTGACTCTTTTATGTGTCATTACGTGTTAATTAGGATCAAATCATGTTCAAGGCCTCACTTGAACACCCAGCTTTCCGTATCCATCCTTCAATCAAACCACTTACCCGAGGTGAGTTCATATCCGTACATTTTCCGTGTTTTTAATGTTTTCAGGGGGGAATACAAGTCAAACTCAAAGTATATTATTAAGTTTTAAACTTATTAATACAGTCCAACGATTTCCACGTTTAATAACATATTCGGATACTTTATCCCTTTTTGTAATATGTTGAGCGTAAGGGAAACTTTTAATTTGGAAATCTAACTTCATAGCTTTCAGAAAGGTTTTTACAAAGCATTTTCCATATCAACTCTAATAAACTATAATGGGTATAGTTTGGGATAACCCTCTAGGCAGTTTCTACCAAATCATATTTCATGGATGAATATGTATAAACTAGGGCAGATTTAGTTTATGTTATATATTTTCTCAGGAGTATAAAGTACATTTATTCAAAGATAATTATTGTTTTATACTGTCTCTAGCTTGTAAACTAGATTATACAGAATTGTGAGGCTCTACTTCAATATTGTACTCTTATGTGTACAGGGATAAATCCTTTTAGTATAACCAGAGTCTCCTGGAGGGAGAGTATGAGATTTGTGAATAGAGAAGCGAGACTTATGAGCCTCCTCCAGAACAATCTGTCTGACCCTACCAGACATCGGTACCTAGACCCAACCGCAACGGGTCAACAATCCCCCGCTATCCTTCACAAACTGGGTGTTGTCACCCCTAATCCTCTCAAGCTTCCAATTCTCTTGTCGCATACCCTAAGCCTAAGCTTCCCTAATCAAGCTCACAAGTGGAGAATCCATTGATATCCTCATACATGTTGCTGGAGTAGAAGATCCAGCTAACTTGTGGCACAGAGCATCCGCAACCACGTTCGCCTTACCAGGATGGTTAAAGATCTCGCATTCATAATCATTGACTACGTCAAGCCACCTGCATTGTCTCATGTTCAGGTTCGGTTGATCCATGATGTATCTCAGACTCTTGTGGTCGTGTAAATGGTACAGCAGACCTCATAGAGATAATGCCTCCAAATCTTGAGAGCAAATACCACCGCTCCCAACTCCAAATTGTGTGTGGGTATCTTATCCTATGCGGCTTCATCTGCCGCGATGCATAGGCTATAACCCGTCCCCTCTACATGAGGAACGCTCCCAGTCCTGTGATGGATGCATAACAGAACACTACAAAGTCCTCAACTCCCTCCGGGAGAGTCAAGACTGGAGCCTTGCAAAGTCGCTATCTGAGGGTCTCAAATGCCCTCTGTTGCTCAGGGCCCACCGGAAATCCACTCCCTTCCTCTTCAGACAAGTGAAGGGTACTGCAATCTTGGAGAAATCTTGTATGAATCTCCGGTAGTACCCTACCAATCCTAAGAAGCTCCTGATATCCGAGGGAGATTTCGGAACTGCCTACTGCATAACCGCCTCGATCTTGGCCGGATCGACCAAAATCCCCTCTAGGTTAACAAGATGTCCAAGGAACTGAACCTCTCGTAACCAAAACTCGCACTTCGAGAACTTGGCATAAAGTCGTTCTTGCCTCAAAAGTCCCAATAGCTTATGAAGGTGCTCCTCATGCTACTCTCTGGTCTTGGAGTACACCAAGATATTATCTATGAACACGATGACCGAGCGATCGCGCATGGGTCTACAGACCCGATTCATCAGGTCCATAAATAATGTCGACGTGTTGGTGAGCCCAAACGGCATCACCACAAACTCGTAATGTCCCTAACGAGTTCGGAATGCAGTCTTCTCCACGTCCTCCTCCCTAACCCTGACCTGATGGTACCCGGACCTTAGGTCTATCTTGGAGAACGAAGATGCTCCATGTAAATGCTCGAAAAGATCATATATCCTCGTAAGTGGATAATGGTTCTTCACCGTCAACTTGTTCAACTCTTGGTAGTCGATGCACATCCGGTGTGAGCCATCTTTCTTTCTGATGAACAGAATCAGCGCTCCCCACGGAGAACTGCTTGAGCGAATGAACTGCTTGCCCTGCAGTTCCTGTAGCTGTGATGACAGCTCCTGCATCTCTGGTGGTGCCAATCGGTACAGCGCCTTGGCGATAGGGGCCGCACCTGGCACTAGTTCGATCCTAAACTCGACCTGCCTCTCCAGAGGCACTCTGGGCAACTCCTCTGGGAACACGTCAACAAACTCCATGACTACTAGAACCTCTGAAATCGAGGTCTGATCCCTGACCCGCGTATCCACCACATACGCTTGATAACCCGCACACCCATACTGAATATACTGTCGAGCCCTGGCGGCTGAGCAGAACCATGAACCCAACCTGGTACCCTCGCCGAAGATAACTAATTCTCCCCCACTTGGGTTTCGAACTACCACCTGCTGACTCTCGCAGTCGATCATGCCACTGAAGCAACTAAGCCATTCCATACCCATAATCACACACACATCACACATGGGAATCAAAATCAAGTTTATCGAGAAAGATACCCCGAAGATCTCCAACACGCAACCCTGATAGACCGAAGAAGCGGAAATCCCGTGTTCGTTGGCGATAGAGACTCGCAACAGACACTCTAGTTCTCCCACTGGCAAACCGAACTCCCTACTGAATGATTGAGAGACAAATGACTGACTCGCCCCCGAGTTAAATAATACCAAAGCAGGTAACGAGTTCACAAAGAATGTACCTAACATGGTACAGCACATATAAGCATAAAACAGATATAATCAATGAGATAAAGGATAGAAACATACCAGCAACCACATCTGGTGCTGCCCTAGCATCATCAGCTGTAAGATGGAAGGCACGTCCTTGAGCCCTTGAGGCCCTGCTCTACCCTGACTCTCGTCAATAATCTTCAGTGTAGTTGGCGTGGGAGTCTGCGCCGGCTTGGCGGCTAGTAGGGGCTGGACCTTCATATGGCCCACCTGCTCACAATGGTAACAAAGTCTAACCCCAGAAGCTGGATTTTACTGCCTAAAATCCCTAGCAATGTGGCCCTACTTGCCATACTTGTGGCACCTGCTACCAGATTGGCAAACCCCTAAATGAGCCTTCCCGCACTTACCGCAAGTGCGGTCGGGCTGACCTCCAAACCGAGAATCAACGGTCTTGGACCGCTTTGGTGTCGGCTGTGACTGCGTCGGGGCCTACCTCTGCTCCTGTAACTCGATCTCAAGCTCACGCCGCCTAGCGGCCTCGTGTAACTCCAACATTGTATCATAACCATGGGTAGCAACAAACTGACAGATATCGGTCTTGAGCGTGCTCATGTCATCTGAGCCTACTTAGAAGCAAACTTCGGGCAAAACATCGCCCTCTCAGTGAACATGCGGGTGATCTCCGTCACCGTCTCTGTACCCTAACTCAGATTCAAAAACTCCTGTGACAGTTGCTCGCGCTCGACCCGTGGAATGTAGCGTGTAACACCTGCGTTTCCTACTTGGTGTAATTATAAAATATGTATTTATGCCGATCGACGATTGTAACCTTTTATAAATACGTTAAAGAGTGAACCCAAGTAGTGAAACGGTATTTTGTGTTAACCCGTTTTACGACATTAATTATTAATATTCAAATTAAAAATCGGTTGTAAAATATTATCGCGTATGTAATTGAAATATTTCGTATTTAGTTATTATACTGATACGGAAATTATAAACTTATATTTTATAAGTTATAACTTATGGCGTTGGTAAGTTATAAGATTGCAATATATTAAATAAAATATATGTTTAATATTGATTATATTAATCAAACAGTACATGTAAAGTTTTAGTTTAAATTAATGAATACATTATAGATATGTATTTAAAGAAAACGTATATATAAATTTGATTTATAAAGTAACCATATATTCAAAAAAAAAAAAAAAGTTACATATATGGATTTATAAGGTGACTCTATTGCCACATGAGACCAACGTATCCATAGGTGTGCAATATGTATGCATAACAAGGATAATAATTAAAAATACAAATGTGTTTATTTTTTTTATTGGGTTAAATATGACATGAATCAATTTGCATAACACGTATTATATGAAGATATATCCACTTTTGTTTGACCACTAAGCCATGCATTTTTTTTTTGACACGTAGCTTGCAAGGAGGCCTATAAATACATCGGTTCTCTTTACAGTTTTATAATAAAAATAAGGACTCTCCAAATTATCTCTAAGTTATAGTCTGAAGATATATTCTCCGGAATACTCATATTATAAAAGATTTTGAGGTAATTTTTTTATATATTAGTTTGGTTATTGATATTTATATTTTTATAATCACAAATTTAAGATGTTAGAATCTAAAGGTATTACATAATTAAAACATTACTAGTTATATTATAACTTATGTTTATCCGATTGATAACTATTTTTATAAAATAATTAACGAGAAGTTATTATATAACTAAAATATTATTATTAGTTATATTGTAGCCTATATTTATTTTGATTGGTAATTTTAGACACAATTTTTAACTGTTTAGATTGAGGAAAAACATTCGAAACTACTCATAAATTGAGAGATACATCTTCTGTATCAAGTGAGTGTATAGTCACTTTCATCTTATACATAAATATGAAGTATTTTTTATAAAATATGTGCTATGTGTATATATATTGTTTGTTTATTTGAGATAGATGTTTTATACAAGTTTTAAACTATATATATATATATATATATATATATATATATATATATATATATATATATATATATATATTATCTACAAAGTTGGGTAAAACATGGGTAGATGAAATAGTTGATGTGTGTTAAAATGATGAGAGGCCTCGATGTTGTTGTTGTTCCAGTCATCTAGCGGAGTATGGATGACAACCACAAACTTTCCTAGATAGTCCTGTGGAACACTAGCAGGCTCGCAACTTGTAGGTGTTGTAGACTTGATGTTCACTGGTGTACTCCATCCCCCTCATGGTTGCCTTACGGACATATATGGTTGAGGAATCCCCTTAGCAGTAAAGTCCATCCCGATGATAAAATCCTTAGACTAGGTCCCTTGTATAGGTGTTTAGGGATGTAAAATGAGGATAACGAGAATGGGTAATCAGGGTTATCGTTGGTTGATGAAATTAATAAATTTATTGTTGGTCGATGAAATTAATAAATTTATTATTATTTGTGGGTTGAAAACCCTATATGCTCACCATGCTCCCAAACCTGATCCACTCCCGTTTCATATATTACAGATAGTGGCGCTCGAGCATAGATGTGATGTTTTGGATGAGGGATTACGGATATAGGCCTGTAGATATGAAATAATGTAGTAAGACTTATATTGTACTGTTTATGCTTTTGATCTGTATCGAACATGACATCTCGAGTCTTTTAATGAAATACATTACTTTGGAAATGCTTTTGATCTATATTTATCATATTTTTTTTTAGGACAAATTCCGCAACACTTTTATTTAAAATGTTACTCTGATTTTCAAACAAGCATAAACAAAATCGGTCTTTTCTGGCCGTGAAAATGGGGATGTCACATAGCGTGCGCGAACATCTCCCTGAGCTGCTCCTAAGTAACCGCATCTCTATGATCATCAGTATATAACCCAGTCATCAACCTACATTAGTCTTTTTCCCCAGACCTCAGCAAGTTCAGGGCGTATCTGACCTTCTGGTCAGCAAGACATGAGAATGTGAAGAAACATCCCTCCACGTCAGACATCCACCTTATGGCTATGATCAGATCCTGAGTCTCATCAAAGGTCGGGGGCTGTGTTACCGAATTCCCGGTACTGAAAAGCTTTCCCCGTCCCCATACTCGCAGCCGACACGGCTGTAGAGGCTGCAGCAGTCGTAGTCTCAGCAATGGCTACGTATCTGTCATCAAAATACTCCATCGTGGCGATCTTGATAGACCCTAACATCTCTGAAATCTGACCCCGGACAATCTCGACCACCTCCTCATAGATGATATCCCTGACACCATCCTCTGTCAATGTTGGCCTATCCTGCCTGCCAGCTCTTAATCCTGACCAGGATCCAGTCCCAAATTGCCTCGTAACCACCATACTAAAAATACACTAGGAAGATATCAGATGGTCTGCATAAATAACAGGGAACCAACTCCCAGCTAAACCCTATGGGTTATGACTCCCTTGCTACGCGTATGGGTTATGTGCTTTCAGTAGTACGGGCCCATACTACCTTCCACGCCTACCCATATTTGTCTCAAGTATCATCACAACACCCTAACAATATACATAAGCATGGCGAGCGCTCAATCCTCACTCCTAGAGGAAGGCTAAATATCTCATAACTGGCTGACTGACCCCGCACAACTCACCCATGAAACTAATGGGTTTTGAGCATTCTAACACTCCTATGGTGTACATGCAACCCTAGAAACCTTGGATCTATGTTTTCTCTAAAATACATGCAAATAAGGATTTTCCAAGGTGCTCAGCCTAACTAGCATGTTATGGGGTACTTATAATATAAAACTTTAGTAAAATAACGTACCTTTTCTTATGGTTGATTGCTTGGAGTCTTGAGAGCCTAGCACCAATAGTGTGGATGCCTCAAGTGAAATCACAAATCACCAAAACACCTTGGAAGACTTGAGAGAATAGTTAGCACCAAGTAGAAATCAGCCCACTCTTTTGTATTCACACACACTAGTGTCATTTCATGTGCCAAGGACCCCTTTATATAGTGTGGTGGGTTAGGGTTATATCCATGTAAACCCTAATACCCATGAACTTTCATTTCCATAAGATCCATGGGTTAAAGCTCCATGGACTATCCATGGACTTTCCATGCAAGCCTAGCCCATTCTAAATAAGCATTGGCCCACTCTATATAGATATAAGAGTCCATATTTAATTAGTTACCTTTTGATCACTAAATTAATTCCAAATTAATTCTAGATCAATATTAATTAAATAATATGATTTCATATTAATATATTATAACTTATAATATAACAAATCATAACTTATACTATTCTCAAAAGATTATCCATATAAATTGTTTCAGTGAAGTGCAACCCAAATGGACCATGTCGGGTCGAGTCAAGTACATCCCAAGTATAGTTATGGACTTAGACACCTTATCCAATAGTCTCCCACTTGGATAAGTCTAATAACTATAGTTGCAAGCATGACTTCATGAACCGACCAGTAATCGTAGCTCTTAAAACTCTGTTGACCTATGAAGCACCATTTTAGATAAGTCGTCATATAATCCTCTATTACAGATATCAGCCGGAAAAATACATGGAACAAAGTCGTACTTATTGTCCAGTAGTTTGTTTCCCAATTTCCGATTTGTTTGACATAGAACTAAACTGAACACATCAATTTGGTTCTGACCGGTCCCGGTACATAGGTTAAAACAAAATCATCAAGGGGCCCAGATATTGCTTCTAATCCTCCAAGGACTAGAAGGAACAGATAAACTTTGACTCATATGCTTGTTCTACTACTTGTTGAATCATACACAAAGGCACGTTTTATAACATCAAGTTACTCAGGCGTTTTCGTGCAATCAATGCACAGCCAACTCATAGGCAACAACTCATATCTCTCGGTTTGAAGTCATATATGATATTACCGTCTCATGATCACTCGAGATAAATTCCATGAAGTGATACAAGTGAGTGTGGGTTTAATCTAATACTCAGAACTTATGAGCACTCATGAATGTTGTAGCAACACTTGCTATGTCCAACACTTTAGACATCTACAAGCCAACTTCATGACAATCTTGATTCATACCTACTTCCAACATATGACGGACTGTGGAGAATTCGAATAAGGTAATTATTTTGGAAGTCAAAACATGCAAAATTGAAACAATAGCAAACAATTGACACAAGATAGCAACACCTTACTTATAAATAGACAACAAATTGTATTCAATCATCAAATGTCAATTACATTTTACAAGTTTCAGAGCTATCTAATCCATAAAACTAATATCGTCCTTAAGCCTGATGCGCCTCGTATGCTGCAAATGCCTAACCCTAGTCAGTCCCTTCGTGAGGGGATCTGTTGGGTTCTCTTCTGACGATATCCTCTTTGCCACGAGGATTCCTTCTTCTATCCTATGTCTTATGAAGTGATATTTTCTGTCAATGTGTCTGGATCTGCTATGATCACTTGGTTCCTTAGCTAAGGCAACCATACTATTGCTATCACAGAAAATCTCCATAGGCTCCTTTATAGCTGGTACAACTCCAAGGTCTCCAATGAAGTTCCTCAGCCATATCGCCTCCTTTGTCGCCTCACTCGATGCTATATACTCTAACTCACATGTCAAATCAACTACTGTGTCTTTTTTGGAGCTTTTCCAAGTAATTGCTCCTCCATTCATGGTAAAGACCCAGCCAGACTGAGAGCGAAAATTATCCCTATTAGTCTGAAAGCTAGCATCACTATACCCCACTATTCTCAAGTCATCACTCCCACCAAGGGTAAGGACCCAGTCCTTAATCCTCCGCGGGTACTTGAGAATGTTCTTCACCGCAGTCTAGTGAGCCTTGCCAGGGTTCCCCTAATATTTGTTGACCATGCTCAAAGCAAAGGCCACATCGGGGTGAGTACAAGTCATAGCATACATGATCAAGCCAACAGCAGAAGCATATGGTAATCAACTCATCTCAGCTATCTCAGCCTCTGTACTCAGGCTCTGAGCCTTGCTCAGTTTGGCATTATGTTGGATCAGTAAGTCACCTTTCTTGGAAATCTGCATGTTGAACCTTTTCAACACTTTATCCACATAGATGCTTTAACTAAGTCTAATTAGTCTTTTACTCCTTTCACTAAATATCCTTTTCCCTAGGATACAGGCAACTTCTCCAAGATCCTTCATAATGAAACACTTCACAAGCCAGGACTTAACCTCCTGCAAAGTTGGGATGGCATTCCCCATGAGTAATATGTCATCCACATACAGTACCAAAAAGCTAACTATACTCCCACTAGCTCTGACATATACACAGGACTCATCTTCACTTCTCGAAAAACCAAACTCTTTGACTTTCTCATCAAAACAAAGGTTCCAACTGCGAGATGTTTGTTTCAATCCATAAATGGATTTCTCAAGCTTGCACACTCTATCAGGGTACTCAGCACTAATAAAACCCTCTGGCTGACTCATGTAAACATCCTCAGCCAATTTTCCATTAAGGAAAGCGGTTTTGACATCCATTTGCCATATTTCATAATCATGAACTACGGCAATGGCTAGCATAACACTAATAAACTTAATTTTTGCTACTGGTGAGAAGGTTTCATCATAATCAACTCCCTGAGTTTGAGTGAAACCCTTCGCAACCATTCGTGCCTTATAAGTGTGCACTTTTCCATCCATGTCGGTCTTCTTCTTGAAGATCTATTTGCACCCGACCATCTTACGACCCGGTACATTGTCGACCAAGTTCCAAACTTGATTGTCATACATAGACTGAATCTCGTTTTCCATAGCCTCTTTCCATTTAGCAGACTCAGGGCCTACCATGGCTTCTCTATAGTTGTTAGGTTCATCCAAATTTACCAGTGTACTATCACTGATAAATATATCACCTTCTGCAGTAATATGGAAACCATAGTAATGCTCAGGTGCATTCCTAACTCTAGTGGAACGCCTCAGAGGTACAGACTCGTCAGTTGGTTCAACAGGAGCTTCCTCGTCAGGTTGACTGCTAGGGTTTGAGGTTCCTTCACCACTTGACTCTTGAATTTCTTCAAGGTCAATTTGCCTCCCACTGTTTCCTTGGCTTATGAACTCTCTCTCACGAAAGACTCATCCCCTTGCCACAAAGACCACATTATCACTGGGTCTATAGAAGAGGTAACCAAAGGATTTCTGTGGTTAGCCGATGAAAATACACCGCTCACTCCGAGGTTCGAGCTTATCATGAGCCTCGCGCCTCACGAAAGCCTCACAACCCCAAATCATGATGTGATCCAAGTTGGCAATTTTCCCAGTCCACATCTCGTGAGGTGTTTTGGCAACCTTCTTAGTAGGGACTAGGTTAAGGATATGGACAGAAGTCTCTAAGGCATACCCCCAAAATGAGATTGGTAGCAAAGCTCGACTCATCATGGAACGAACCATGTCCAACAAGGTTCGATTACACCTCTCAACCACACCATTAAGTTGTGGTGTTCTGGGAGGTGTCAATTGTGAGCAATCCCACATTCCTTAAGATAGTCAAGGAACTCTGTACTGAGATACTCACCACCTCAATCGGATCGAAGCATCATAATGTTCCTGCCCAGCTAATTCTCCACTTCCTGTTTAAACTCTTTGAACTTTTCAAAGGTTTCTGACTTATGCTTGATTAAGTAGACATAATCATATCTACTGTAATCATTACTAACAGTCACATAGATGCGGTTAGCATCCCTTGTGATGGTTTTGAAGGGTCCACACACATATGTGTGTACAAGATCCAACAAACCTTCACTCCTGGCATAGGTACCAGTGAAGGGTGACTTTGTCATTTTTCCAAGTAAACAAGATTCACAACTATCATCCGACTTTAGGTCAAATGAATCCAAGACTCCAGCCTTTTGGAGTTGGCCTATGCGCTTCTTGTTAACATGTCCAAGATTACAGCCTTCTGGAGTTTTTGTAACATCTCTATTTTCAACTATTTACCTTGTAGTCCCTTGGAATAAGTTTATTTGCAAATTGGTCCCATGTGGCACTTAAGGAAGAAAAATGCCTTGCATGAGTACGTAGGGCGTACTTCCAGAGTATGTTGGGCGTAAGGCCCATAAAAGAAAATGCTGTCGTTTAGGAATATGCTGTGCATATTCCTAGTGTATGTTGGGCGTACTCAGTTCAGATGAAAACCCTAATGTTTGGTGTTGTGCACTATTTAATCCCCTTTATATCCTCAAAACCTTTCCTTGCACCATCCTCCATCACTCATCTAGACCTTTACAAACCCTAACCTCTTGTGTAGATATTTTGACCTTGTGTGTTTGTTTTTGGTGACCTTAAAGGAAGGGGAAGGTGATGGAATCATATTGGGGACTCAAAGGGAGCTTAGATCCAGAAGTACCTCCTCCTTAGACATCATTTGGAGGTAAAAATCTCTGGCCTTAATGAATATTGCTCATAGTTCATGTTGTTGTTAAGTTTCATGCATTTTGGTCCCTTTTACTTGGTGTTCTTGAGTATGGTCAACTCTAGACTTCATAAGCTATCCTTTCAGAGATTTTAGAGTAGCTTAAGTCATAAAAATGGGTTCTTTGTCGTTATTATCCTTTTATGCATGAACTAGGAAGTCTTAATGGATTAAGGAGTTAGGGTTTTTGGTATTGGACACTTTATAGCCATGCAAAGTCATAAAGTTGGAAACTTTATTACTTAGGACATCATTTTTCGGCTTGGATATGAGTTTCAGAGATAAGGACTTAATGGAATAAGCGCTTAATGGAATTTTGGGACTGGGCTACGTACGCAGGGCATACCTGGTGGTACGTTGCGTATAAGTGGTCAGTACCCCGGTTTCTGGTCAACATCAGAATACGCTGGGCCTATTCTAGTATTACGTCGGGCGTAACCCGCTGTGATGACTTGTTGACTTTTGGACCTTTGGCCATTGACTTTGACTTTGACCAGGGTTGACCAAGTTTGACTTAAGGGTATTTTGGGTATTTTGAGCTATATTTAAGCCTTGGTCTCTATATGTTGAATAGGTGACCTGTATAGCCGGCATTCGGAGTAGTGTATAGTTTAGCTATTCCTCAGACTGTTAGGTGAGTTTTCCTTACTGTACTTACGGGTCGAAGGCACCAAGGCTGGCCCGTTGGATTGATATCCTGATTTACCATATGTGGTTATGCTATAGTGATCTGTTAGATACGTATCCTGGTATATAGGATGTTGTTATGTTGTAGTGATCTGTTAGATCTGCATGTTTTCCTGTTGACTGGTTGTGTGTCCTTTTATATGTATATGTTGACATAGTATGGTTGGGTTGAGGTGGTACTACCTTGTGCGATCACCAACAAACCCTGGAGCAAACCAAACATAAATTTTTGGCCCCGAGGGAAAGCCAGACTTATGTTATGGGCTCAGGAGCAAGCCATATATGAGCTATGGGCCCAATAGGCAAGCCTAACTCATATTGTGGGCTCAAGGGTAATCCAGTGTGATGGATATGGACCCGAGGGTATTCCAGACATATAACTAAGTGGACATGTGGTATATTGGTATTCTAGTTCGATGACTGAGTGGACTTGTTGTATATTTGGCATTCCAGTCCAATGACTGATTGGGCCAGGTGTAATACAGCTTGTTGGTAGTGGACCCATAGGTATTCTAGCTCGATGAGTGATTGGACCCAGCATTCTTGTTTGTATATGATATGTGTATTGTGTGCTAGTACTTTGAAGGAACTCAGTAATCTTCGTGCTTATAGTTTTAGTTTATGGTTTCAGGTACTTCAGAGGACCATGGCAAGGCGAAGGCGTGACCGTACACATCCTGATTTTATGTTGTTGATTTTTGGAGTCTGATTTTATATAGTGTTTTGGAAATAGTGGTTTTGTAAACACTTTTATTAGTAAATGGGTTGTTGTGAAAAGTTTAAATTGGTTGTGATTTTTGAGATGTCATAATTTCGCAGCCCGATGTATAGTACTTTGAGCAACATGAGTTGTGACTTTGACCGACACGAATAGTACTTGACCAGAATCTGGCCATAAAACTATTCAAAACTAGCTAGAAATAACTCTAACGACGGCAGACGGTGGTGGCGTACGACAACGCTAGGTTGTCTGTGGCACCTGTTGGCATTGTTTGCTTTGCCAGAGGTGACTAATTGACAGCTGGGGTGGAAGGGAGCTATGTCATATTGAAGAAAGGAGGTGGCAACCAATCATTCCGATGTTTCTTAGTTTTCTAGCAAGGTGGAGTCTAGCGGCACAAGGCGGTTATCTGGTGGCTCGTGGTGGTCGGCAGTCAAGAGGGAGAGAATCTGATAGGGAGAGAGGCAAGAGAGGGTGAGGTGCAAGAAAAATAGAATCCCCTCTTTTTATAGTTTTTCTTATTCTGATCCAACGGTCCAAATTGAATTCGATCCAATGGTCGATTAAAAGCTAGGTTTTTGATGTCACATCCCTGGCCAAGGCAGCAGAATATGTCGGGTTGTGTGACTTAGTTCATGGATCATGAGAAATTGAATATATAGCACAAGTACAACAATAACAAAATAGTAGTTGTATTTCATATTGAATTTTGAATACAAGTTTCTTATAGATAATAAGAGTACATAAATTGCCTTAAACAGGCAAGCAGTTATAACAAAAACTATAAAAAAAAACTATGTTTCTTGAAATCTATGTCTATTCCATCGTCTAAAAACTTGATTAGTGATCTCCTGAGAACCATGTAATTTTGAGGGTAGGTTGGTGAGAGTTACAGGTTTTCTACTAGTGCAGTAATGATACTTTTATAATGACCCAAAAGTATTTTCTTTGTAAGTACAGCCATGCTTAAAATGTTTTGTAAAGAGAAAAATTGAATCCATAGTTTTGAGAGAGGGAGAGAGAGGGAGAGAGAGAGAGAGAGAGAGAGAGAGAGAGAGATTCATTTAACGTTTATAGTGAGTCCTATAATTGAGCTATGTGACTAAAGTACCCCTTACAACGCTTTATTGGACGTTGTGGAATCGACTAAGATATTTAGCACCCGTATCGGGTTCGACCGTTCAGGTTGTAGCTAGAAACTACAGGTGGGGGTGTCAACCCGTATAGATCTATACATACGTATCTCGCTCCGAGATGATTAACGATTATAGTGGTGTAGGTATACTAAGTATTTGTACTTAGGTAATGAGTAGCATCTCCCTATAAAGCCCTTGACTAATGTACATAAATAACTCGGCTTATTTTGTACGTGGATAAGTACCCGGGGTGTAAGGATCTAGAGTGAAAAAGCCCTAAATTATATGAGGATAAGTCACTACAAGATAATATTTACGATAGATAGAGTTTATAAAATTCGAGTATGTTTGATAAGTAAATGCGTAAAAGTAGTAGAATACTCGCTTAAATAAACGGTAAGTCTCATAGTAGTAAACACGAGTACACGTATAAATTCTAATTTATAATACTTATAACTTATATATATATATATATATATATATATATGTGTGTGTGTGTGTGTATGCGTGTGTGTGTGTGTGCGTTTGAAAGACAAAACAGGAAAATTAATCTATAATGACGATTTTATCCTTGTTTTATAAAATCCGAGAAAAATCATCGAAAGTCATAATTAGGATCCGTAAACTCTCATGGTTTAGAAATAAAGTTTACTTTGTGTCTAATTTTTTCTCTGCCTGATATAAACCCTAACTCAAGTGAAAATGACCGTTTTTATAGACTGGTCTGAAAAGGACTACAAAGATATGCAGTCTTGAAAAAATCATAATAAATTGTATTAAGACTGTATGAATGTGTGTGAGTAGTCTCTGAAAACGTATCGATTTAAACTACTTGCATACAATATAGTTTTGCAAACCATAGGGTTTAAGATGGGCAAAACACGTCTTGAACATACCTCAATTTTTCACGTAAAATGATAACATTTTGTAGTATGCTTTCAAGAGTGTTCTTGCATTAACGAAATATGTGAGCACAAGTATTCCTCCCACCCCCCCCCCCCCCCCCCCCCGCGGTAAATGTATAAAAACTTTAAAATAGGGTCGTAAGCACTCACCTAATTTTTGAATTGGGTTTACATGTGAGAATGTTATCGTATTTGGGAAGTACTTCGAGATGGCATTAACAACAACAAACTTTAATCTGGTTTTTTTTTCTTCTTTAACCCACGAAAAAGAAAATAAAGACTTGAGTTTTGAACTTAGAAATACCACGAAAGATAGGAAAATAAGGTGGGAAAATGGTGGTGGTCGAAGGTTGTGATAGTGACCGCAGCAAAGTGGCAGTCGGCACTAGAGCTGCTCCGGCAACTTCACTGCTTCTTTTCTTTTATGTACAATGGCAGCAACGACAAAAGGAAGGGGGAAGGGGAAAGTGTGTGATAGGAGGAGTTGGGTGGTGTTTTCTCGACAAAACAAGGGCAAAAAGGAGGTGGTAGCCGGTGGTTCTCGGTGGTTGGCAACCACCTTTGATGGGTGTTTTAGCCGAGAGAGAGAGAGAGAGAGAGAGAATGGAGAGGGAGTGAGAGGATAGAATACTGATGGTTTTGTGATGAAATGAGTATGCTAAGGTCTCTATTTATAGTCCCAAGCATGTCTCATAAGACTATGCAATCCATACTTTCAAAGCTAGTAAATTACACAAACAAATCTATGCTTGGTACTTTGGAGCAAGTGTGCACTTCAAAAGGTAAGGTGGTGATGGAGCATGGTGATTATGGTGGATGTGAGAAGCAAGAAAAGAGAAGATTTGGCTGAATTTTTGGACTCTCATGCAGGTATGGTGAGCTAGTGATGTTATCTTTGTAAAAATGCCCCAAAATCCTCCTAGATTTGTGTGCCAACATCCCGACATCTAATATTTTTTTCGAAAGTGGCGAACGCCATAGAGCCAAGTTCAAGGATTCCAAAAAACCGAACAGATTAATTTTTCGAGTTGTAGAACTCCGAGAAATTTTGTTTAAGTATCCGCATTTAATTGACCCGAAACATCTGATTTTTCGAATTTTACAAATAGTTTTACTAAAAATATTTTGAGTATGGAATTCAATAATAGACCATATCCTAAGTCCAAAACGTTCTCTGAATTTTCATTTGTGGTGTGCAAGTGCCTCAGTGGATCGTAACCGTTTAAGCAGTTTAAAGAAAATCAGTATTATAGTGGTTTGGTATCTTATAACGGTCATATCTTTTGCATACGAACTCCGTTTTGGATGTTCTTTATATTTTCGGACTCAGAACAAACTGTACTATGAGACTAGAGTATTTCCTTTGCTCACAAATGCTTAATACGAAATCTTAGTTTTTCAAACACATTAATTAGGGTTATAGTTTGTGTTGTAGGATTCGTTCAAATTTTCCACCATTGGAAGTACGATACAATATCATATCTTATTTTAATTGTAATGATACTATTTATTTTCCAAAATATGCTTTAAAGCTCAATAGGTCAGGTTTCAAAGAGGTTCGTTGTGAATTGAATGTCTTCAGTTTTAGACCTAAATTTTGGGATGTCACATTTGATCTAATCTAGCCCAAGCAGTAACAAGCTTTTGAGAAATTTCGAGTGGTGACATTTTTGTTAATAAAATCAAATACTATATGACTTTCTAAGAAAAGCGATTCAATTTCTAGTCATTAAGTAATATCATGGCTATCCTAAGAAAGCATTTCAAAGTGATTTTCGGACAATATATGTTTACAGTTACGAACTTTCCCTTTGTAAAAGAGTCGATATCACGCGAGACTGAAAAGTTTTTTCTTAAATCAAAAACTACATCAAAACATAATTCATAATATAAAACTAACTTTTCGATATGAAACTTGGAAATGACCCTACAGTTCATCCGAAGTTTACTTGGTGAAAAAGGCGAACCTTAACCGTTCAACCTTATCTACAACAACTCGGGGTATTTTCAGGCATAAAAAGTTAGGAACATGATAAATTCCTAAACTAAATGAGAGTCATAGGAAAATTGATCGGCAATGAAAACTCATTTCCTAAGACGTCTCGTAATTCGTTGGAATCTCGTGTTTTGACACTTATCAGGTGGTGAGTTGTTACCCAGTTGTTCATATTCTTAAAATGGTCGTATCTTTTGCATACGAACTCCATTTTCAGCATTCTTTATTTCCAAATTTTCCTATTTTCAAGGAATATGTGATGAACCTATTGATACCCCATAATAATGTCTAATACATATATCTCTTTCAATCATATGTACTAATCCATTCCTCGTGTATATTGAAACTGTTTATTTATCAGGAATTCATGTCAATCCAAGACTTAATTGATATTTTGGACGTATTTCAAAGTACAATATCCTATAAACAACAAAATGATACCTTTATTACACATTAGATCATATTACAACAATGATTGTTAACATTGTTTGTTTAATTATGACCTATTGTCACAGTTTGTACCCGGAACGATTGAATTTTTAGCACGGGTTGTTGAGTTTTTATGTTTGTTTTTTTTTTTTTTCTTATTCTAGTTTCTTTAAGTAAAGTAGTTTTATTAATTAATATCATGTTTTTTATTGAATGAAAAACAAGTTGAAAAAATCTATGTTTTTATTGTATTTTTTAATTTAAAGAAAATGTGGAGTGGTGTTTTAGTGGTAGGTATATTATAGGTTTAGTGGTTGGATATGGTGATGATATGACACCCACCACTATAGTGGTTAGTAGTGGGTATTATGGATGGCCTTATATTAAAGTTTTAACTTCATGCATAAGTAATGTTTTTAGCATATTCCCAAACAAAATTTTCCTGCCAATCAACTAAATAGGCTTGTAACTCAGAAACAAAACTAAACTAATAAAAAGAGGGTAAAAACAAGTTTAAAAAATAAATAAAACTTTAATGACATGTACAGACTATTTATTTCATTAATTACATGTTTAAACCAAAATTTTAAAAAAAAGGGAAAAAAAAACAAAATAAACTGTATTTGGATTAAAGCCATAAAATTTAAAGCACATAGAGGTTAGGCCGTATGGGAATTGTATTGGAAGAGGTTAAAATTATTTCGTTTTACTGATGCTTCATCTTTATCTTTTCAGTTGTATTTACGTACCACTCCTAGCATATTATTTTTTATTTTTCATGTGTGATCATGGTGCATGGCTCACACTCCCCTGAATTGTGATTTATAATTTATGACCAATATACCCTTCACCTAACACAAACACACACAGATATAGTTACATGCACATCGATTCACTGTCTTCTTCAAAATAAACAATGTATCACTCCCTTTCCCTTCCCATAGCGACACTCCCCTACTACAACCACATACAAATAGTCACATGCATAAACACAATCAAAAACCATACACACACACATATATATATATATATATATATATATATATATATATATATATATTATTTCTTGCACTATAGCATTATACTTCAAAAAAAGAAAAAAAATTTAAAAAATTAAAAAAAATTAGAAAAACAATTGATAGTAAGATGCTATCTTAGAAAAACAAATGAAAATACATTATCATTTCTTTCATTTAGCCCAATCAGGGGGCTAAATGAAATAATTAGAAATGTGCTTTCATTTGTCTTTCTAATATATCAACTTACTTTCATTATTACTTTTTTTTAAAATTATCTTATTAACATGTGTACATAATATGCATGCTTGAGTGGAGAAAAAAGGATAAATGTTACTTGTTGTGATATGTTCTTCGAGCTTAACATCATCCCGCAATAGCTTTGCCTAGGTTAAGCCTAAGAATCACAGCAAAGAAAGAACCGATGTTAGCCGTCGTCCAGGAGGTGGTCCCGGAATAAATATCTGACGGTCTAGTTAGTGGTTATATGAGAGAATTAGGTTTAGGTTTCGAATAGAGAATGAGGCGATCCCCTCTTTCGGAGAAGAAGGGTTTCTTTTGTACCTGTTGTCCTCTATACGTGATCCCAACAGAATCTTTTGTACCGTCTGGACCAACAGGACGTAGAGGATTCCTATTGGCGGATCATACACCACTAGTGGTTATCTGCTATTGATGCAAAACTAACAGAGGACAACTCCGTGGATGCTATACTTGTCACTATCTGGAGTGGCTAGTACTATTTTGGCTTATTTAGACTGGAGTTTCTTGTCCTGGAGTGGACCTTGGCGTTGGAGCGTCGGGGTCTGAGTGCGAGGCTGCGAGGGCGAGGGTGAGAGCCCGGGCCTAATAAAAACTCATGTTGGATGGCGACCGTAATCTAGGTCGTCCTTTAGATAAATGTTTTTTTTTATTTTTGACGTATTCCTAGGAGGATACATTAACAAGTCCCCTAGGCTAGTAAACGTCAGCGTTAGCCTAGGGTAGCTAAGTTGTTCTAGTCTTAGATCAAGACACCTGTTCGGCGGGGATGGCTCTGATGTCCACTTATGGAGCCGTCTGTGCAGACGGTTTGATCTTTATAACTCTTCGATTTTCCTTCTTTGCGCGTAAGTCTTTCCTTATTGGAGACGGATTTCTTTTCTACGTTTCCCATTCTGCGACTACCTCTATCTTTTCTCTGCTTATCGTTTCTTCCATCTTTTTCTTATTTATTGGGATTAATGGCGACACCAAATACCGGAATTGAGCCAACATCGGGTGAGGTTGGGATCCTCACTACTAGAAAATAGCCCTTTAATGAGACGCAAATTATGAAACGCACAGATTTATGATACGCAAAATTGTGTGCCCTAAAAATAATGTCATCTCTCCTAAAATTAGAAGGATTTTTTGCATGCCCTAAAATTAGTGTCCCAACAAAAGGAAAAAAAAACAAAGGAAAAAAAAAAAAAAAAAAAAAAAAAAAAAAAAAAAAAAAAAAAAAAACACGGAGGGCACCTAAAAAATATGTGTGTCGTGTAGAGGCGTCACTTTATATTTTTTTATGGAACGCGCGTTTTGCATAGTAACTAGGCAGAAAACGAAATCCCAAAAAAATCAAAAAACCCGCCTTGTTCTGATCTACCTTCATTTCGATCTTTCTCTTCCTCTTTCTACCAGGCATGTATCTCTTCTCTCAACCATGGTTTTATATCCTACAACAACAAGCATGTACAAGAAAGATACAATGGCTTTTTATCCTTTCTTCCGTTCTCTGGATCTCATTCCCATCCCGTCTCCATCATTCTACCTCTTTAATATCATTATCATATATAAAAACTCTGTTTTTCTACTGCCTCTAAAATCAAATTTACACAGTTCATCTCTCACCACGTAACTTGCTTTCCGAACAACACATCGTACCGCAATAGACATCGTTCAACTTTCTTTCAACATCTCTCATCCTCCATCACAATTACAAACTCAGCGACTCCGTATTTCCTCTTATCGGAACTCCGGGTTCGTCCCGAAAAAGAACAAGAACCCCGACCCCTATCAGGAAATAAACCCTAATTTGCCGACATAGGATTCGTCAATTCATACATGTCGACGATGACTGGTGAGCATCACAATTTCCTGAATAGACAACACCGACAACATCCACCAAAAAACCCTAATTTTACAGCCAATGATTTCACTAGGATTCATTTATGTTCCTGGATTTTCATGAAAGGTTAGAGTTTGCTTACTTTTGATTTCGATCTTTTCACCATATGTTTACTGTTTGTTTCCCGTTTCCATCAAATTCTTAAAGGACTGTTGTGCCTATGTTCGTGCTTAATTATCGTTACAGATTCGTTAATATCCACTGCTGGGAATTATCTATTAAATAGTAATTGTAAAACAAAATTATCTACTAAAGTGTTATCATGCGATACAGTAACAAAAATTGCAATACTTGATTGCATTTCCTATACAGATCACTAGAAAATATGAATGAATCATTCATATATTGATACTTGCAGGTTGCAATACATTAATACTTACAATTTTACATACCTACGCCTAACAATTTCATTTGGGGTCTTTTATATAGCCAAGATTAGTTTTTTAGCATAATTATTACAAACAAAACCCATTAAAAGAACATATTCTTAAAGCATGAACCAGTTGCTAAATTCCTTTCGGCACGCTACAACCATACCACAAATGCCAAAAGAAAACTATTATCTCCACACTACTATACTTTTAAATAGCCAAAGATTGCAATGACATCTGATTATTATCAAGGGGTTAAAAAAATTCAGTAAAAATGTTCTTAGCAATCATATAAAATTGATGCCCATTGTGTTTGAAATTAATCTCATAAATCATCAATAGGTAGTTCCACGGGTTAAAACACTGTAATTGTAAGTTAGCATTAAAGTTAATTCCCTTTTTTAACTAACAATAGGCTATTGATGAAAATTTGCATTGATTTTTGCAGGACAAAATACGAAGGATAGGATTCAAGAAATTAGAAGAAGAAAAAAAAGGATCCAAAGGTGTCGTATATAGTTGAAATCCAATTAGCAAAGATCCTATGCAAGGTTTGTTTTTAATTTATTAGTAATTATGTGATGGTAGCTTACAATGTAACATCTTAGTAGTAATTCTTCATCCTTTGTAATTGTTCATGAATATTGAATCCAAAAGGATTTATTAGTAAATTACAAAAATAAGCTTTTTTACAAACAAGTAACAGTGAAAATGATGGATCAGACTTCCGTGGACGGTTAGGTATAACTTTGCCGAAAAGTTACTGATGATGTATGTTAATATGTTATTTGCAAAATAAAAATGAAAGATACGTTCTTTCTTCACTGTTTGTAACAGTGTAATGCATGCCAACCCCCCGAATGTCCAGTATGGATATATATATATATATATATATATATATATATATATATATATATATATATATATATATATATATATATATAATTTATTACTTGGTCATGGAGTTTGTGATTTTTTATTTATTGGAATTTGCTACACCTGTACTGCAGTACACATATTCTAGAAAGGGTAAAATAGGAAACACAGAAAAGTAATCGGGGATATTTAGTTGTGGAAGGGTAGTATTGTCTTTTTTAAATGTGTTAGCATCATGCTCTCACAAATTTTGTGCTAGACTTTTCTCAGATCACTCAAACCTCAGCAAAAAATTACAAGACAAGAACAGGGAAACATAAAGAGAATTAGAAGAAGAACGAATTTCATTCAATAGATAAATGATTGACAAGCAATCTAGCATTTTGAGAAGCCAAAATCCTTCTAACAAAATAGATACCCACTCACATGCTTTCCCGGACATTAAATACCCAGAGTAACACTCTATAAATAATAATTACCAAATTGCCCCTCCATCCTCATGGAGCAGTTGGATCCGTTGTAATTCATCTTTTACCCCTCCTTGTGTAAGTAAAATTTAGAGGAGGTCTCATTTTGGGAAATTGATTCAATACAACACAGTTTTGTTCTTCTTTCATCGTTAATATTACTTTGTTATTATTAGAGTATAACAGAATTCTACTCCCAAGGTTTCTTTTCTTGTTAAATATGGAAGGGAAATTTAGGTAAGTTCTTTTTCAAAACTTTGATAAGCAATTAGCAAATTGTTACTTTTGGTTGGTTGGATGACAAATGATTTCTTTTTACAGGTTATATGGTTCCTTAATATTTCCAACTTGGGGCGTTTCTAATAAAACAAATGTTCATGCATTTGGTAGTCCTCTTGGAGTTGATAAAACATGTAAGCCAATGAATCATTACGACAAGCAGGAAAACAGAACATCATTTTCTGTGTACGTAAGCTCGTATAATTCTAAAAATACTTTGCTCAACCAAATGTAAGTGCAATGCTATCACAAACAGTGAACAAAAGTAACTTGCATTTTCTTATATCTTTTGCTTTTTTTTTTTGCAAAGAACTTATAAAATCTACACAAATATTGCAGATGAAACCACAATCACAAACAAATCCACAGGCGAATCCGTATGATTGAAGTTGTACATGCTATATAAACAATGAATAATCAAAACAACAAAATAATGTCACTGCTACTGTGTGTTGAAGGTATAAATTTGTTGGGTTATAATCCAAGTATCCGTTCATGTATCTGTCATTACCCTTACCATCAACATCACTGAGGACGATGACTTTGACGGTTGTGGCCACCGATGGCAATGCCCAACCCAATCCCGTAACTGTTAGTGTTCCCAAGCAGGGAAAGTTTGAAGATCTTGTTAATGATTTGAGAAAAAAGTGCTCTTTAGGGAATCATCAAACCCTCATGGTGGCTGAGGTAACATTCCCTTCCTTCCATCCAATCCATCTTCTTCTGTACTGTTTCTAACAGTTTAACATCTACAGGTATACAACAATCATGTTATACGCTTTCTAGGGGACCCCACTGAATCGTTATCCTTAATTATGGATGATGACCGCCTTGTTGCTTATAAGTTACAAAAAGATTATCATAAATTTTCTTATATTGTTTTTGTTCATCACCAAATAGAAAAGTAAGTTCAATGTTTCTTTCTTTCCTATCTTCTTTTCTGTTTTTGATATAATCACTTATCACCAAAAAAAATAATGTTTAAAGTTAAATGCAAGAAATAAATAGCAACATTCTACTTTTTTTCTTTGCCTTTTGTTTAATTTAATTTGAAGGAGTTCAGAACATATTTGCACTTGATTTTGAACTCTGATGCATATAAGATGAAGTTTTTTTACAGGCGCGGGATGCAGGAACAAGGGCTAAACAATATACATTTGAGGTTAGATTACTAAGAACAATGGATAATCGTGCTTTTGATGACTCCAAAGTCGCATCTGCATCTGCCATGAAGGTAAAATGATTATATTGGTGTCTGTCTGGAAAGTAGTAGATACTCTGAATCCTATGGGATCAAAATCAAAGACCGCTGAGTACAAAGTTGTCCCAGTATGTAGACTGGGGGGGCATTAAGGCTCAATATTCCGTATTACATGGTCTTTGGATGGATCAAAACTGGTGTCCGTCTCGGATGATCGCAGGTCAATTCTCATCCCAACTTTATGAGCCTTTTGACTCTTCATATTAAATCCTTTGATATCTTATTAGTGCAGTGCTCGTATCTGGGAAGTTCTTACTGGAAAAAAAGAGTCTGATGATGCAACAGAGGTGACTGTTTCTCCTTCCACTGGGCCTGTGCTATTTAACCACACTGCCAGGGTTTGGGATTGTTGTATGTCCGACTCTATAAGCCCACCTCTCACTTTAGTTTATCTTTATTCTTGGTTCGCCTATTCTCTTTAGTGAAAACAATTTGAATGGGACATTGCCTAATATGTGATGTGATGTGATAGATTGTTTAAGTTGGATGTTTCCTTGTTAATAGTCTTCTTTATGAAAAATTTCCCTATCAAGTCAACAAATAAGTTCAAAATCAGTGCATCTTTGTTTCATTTGCTACAGACAAGGAAAACAAGTATGGATCACATTACCTCTTTTCTTTCTGGTTCATTGGATGTGCCATTTTAGCTACATTTGTTATATGTGTTGTGTGGCCAACAAATATATGTTTTCATTACATTGGTGTCTACAATTATTAATCCACAATAAGTCCATGGACTGATTGTTATGCTTATAATGTGTTTTTGGATTGTCCTATACGTAGCATCTCAGCTTCTGATTAATTTGGTGTATTATTTTGGTAGGTTGATCCTGCTACATGGCCAATAATGATCTCTAGGGTCTGCTAGAAGGATTGAAGATTGCAGTTAAGCGTACATCAAGACGTCACACCAAGGACTTGATGACTTTAAGCTAGCAATGTTTTACTTGATTTGGACATGAACCCTAAGATATCATACTTTGGCATGGCTAGAAGCTTTGGAGGAAACGAGACTCAAGCAAAAGCAAACACACTGAGAGTTGTTGGCACATAGTAAGCTACATAATGCAATTGTATATAAATTCTGCTTCTCTTATGTTCATTTCTTTGATTACATTTACTCACTATTGAAATAATTATTTGTATTTGACATATTAGTGAAATGAATTATCTTTGTTATTTATGGTATTTTATTTTGGATTATGATATTTTTAATGTGTTATTTAATTTGAAAATTACTAAATCTATCAAAATATATAATTTTTAAAACATTTAATATTATGACACGCAAATATGTGTGTCATCTTTCCTTATGACATGGGCTTTAATGATACGCAATGCGAGTCATAAATGTGCGTCGTAAGGTTACGACACACAAATGCGTGTCATATTCTTTATGACAGGGCCTTCCTTGACACGCATCGTGTGTCGTAAGAGCGCGTTGTAAATGCGCGTCGTAAATAGACGACGCGCAAAAGCGTGTCGTCTTCCATTATGACAGGGCCTTCCTTGACACGCATTTGTGTGTCGTCAGAGCGTTTTACGACACGCATTGCGCATCGTAAAATGTTGTTTTTCTAGTAGTGCCTGCAAACCCGATTTGGCTTTTTACCCGAGCACGGGGTGCAATTATAGTGACCCTAATTATGATGACATGTGCGGAATAGTAAAGATCTATTGAATCATGAAAACATCAAGAACACAAGGAGCAAATAAAATCAGTTTTAAGCTTCATTAGAATAGTAAGAGTACAAGTGGGTATTGAATATTTCTCTCACTAAAACTAATCACTCCAAAATGGGTCTTACTTAATGGGAGTCACTCATTTCCTATTTATAGGAAAGACTCAACCCATTACACATACTAGAGGGTAAGCCACATTCAAGGAGAACTTTGCACCCTAATATTCTCCCCCTCAAAGTTAGGATTAGATGTCTCGGCTTCAATTTCCAAATGAGCTTGTGTGATTAGGACCAACTCCCCCTTGAAGTAACACCGGTCTTCAAATCCGCAAATGAATACTCAAGAAGCTTCGAATACCCATTTCTACATTCTCCCCCTTTTTATAATCAACAAGTGTTATAAAACCCACAAGGGATGAGAAGCGATAGAGAAATAAACTTGATGAACCTCCCCCTCGATGTGTGACAATAATGAAACCGTGAAAATCTTACACAAAAAACAATCACGAAAGGCCGAGAAAAATTTTCCAAATTTTGTGAAAATTTTGATTTTTGGATGAGAGATTCAGGAAACTCGAAAACTAGCTAATAACTGTCAACTTTGCAAATTTTGCAGGGACCCGTTGTGTCAATTTAGCTTCCAATTATGATGACATGTGTGGATAGCAAAGATCTAGTGAATCATGCAAACATCAAGAACACAAGGAGTAAATAAAATCAGTTTTAAGCTCCATTAGAATAGTAAGAGTACAAGTGAGTATTGAATATTTCTCTCACTAAGACTAATCACTCCAAAATGGGTCTTACTTAATGGAAGTCACTCACTTCTTATTTATAGGAAAGACTCAACCAATTACACATACAAGAGGGTAAGTCACATCCAAGGAGAACTTTGCACCCTAACAGCATTATCCTAGAAAGGGGCGGTTATTTCCCATCTGCCGGAGGGTAAGGGTGGGGTTCCTATCCCGATCTTTGAGTCAAGCTTGAGGCTACTTAAGACCGACTTCTTCGACGAGATTATGCGCCAATATGGATTTTCTATGGATTATCTAACTCTAAATGTTGTCAACAAAATAGTCAGTTTTGAAATGGCATGCCGAGCCCTGGGAGTGCTTCCTCGATTCTAGGCCTTTAAGTACTAATTTAATCCTCCACCCAATATGGCGTTCATACTTTCTCTCAACGGCGTGGCATTCATGCGTTCATTATTAACCAGAAGGCGCCCAAGAAGAACTAGCAAGACAAGTGGTTGTGAGTTAATCGCAACTTGATCGGTTACGGCTACCCTCGCAAAACTAGTTTCTCCAACCGGACGCCTCAGTTGTCGGGTATTTCTTCTCATCTTTTGGTAGCCACCCTGCACGTTTAGCAGCCTAAAAAAACAAAATTTTATGAACCGTTTTACCCCTATAGTAGTGTAGTACTAACTAACATTGTGTAAAGTTGACTTACAGTGAAGAACATTTCAAAGTGCTCTCGTTGGCCTACATCAGTCACATATATAATCCACTCAGCTTTTTCCTCATTAAGCCGATACCAATATATGAAAAAGAGAATGTTTTATAATAGTGTAAAAAGACGAAAATGCCCTCAGATTTAAAGAAAACTAACCACAAATCTGGAATTCTGTTGAAGCATAGTTGAAACCTCCATCTCTTTTCACAACAATAAGGGGGATCTTTTTTTCTTCAATGAAGATCACTTGAGCTCCTTCACTTTCTTCAGTCAATCCCTTAGCAAATCTAGAGTCCCAGGAATGTATGGATTATAAAAGCTTTCACCCTGAAAATAATGGAAATAAATATAACGAATTTTATATCAAGAGGAAAAAAAAAGGTGTACTTGTCTTTAAAAATAATACCTTTTCTTGTAAGTGGACTCCAAGGCATTGATATACTTTTTCATAACCCTTTCGACTTATCTCACAGATTTGTGCCCATGCTTTCCGAAATTTTTCCTCGCCACCCTATTTTTTTTTAAATTTATTATTATTATTATTTTATATCAGAAAAAACACAAAATATGTTAAAAAGTTGGTTATTGACCTACTGCCTTCTTATCTCCCTCTTTGAACTCATGATCACTACTTTTGGCCTATATTTATCAAGTGTTGTAAAAGTTCCTTTCTTCTAAGGGGTTCAAAGTCGGGTGATCCATAAAATAAAAAATAAAATAAAATAAAATAAAAAGTAGAAGTAGGATTTGAATGGTATGCTTGGTGATTATTCTCTATGAAAGATTCGGAACAAAAACGTATAGACCTTGCCAAAACAATTACAATCAAATAACAAATTATTAACAAGCACCAAGTGCTATTCACCAACTGAGTAGGTCTAATTGGGGGATGTTAGAAATATGGTTTAGTGGTACATGGAAATCAGAGAATCGTGATAATCACTTTCAAATCGAAGTAATTGGGTGGTACTCCCAAATCCTCAATTGGATAAGACTCAGATAAAATCAGAGAGAAAAGAAAGAAAGAATGAGATGGTGTAATTTCGTGAGTACCAGAAAAGTGACTAAAATTTGGTTATAAACCTTCCTTATCTGAAAAACTGTCAAAACTATCATATAACCGGGATTAGAAAAGCAATAGCCCTTGAGTATTCAAGTTGAGACACTGGAGATCCTTTATTAGGTAGAAGCTTAAGACTAGGATCTATAGGAGTGCTAACAGGAGAACAATTCTCAAAGTTAAACTTTTTCAAGATCTTCTCAATATAATGAGATTGAGAAATTGAAATCCTATTGTTTCCTTTTCTAATTCTTATACCAAGAATTACCTCGGCCTCCCCTATGTCTTTCATATCAAAACTAGATGATAAGAATTTCTTGGTTTTATCAACTTCTTCTAAATCAGTACCAAAAATCTACACATCATCTACATATAAGCAAATCATGACTCCTTTACCAGAAGTATCAAATTTGCTATATACACACTTGTCAGCTTGGTTTAATGCAAAACTGTTAGACAAGACAATATCATCAAACTTTTGATGCCATTGTTTTGGTGCTTGTTTCAAACCATATAATGATTTCTTCAAGTTGCACACTTTGTGTTCATTTCCATGCATCACAAACCCTTCAGGTTGTTTCATGTATATTTCCTCATCCAAGTCACCATTCAAGAATGCAGTTTTCACATCCACTTGGTGAATCACAAGATTATTTAGAGCTGCAAGAGCTAATAATAATCTAATAGCAGAAATTCTGGCAACAGGAGCATAAGTATCAAAGAAATCAATGCCTTCCTTTTGTCTAAAGCCTTGGATAACCTGTAACAGCCCGGATTTCCAGGTACCTTTATTGTTTAGATTTTTGGTGTTTTGAGAGGGGACTCGGCGAGTTGGAGCTCAGACTCGCCGAGTAGGGTCGCGATTCTGGACGCGGGATTCGTCTGGACTCGGCGAGTCCAGGATATGGACTCGGCGAGTCCGCGCTGTTTAATGAAACCCTAATTGCTCGGGTTTGGGACCTATTTAAAGGGCCTTATGGCCGTCACTTGTGCTCACCAGTCCCTTGAGTGAAACCCTAATCGAGTGTGAGCGTTTGGAGCAAAGAAGGAGGCCATTATTGATCTTGGAAGTGTCATCTTGCAAGGGAAAGGGAGGATCAGCTAAGGGGAAAGCAAGAGGAGCCATTTCTGAGGGTTTGGAGTCCATAGCATCATTATTGTGGTAATATCTTCGAGCTATCCTCTTCTATGTTGATGTTTTCTTTGATTTAGGGCTTATTGAGGCCTCAAGTGGCTAGATCTAGTGCTTCCTTGGTCCCTTAAGCGTTTTAGACCATAGATCTGGACCCTTGGGGGTCCAGAGTGTCCCTTTGCCCAAGCTTTCTGTGAATCTATGGAGGTTTTGGATTGGAATCCTTATGCCTTGGGCCAAAATGCCATTTATGAGACATGGAGTGTTTTGTGAACACCAAGATAAGGACTTTACGTGATGAATCAGTCTAGAAAGGCCAGATCTATGAATTGTTGGAACAGATCTGACCTCAGAAGCGAGTTTGGGTGATTGCATGGCATGGACTCGCCGAGTCCGATGAGCAGACTCGACAAGTAGCTTGAAGATTTCCTTGGACCGGCCAGTGAGTGGTCCAGTCGAGTCATGGGTCGACTCAGTGAGTCAGGGCGAGTTAGAGAGGGTTGTCAGGTGGATTGAGTCGAGCTGGGACTCGCCAAGTTGTTCTTGAGACTCGGCGAGTTGAGTCGGGGTGGCCCCGCGATTCTCCCAGGTGGAACTCGTCGAGTCAGGGGAAGTACTCGACGTGTAAGAAGGGAATCCTAGAGAGTTGGTGAAAACGTCTAGACTCGCCGAGTCGCCCTAGTGCACTCGCCGAGTCCGGTCAAAGTTGACCGTTGACCGTTGACCAAGAGTTGACTAGTGTTGACTTAAAAAGGGTAGTCAACCTTAATGGTAAAAGTGTTAATAAGAGATGTATGATGATATAGGGAGATTGTAGCCTGAGGATCGAGCACGAGTGATTTCGGGATTTGCTAGCTATCGATATTCACGAGGTGAGTCTTCTCACTATACTGTACCCGGAAGGGTTTGACTGTGTGACCGGAAGGTCGGATATGATATGAGACATATGTGCTATATGTGATAAATTAGTTGTTATATGTGCTATGTATGATATGCTTAATGTGGGCCGGAAGGCATTATGTTATGGGCCGGAAGGCGAATATGTTATGGGCCGGAAGGCGTTGTAATGTGGACCAAAGGGTCGGCGTGGGTAGGACCGGAAGGTTTACCCAGCAGGGACGGAAGTCCCCTGAGACACAAGGACCGGAAGGTCAAGGCCTGGAAAGGCATATGTGCGTAAGTTGTATTTTGGGGAACTCACTAAGCAATTATGCTTACAGTTGTTGTGTATGTGTTTCAGGTACCAGCGAGGACCGTGGGAAGGCGCCGGCGTGATCTGTACACACTAATAGATGGTTTATGATCTTGGGATTCATATGATTTGTATTATGATATGACACGTTGAATGTTTATGCCTTGTTTTGGATAAAAACACTTTATTTTGAAATGAAAAATTTGTTTAAAAATTTCCGTTGTTACAAATTGGTATCAGAGCCTTGGTTTGAGGGATTCGGGTACACCTTCGGGCGTAACTAAACTCAAACCGAGGATTTGAGGAAAAAATTTTAAAACAAAGGCATAAAATTTTTATAAAGGATTTTATGGTAAACAAGAATGAAGCAGTGTGTACGATCAGCCAGCGCCCGAACGGTAAAGATCCCCAAAATACCCTTACAATGTTGTGTTAAGAGATATGATATGATATGAATTGTTATGCATGCTAGAAGACTAGGTATTCATGATAGGACTAGAGTGGCCTGATTTGTGATGCCTTAGTCTAGGGAAGTCTGTTGCTATGAGATGCTTTGAGAGCGAGTGGGTAGTTAGTGCATAACAAGAGTAGAGTACTCACGATCCGGGTTTGGGGAGGAGGACTTGGGATGAATGCTGATGCGGTGTGGTCGGTAGTATTGGGCCCGTACTACCGAAGACATCGGGTCAGTGGGCGACCCAAGTAAGAATCCCTGGGTATCGGGGACTGAGTAGGGTCGCGTTATCGAGTACAATTATGCTCGGTAGAGTCTCTGATAGTTCTATGTTGTATTTCAGAGGCATTATGGTTGGACCACGCCACAGACCGAGTACGAGCAGTGTGAGTGACGAAGAGATTCGTCAGATGATTCATGAGGAGGTGGCTGCGGCGATCCGAGCCGAGATTCCGGAGATGTTTGGGTCTATTAAGACCACTTTGATGGAGACTTTTGATGAGCGGTACGCCGCGTTGACTGAGGCTGCAGCCGCTGCAGCTACCGCAGCTGTGGCCGCTGCCAGACCACAGGGAGGTGACTCGTTGCTGTTTCGGGAGTTCAGCAACACGAAGCCACCTGAGTTTGACGGGACGCAGGATCCGATCGCTGCGATGAGGTGGATTGCTGATATCGAGGGATGCTTCTACACTTGTTCATGTCTGGAGCATCTGAGGGTACGGTTCGCTTTGAACCAGCTCTGTCTGGGAGCGAAGGATTGGTCGAAGTTCGTGACGGCGAACTTCACTTTGGCAGAGATTTCAGCTGTGACGTGGGAGAGGTTTACCTCTATGTTCAGAGACGAGTACGTTCCCCCGGTGGAGAGGGAACGGTTGGTTCAGGAGTTCTTGACCCTCAAGCAGGGTACTGATTCGGTTACGGTGATCACGCGGAAGTTTCATGAGAGGGCGATGTTCTGCCCCGAGCAGGTGTCCACAGAGCAGGCTCGGATGAGCCGGTATTTGGGTGTGTTAAGGAGGGATATTTGGGAGTTCGTGTCGAACTCCACATATCATACCTTTGCTGAGCTTCAGGCGAATGCCAGGAAGCGCGAGATCGAGTTAGAGACCCAGGCCAGGGAGGAGGCCGAGTCTCAACGGGCGGATCGGCGGCCGGCTCAGTCTCAGCCGGCAGCCAAGCGAACTAAGTCCGCCGATTCAAGGACGGGAGGTCCGAAAGGCCGCACTTGCGGAAAGTGCGGCAAGGGTCACGAGGGGACATGTCGATCTGGTGCTTGCTACAAGTGTGGCAAGGAGGGGCACATCGCTAGGGATTGCCCCAAGGGGTTTATGGTTTGCTTTCATTGCAACCAGACCGGCCATCGGAAGGCCGAGTGCCCTCAGCTTCATTAGGGATCTGCACCTGCTGCCAGGGCTACTGAGACTCGACCAGTGAAGGCCGAGGCTCCGAGGGCTCGTGGGAGAGCCTTTCAGCTGACTGCGGAGGAGGTCCGCGCTGCGCCCGATGTTGTGGCAGGTATGCTTTATTTCATTTATTTATTTTGATATTGAGATATCATGCTTATGTTATGCTATGCGTAGGTACTTTCCTTGTGAACTCTGTACCTGCTTTAGTGTTATTTGACTCGGGTGCGAGTCGGTCTTTTGTATCTTTGGCCTTTAGTCAGCATATCAGTGTTAGTCATGAGCCGTTGAGTCGGCCTCTGAGAGTTTCTATAGCTGACGAGAGAGTGATTTGTGCCACGGAGGTTCTCCGGGGATGTGTGTTAGAGATTTTCGGGGTTGAGTTTCCGATCGACCTGATTCCTATTGCGATGGGTGATGTCTGTGTCATTGTGCGCATGGACTGGTTGAGCCGATTCGGCGCAGTCATCGACTGTGAGCGTCAGCTGGTGACTATACGAGACCCTAGTGGGGGAGTTATTTCGGTGTACGGCGAGGGTACACGTTCGGGATCAGCTTTTTGTTCAGCCGCTAGGGCGAGGCAGTGTCTACAGCAGGGCTGTAAGGGTTTTGTGGCGTATGTAATGGATATGCGAGCGACTTCTGAGAGACCGAGCTCAGTTGAGGAGGTACCGGTGGTGCGTGAGTTTCCAGATGTTTTTCCCGAGGAGTTACCGGGTGTGCCTCCTGTGAGGCAAGTGGAGTTTGGTATTGATTTGGTTCCGGGGGCCGCACCTATCGCTAAGGTGCCTTATCGTCTTGCACCCCCAGAGATGCAGGAGTTATCCTCGCAGCTTCAGGAGTTGCTGGGGAAGGGATTTATTCGGCCGAGCAGCTCGCCGTTGGGAGCACCTATTCTGTTCGTCAAGAAGAAGGATGGTTCACACCGGATGTGCATTGACTACCGGGAGTTGAACAAGCTGACGGTCAAGAACCGTTACCCGTTGCCGAGGATCGACGATTTATTTGATCAGTTGCAGGGAGCATCTTGGTTCTCCAAGATCGATTTGAGGTCGGGATATCATCAGGTGAGAGTGCGGGATGAGGACATCCAGAAGACAGTGTTCAGGACGCGATATGGGCATTATGAGTTTGTGGTGATGCCTTTTGGGCTCACCAATGCCCCGGCTGTGTTCATGGATCTCATGAACAGGGTATGCAGGCCGATGTTGGATCAGTCGGTGATTGTATTTATCGATGATATTCTGGTGTATTCGAGATCTAGAGAACAGCATGAGGAGCATTTGAGGGAGGTCCTTGGGGTTTTGAGATCGGAGAAGCTTTATGCAAAGTTCTCCAAGTGTGATTTCTGGTTGCGGGAGGTCCAGTTCCTAGGACATCTCGTTAACCAGGAAGGGATTCTGGTCGATCCGGCCAAGGTTGAGGCGGTGATGAGTTGGGAGGTACCGAAGTCACCATCTGAGATCAGGAGCTTCCTTGGGTTGGCAGGGTATTATCGGAGATTTATCAAGGATTTCTCCAAGGTCGCAGTGCCGCTCACCAGATTGACCCGGAAGGGTGTCGCATTCTCATGGGGTCCCGAGCAGCAGACCTCCTTTGAGACACTTCGCCAGAGGTTGTGCGAATCCCCGGTATTAGCTCTCCCGGAAGGGATGGAGGATTTTGTGGTATATTGTGATGCATCGATTTTGGGGCTAGGTGCGGTGTTGATGCAGAGGGGTCATGTGATAGCATATGCATCGAGGCAGCTGAAGCCTCATGAGACGAGATATCCCACACATGATCTAGAGTTGGGGGCAGTAGTGTTCGCTCTCAAGTTTTGGCGTCACTACTTGTATGGGGTTCGATGTATGATATACACGGACCATAAGAGTTTGAGGTACTTGATGGATCAACCCAACCTAAATATGCGGAAGAGGAGGTGGTTGGATGTGGTTAAGGATTATGATTGTGAGATCCTGTACCACCCAGGCAAGGCTAATATGGTAGCCGATGCGTTGAGCCGCAGGGCGGAGAGCACTCCACTGCGGGATGTATGTTTGAGATTGACCGTGATAGCTCCGGTAATGGATGCCATTCGTGGGGCACAGGCCGAGGATGTGCAACCGGAGATGCAGAAGAAGGAGCGGGTCGTTGGGTTGGTTTCGGAGTTCGTTACGGATGGACGAGGGCTTATGACTTTTCAGGGTCGGATTTGGGTACCGTTTGTAGGCGGTACGCGTACTACTTTGATGGAAGAGGCTCATCGGTCGAAATTTTCGATCCATCCGGGGGCTACGAAGATGTATTTGGATTTGAGGAAAGAGTATTGGTGGCCCTGTATGAAGAGGGACATCGCCTGGTTTGTTGAGAGGTGCTTGACCTGCCGTAGGGTTAAGGCCGAGCACCAGAGACCGCATGGCAAGTTGCAGCCATTGGAGGTTCCCGAATGGAAGTGGGAACAGATCACTATGGATTTCATCACCAAATTGCCGAGGACTGCCAGAGGAGTTGGTGCAATTTGGGTGATTGTGGACAGGTTGACAAAGAGCGCTCACTTCCTTGCCATCAGTGAGAGTTCTTCAGCGGAGAAGTTGGCGGAGATATATGTGAGGGAAGTGGTATCTCGGCATGGGGTGCCGATCTCAATTGTTTCGGACCATGATGTGCGTTTCACTTCCAGATTCTGGAAGAAATTTCATGAGGAGTTGGGTACTAGGTTGCATTTTAGCACCGCATATCATCCCTAGACAGACGGCCAGAGCGAGAGGACGATTCAGACGCTTGAGGACATGCTTCGAGCATGTGTGTTAGATTTCGGGGGTAGCTGGGACGCGTATTTACCCTTGGCAGAGTTTTCCTACAACAACAGCCATCATTCGAGCATTGGTATGCCACCCTTTGAGCTGTTGTATGGTAGGAGGTGTCGGACCCCCATCTGTTGGGGAGAGGTTGGGCAGAGAGTGATGGGCAGTACAGAGATCGTGCTTCAGACGACAGAGCAGATTCAGCAGGTCAGACAGAGGCTATTGACCGCCCAGAGCCGACAGAAGAGTTATGCAGACAGACGCCGGTCCGAGCTTGAGTTTCAGGTCGGCGACTTTGTTCTCCTGAAGGTCTCTCCTTGGAAAGGAGTGATTCGATTCAGGAAGAAGGGCAAGTTGGGGCCCCGGTATATTGGACCATTTCGTGTGATTGCGAGGGTAGGCCGGGTAGCCTATCGTTTGGAGTTGCCAGCAGAGTTGGGGCAGATCCACGACACTTTTCATGTATCGCAGTTGAGGAAGTGTATAGCCGATGAGTCGGCAGTGGTTCCATTAGAGGATATTCAGGTGGATGCGAGCCTGAATTATGCCTAGAGGCCAGTGGCCATCAGGGATCGGAAGATCAAGGTTCTGAGGAACAAGGAGGTACCTCTAGTGTTGGTTCAGTGGCAACACCGGAAAGGATCGGAGATGACCTGGGAGCCGGAGCGCGAGATGCGGGAGCAGCATCCGGAGCTATTTTCAGAGCGAGACTTCGAGGGCGAAGTCTAGTTCTAGTGGGGGAGAATTGTAACAGCCCGGATTTCCAAGTACCTTTATTGTTTAGATTTTTGGTGTTTTGAGAGGGGACTCGGCGAGTTGGAGCTCAGACTCGCCGAGTAGGGTCGCGATTCTGGACGCGGGATTCGTCTGGACTCGGCGAGTCCAGGATATGGACTCGGCGAGTCCGCGCTGTTTAATGAAACCCTAATTGCTCGGGTTTGGGACCTATTTAAAGGGCCTTATGGCCGTCATTTGTGCTCACCAGTCCCTTGAGTGAAACCCTAATCGAGTGTGAGCGTTTGGAGCAAAGAAGGAGGCCATTATTGATCTTGGAAGTGTCATCTTGCAAGGGAAAGGGAGGATCAGCTAAGGGGAAAGCAAGAGGAGCCATTTCTGAGGGTTTGGAGTCCATAGCATCGTTATTGTGGTAATATCTTCGAGCTATCCTCTTCTATGTTGATGTTTTCTTTGATTTAGGGCTTATTGAGGCCTCAAGTGGCTAGATCTAGTGCTTCCTTGGTCCCTTAAGCATTTTAGACCATAGATTTGGACCCTTGGGGGTCCAGAGTGTCCCTTTGCCCAAGCTTTCTGTGAATCTATGGAGGTTTTAGATTGGAATCCTTATGCCTTGGGCCAAAATGCCATTTATGAGACATGGAGTGTTTTGTGAACACCAAGATAAGGACTTTACGTGATGAATCAGTCTAGAAAGGCCAGATCTATGAATTGTTGGAACAGATCTGACCTTAGAAGCGAGTTTGGGTGATTGCATGGCATGGACTCGCCGAGTCCGATGAGCAGACTCGGCGAGTAGCTTGAAGATTTCCTTGGACCGGCCAGTGAGTGGTCCAGTCGAGTCATAGGTCGACTCAGTGAGTCAGGGCGAGTTAGAGAGGGTTGTCAGGTGGATTGAGTCGAGCTGGGACTCGCCAAGTTGTTCTTGAGACTCGGCGAGTTGAGTCGGGGTGGCCCCGCGATTCTCCCAGGTGGAACTCGTCGAGTCAGGGGAAGTACTCGACGTGTAAGAAGGGAATCCTAGAGAGTTGGTGAAAACGTCTAGACTCGCCGAGTCGCCCTAGTGCACTCGCCGAGTCCGGTCAAAGTTGACCGTTGACCGTTGACCAAGAGTTGACTAGTGTTGACTTAAAAAGGGTAGTCAACCTTAATGGTAAAAGTGTTAATAAGAGATGTATGATGATATAGGGAGATTGTAGCCTGGAGGATCGAGCACGAGTGATTTCAGGATTTGCTAGCTATCGATATTCACGAGGTGAGTCTTCTCACTATACTGTACCCGGAAGGGTTTGACTGTGTGACCGGAAGGTCGGATATGATATGAGACATATGTGCTATATGTGATAAATTAGTTGTTATATGTGCTATGTATGATATGCTTAATGTGGGCCGGAAGGCATTATGTTATGGGCCGGAAGGCGAATATGTTATGGGCCGGAAGGCGTTGTAATGTGGACCAAAGGGTCGGCGTGGGTAGGACCGGAAGGTTTACCCAGCAGGGACGGAAGTCCCCTGAGACACAAGGACCGGAAGGTCAAGGCCTGGAAAGGCATATGTGCGTAAGTTGTATTTTGGGGAACTCACTAAGCAATTATGCTTACAGTTGTTGTGTATGTGTTTCAGGTACTAGTGAGGACCGTGGGAAGGCGCCAGCGTGATCTATACACACTGATAGATGGTTTATGATCTTGGGATTCATATGATTTGTATTATGATATGACACGTTGAATGTTTATGCCTTGTTTTGGATAAAAACACTTTATTTTGAAATGAAAAATTTGTTTAAAAATTTTTGTTGTTACATAACCAATCTGGCTTTATACTTATCAATTGTGCCATCCACCTTCATTTTTCTTTTGAGGATCCGTTTACATCCTAATTCCTTCCAACCAGGAGGTAAATCAGCCAATACCCAAGTATTGTTATGCATGATAGAATCAATCTCATCAAGAATTGCCTCTTTCCAGAAATGAACATCCCTAGAATCCATAGCTTCACTGAAAGTCTTTGGATCCTTTTCAATATTAAAACAATATTGATGTTGAGAAATAGTCTCATTCCTTGTTCCTTCAACTAAATATAGTTGAAAATCAGATCCGAAAGACTTAGCTTTTCTAGATCTGGTGCTTTTCCTAGGTTCAGGTACAGAACTTGCACCACCAGAAACATCTTCAGCTTGAGTAGTACTCTTGTTGGAAGATTGATGAATCATGTCCCTTGGTCTAGGTATAGATGTAAATCTTTCTTCATCAAAGATAGCATCTCTTAACTCTATCACTGTGTTTACAGACACAGAGTCATTAGATTCTAAAACATAGAATCTATATGCTTTGGAATGCTCAGCATATCCAATAAAGATACAATCTATACCTCTCTCACCTAATGTTTTCCTTTTGGGTTCAGTGAGCCTTACAATTGCTCTACAACCCCAAACTTTGAGATAACTCAAATTTGGTACCTTTTTATACCAAAGTTCATAAGGAGTAATCTTAATCCTTTTATTTGGAGTTCTATTCAAGATGTAACATGCAGTTAACATTGCCTCACCCCAAAACCCTTCACTTAAACCAGAATATGACAACCTGGAATTAACCATTTCTTTCAAATTCCTATTCTTCCTTTCAGCTACACCATTTTGTTGTGGTGTATATAGAGCTGTGGTTTAATGTATTATTCCAGTTGATTCAAAATAAACTGGATCATAATACTCACCACCTCTATCAGTACGCAATACTTTTATTAATTCATTTTTATGAAGCTCAACTTGTTGTTTATAAATTTTAAATTTATCAAGTGCTTCATCCTTAGAATGTAGCAAATAGATATAACAATATCTAGATGCATCATCAATACAAGTAATAACATACTTCTTGTTTCCAAGGTAAGGTGTTGCATGGAAATCACATAAATCACTATGTATAAGATCCAACACCTTGCTTTCCCTAACAACGTCTTTGAAAGGTTGTCTAGTGATTTTAGTTAGCATGCATGTTTTACATTTTTCATTATTTTGCATATCAAAAGCAGGAATTAAACTCATTTTAGACATGTCTTTTAATCTCTTGTAATGAATGTGTCCTAGTCTAGCATGCCATAATTTAGATTTATGAAAATTAATGCTAGTACTACTAGAAGCCATGCAAACAGAATTATCACTAGAAGGATAATTAATATTAAGCCTAATCATTCCATTACATATATAGCCAAATCCTATAAAAGAACCATGTCTTGACAAGATATAATTGTCATTATCTAACACTTGTTTGTAACCACAATTATTTAATACAATTTCAGACACGAGATTCTTACGAATCCCTGGAACATATAAAACATTGTTCAAACACAACCATTTCCCAGAAGTAAAAGTAAGTAAAACAGATCTTATGCCCTTGATTGGTTTAGTTGCAACATTTTCCATTTTCACAACAGATCCATCTTCAATTGGTTGAAAGTCCTTGAACCAATATAGATCTTTGCAAACATGACTTGTTGCTCCCGAATCAACCCACCATGCAAATTTATCATCCTGCACATAAAATGCTTCAGAAATCACAGAAATATAATTCCGAATATATTTAGAATTCTGCAATGAAACAAAAATCTGACCTTGTTGCTTTTCTGGATCCTTGGATCCACTTGGTCCAGCACCATCCTTATTCACTTTGCGAAGACAACAATCTTTCTTGAAGTGACCCGGTTTGTTCCAATTCCAACAAACCAACTTAGCCTTCTTGTTGGAAGACTTGTCATCCTTTCCTTTAAACTTCCTTTTTCTATTAGACTTCTTGGGATTCTTTAAACTTTCTCCTTCCACCATGTTCACAGAAGAGGAACCAACTTGGTTCTTTCCTTTAGGATTGTTATCAAGTTCTTGAGTCCTTATGGACTCTTCAATCCTTAAATGGCTTCCAAGTTGAGTCAAAGTCAATTCCTCTTTGTTATGTTTCAGATTGTGTTTAAAATCCTTCCAGGAAGGGGGCAGTTTGTCAATGATCATAGCCACAGAAATGGCTTCATCCATTTTCAGATTGTGTTGAGTAAATTGTCCCAAAATCCTTAACATTTTATGGAATTGTTCCATAACAGGCCTGGAGTCAATCATCTTGTAACCCATAAAGTTACTAACAAGAAACTTCTTACTAGAAGCATCTTCAGCCATGTACTTGGATTCAAGAGAATCCCACAGTTCTTTTGCATATTCGAAATTTTGATAGATATCAAAAAGAGAGTCAGACATACCATTGAGAATATGACCACGACATATGTAATCATCATTTTCCCACTTTGATCTTCTTCTTGTTGCCTCCAAAGGTTCATCTTCAACAGATTCTGGTAAGACTGGCATGGGTGTACTCAAAACATACACCACTTTCAGAGTGGTAAGGAGAAACTTCATCTTCTTCTGCCATCTATGAAAATCTTGCCATTCAAACTCGTTCAGTTTTTCAAACTTGTCATTTCCTTCACAAAATCACCACTTGCCATGATCACAGAATACTTCGATTTTTTGTTAGAAATATGGTTTAGTGGTACTTGGAAATCTGAGAATCGTGATAATCACTTTCAAATCAAAGTATTTGGGTGGTACTCCCAAATCCTCAATTGGATAAGACTCAGATAAAATCAGAGAGAAAAGAAAGAGAGAATGAGATGGTGTAATTTTGTGAGTACCAGAAAAGTGACTAAAATTGGTTATAAACCTTCCTTATCTGAAAAACTGTCAAAACTGTCATATAACAGTTTTTCTCAACAGTAAAAACTGTTATAAATCCGGGTTTTGTATATGGATTAATGCAAAGTCAAAACCGGGTCAAATATTCAAAATTTGGATTTTCTAATGCATTTTTAATACAACAATATAACCCAAATAAAATTTTCCCGCGCTGACCTGGCAACTCGACCCCCGCCAGGGGCTCTGCCCCTTGGACCCCGCTCCCAGGGGCGCTGCCCCCGGACCCCCGTTCGTTCAGGGGCTTCGCCCCTAAATGACAGTATACTTTGATACTTGATCAAACTTAAAGAAATGTGTACTCCACACCTTCCTTACTTGTTTAATATTTATCAAAATCATTTTTAGTCAACAAAGTAATTCTATTACACTTAAATAACATTGATGATAACAAATCACCAACAGAGAATAGCCATCGAAATCATGTCTAATCCCGTCTAGATTTTTCCCATGTATGATTAGTTTAGTATACTACTTGTATTGCATTTTGCATGCATTGGAAGAGAACCAAGTGAGAGGAACAAAATTTGCAACTTTTTCTCCCACGAACGAAATAGTGGCGGACATAGGATTTCATAATAGAGGTGTCATAGGAAATTTTAGTAGTGTCACAATAGTAGAAGAAAATAATTTCGAAATTTTTTACACTGCGTACAGAAAAAGCAGGCGTTACCAGTGCCACTGCTGACACCCACATAGATAACACTGGAAAGATTTTGCAGTCATTCAACTCCTATCCCTTGTAAGAAATGCCGCATATAATAGTTTATACCAGCAACATGAACTTTCAATTTGGGGCAAGCTATATAACTATCTAGAAGCCTGAATTAGTCTTTGTTTTACCTTTCAAGTGTAAGGAAAATGCCTACATCAGTTATTGGGTTTTTGATTTATTTTACAAAAAAAAATCCATGATGTTTGTTAGCTTATAGGTTTGTGCCTACAAAGACAGGAGAGTGATCATTGATACTGCAACTGGAATCATAGGAAAAGAAGACTCTCGTCTTGTTAATCCCGATACCTTAT